>NW_024524711.1:4771558-4831140 GCF_017590135.1 Pyrgilauda ruficollis | reverse complement strand
GGGGGGAGTGTAGAGGGGAATACAACATTAAAAAAATATCCAAAACTCAAAATAACTCTATTTTTTTTCATATCCTTTCTGGTTTTAACTTTGAATCAACTATTAAAAAATACTGTTTATATATTTACTAGACAGACCTAATTAATAAATACTGTACTGACCTACAGGCATGCAGTTTTTACTATCTCCAAGTGATGCACCACTCAGTTTGTTTTTATTACTGCATAACATAATGCATAACACTGCATGTGTCCTCATCTGTTATGTTCCTCAGCATCTGGATATCAGAAATCCTCCACATTTGCTTCAATAACTCTGTAGTTTCTTAACCATGGAAATATTTTATGTAATTGGTTATGAAAAGCTAAGCATTGTTTTGAACAGCAGTATATAGCTGCTTTTTCTCAATTTTCTCTCATACAATTTTCTCTCATACAAAGTTCACATTTTCAGTTTACATTTACAGATATGTAGGTTAAACTGCAAAAGCTTCACTAATGACTGTCTAGTCCTTGAAAAAAAATGGAAATCTGAAAATCTGAACTCATGTTTAGTGTTGCAATTTACCTCATTTGCTAAAGCAAAGGTCCCCCAATGAATTGCTACAGACTTCTTTGCTTGAACATCAATATGGATTCTTACAGCTTCTTCAGGATCCACATGCTGGTATTTCATAAACCACCTACCAAAACAAAGAATCACTTTTTTGTGTGACCTAATCCAGTGCAAGATTTCTCCTTTACTGCCATTGCAAAGTACAAAAAGAAATAAGTTCTCACCTAATCAAAAAAATCACAAGCACATACACCTGGACAACATACAGAATGCTCAAGATCAGGAGACTAACACATACCAACATACTCATCAAACAGCAGTTCATTTATTGTACTCTCTTTTTGAAGGACTTTTTCTTATCTCTATTTTCAATAGATTAAGGACATATTACTGGTGCCTTGAGGCATTAGGGCCAAAACTTTAAAGCTATTCCTGAAAAAATTTGGCACTAGCGGTACACACCAAAAAGTGTGTGCTTCAGAGATAGCCCAAGGGAACAGGCAAAACAGAAGAGAGAACTTGGGAATTCTTGAGAGATAAAGAATTTTTACCATGCTGTTTGGATTCCCATCTTTTTTTTTTTCAGCCCACATGCTTTCCTTCCAGCATTATATGAGTACAATCATGTAAATGTTTCCCCCAAAAGGAGAAATTTATCTCTCCTAAGAAAACAGATTTTTCATACTCTATAAGCCATTCATCCTTGTCTCCAGATAAGTTGCAAAACCAGGTAAACACTGAAGCAAGAGAAAAATGCAGTAAATGACATACAGTGGAATGGGCTGGATTAAATGATGCTGTTTCAGAAAAAAAGGCACAGAGTAATTCCAGATTTTTACTCAACATTTTTAAGGGAAGAAAGACTCCTGATTCATCCTTGCTGTCCTTAAGTCTGAAGAAAAAACTCTCCAAAAACATCACACATACACATACTTTTTAATAAAGTACACCTATAGTTTTAACTTCTGGGTGCATTTTTTGTCATCAGTAAATAATTTCATTTACATATATTGCTCAAACTCTGATTTTCCTACCTTGGCTCATAAGCTCCAATGGGGATGGCTGCAAGATCAAAAGGTCCAAACCTTTTACCTATTTGTTCAAAAGCAAAACAATATCCAGTATCTCCTGCAAAGAAAAACCTATTCCAAGGTCCCAAGACAGACCAGCTGCCCCAGAGAACCTTGTTATCATCTGTCACAGTCCTTTTGCACCAGTGCTGGGAAGGGGTGAAGACAAAAGTTACCGCATCGTGACCAGGGACACAGTTCTCCTCCCACCAATCCAGTTCGATGACATTCTCACAGCCGCATCTCTGCATCCACTGCAGCAGCCCCAGGGGCACAAACCAGCGCAGCTCGCTCCCGAAGCGCTGGTTCAGACTGGCCACGCTGTTGTAGTCCAGGTGATCGTAGTGGGTGTGGCTGATCAGCACCGCGTCTATCCTGGGCAGCTGCGCTACCGTGCACGGGGGCCCTCGGAAGCGCTTGGGACCCAAGAGCTGAACAGGGGAAGCTCTCTGGCTGAAGATCGGGTCAGTAAGAAATACAAGTTCATCCATTTCCACCATAACTGTGGCATGTCCCAGCCACGTGACTCGCATACCGGCTCCTGTCTTCCCAGCATCTTCTGGTGTTTGAACAAAGTAAGGCTGTAACACTGGGAGTTCTTTGTCGAGTTCCTAGCAAAAAAAAACAAAAAAAAAAACCAAAAAAAAAAAACCCACAATATGCATGAGAGATTTCAGAATGTACTTGGCATAGAACAAAAACTGCATACAAGGCACAAATCAAGACTTGTATCTTGTTTATGCTTTTATGCAGAGAACTGCAGCACACACCAGACGCTTTTTAAATGTCCATTTTCCCAGCTATTCCTCCTAATTTAATTTCAGGTTTTTGCAACATTTGCACTTCTCTGTTGAGAAAGAGAAGAGAGTATCCCATCAGGCCAGGAGATCTGATAGAGTCTGGGGGCATTGCAACAAAAGCACTGCAAGGTACTAACAGCATCCCAGGAAGGGATTCCTCCACCTGAAAAACAATATGTGTACACACACACAGAGTGCTATTTAACAAATACTCAAGTTTAGTTTATGCAACTCAATGATGCACCCTCTTAAGTCCTAGCACAAGTAAGTCACAGAAGAAAGAAAATGCCATGTTCCCCAGCCACACTCCACAAAAGCTCTGCTAGTTTTTATCAGGCTCTCTGTCTGTCCTCATTACAGAGGACACATTAACACAAAGGTTAACCTCACTTGGCTAATGTTAGCTATTACAATTCTGCCTTCCCATCCTGCCAAGAATTTAATGAACATTCATAAAAAACAAAATCATTTTTAAGATAAACCTTAAGGTACTTAGATATGCTTGATTATGAAAAGGTTCCCCCATCTCCTCTCTTATTCCAGCTTGACAAGTTTTGCAGACCCTACTTGACTATGACAGGTCAGAAAACTGATCTGGCTAAACTTTAATCCAGAGGTAAAAAATACACAGCTCTCATTTTGATTGGCTCCAATTTGACTCTATCTGTGTATCCTCAAGCTGGTACAAAGGAGGCCATGGCTGTACATTACCTATTGAAACTCACTGCCCAACAGTCACTCATTCTCTCATTTTGAACCAGAGTTATGCTCTTCACTGCAGTTTGGTTGAAGTGCTAATGCAGAAGTTTTATATGCAATAAATAAGAGCTTTCCTATTAAAAAAAACAACCAACCAAAGTCTTCTCAGAATTCCTGACCATCTCCAGGTTAGCCCCAATGTGGCTAAGGCTCTCCTCCCAAACGCTTATAGTCTGAACTCCTCACTTTGCTTTAGAAGAATTTTCATGTGCTAGGGCAGCTTCTAGACTCCTGACACTCCTCTCCCTCACAATCATAAATGTCCCAGCACTTCTGGTTCCAAGTCAAGTTCTGCCTGCCATGGTTGCTGCTCTCATTCTCTCAGCCTAGCAGAGATTAGCACTATCAGTGAGTTTATACAGAGCTGACCATGTGCTCCTTTAGAAGTCCAGCTGATGCTGTGACAGTTTAGGACTCCAGGAGTTGCCTTGCTAAACCAGTCCTGACAGCTTCAGGGAAGTTACTTTCTCCACAATATTTTATTGATTTAGAAGGCATATGTTGGGAAAAACAAAGTATGCACATCTCCATCCCCCTGCAATTCTGCTGTAAATAATAAAATATTCATGAAATTGCTTTTTCTGAGAGCTAATGGACAAGACATGTTTACTGAAGAAGTTTCATTACTGTCTCCAGGAATGAGAAATAGATAACCTCCTATAAAGCTGAATATAAGGTTAGTACAATTCAACCCCTTAGTTCATACAAGAAAAGTAGGAATCTTAGACTGAGATAAATGGCTGCTTCACCAAGAAAGAAGCCATCATTTTCTTATATCTATTTCATTCTACATGGAACAACATTGGCCACAGAAATCTGAACCACAGAAGCATTATACTGTGATATTTCAATTTAAAAAAAAACAAAACAACAGATACACAAAACTAACATAGTACTCAAAAATGGAAATTAGGATAAACCAACAAATTACATAAGGTTAAGTCAACAAATCAGATTATATCAAAGAAATAAAACTCAGATATGGAACTTAATGAATTGTCATAATGCAATTTAGGTCAGTTTGTACATTTTTTATGGAAAATATTCTTTTTAAGTAGCTGGTTTTAGAGTCAGACTCCACATTTTCTCAGAAGTAAATTAATTCACTTATTTTTGCTGACATTTGGCACAAATTAGTTTTTTTATTTAGCATTATGCAATATTAATAAACAATATTAAATGGATGAGGAACTGGCTAATTGGCAGATGTGAAAAATTAGTTCTTAAGTGGGACTCAGACATATTCTATGAAGTTTTATCTGGGGTACAGTTAATTTTCTGCCCAGTAGCACCTACAGTGCTATGTTTTGGATGTGTGCTGAAAATAGTGCTGATGGCACACTGATGTTTTAGCTACTGCTGAGCAGTGCTTACACAGCATCTCAGCCAGCTGACTGGGGCACACAAGGAGTTGGGAGGGACACAGTTGGGACAGCTGACCCCAATCCATCAAAGAGAGATCCCATATCATATGGCATTGCACCCAGCAGTAATATCTGGGATAAGAGGAGGAGGTGGAGGACATTCAGAGTGGATGGTGTTTACCTTCCCAAGTAACTGTTACATGGGATGCAGCCCTGCTTTCCTGGGGATGGCTGAACACCTGCCTGCCCATGCCAAGAGAATACATTTCTTAGTTGGCTTGTGCAGGCAGTTTTTGCTTTACCTGTTGAACTGTCTTTCTCTCAACCCACAAGTTACCTGATTTTTCCCCTCTCAATCCACTGGGGTGCAAGCAGTGGAGGGTGGAAGCAAGCAGCTGACTGGAACTTGGCTGCCTAAAGCCACAACACATCTGCACTATTAATAAAGGCTTTACAGGGATGTCAGTGGGATTGATGCTATCAAGTATTTAGAATAGTTGATTTAAAGGTAGAACTAATCACTATAAAAGGCATTTACAAAAGTCACAGAGACAGGAAGACTGATAGAGAAGAGCACAATCCAAAGAACTGCTATCCTGACCTATTTAAATGAAATTCCATGAACAAAAGTTCAAAACAAACCAAGAGCACAAAGGCAGTGTAATTTGTACAGAGCTTGTGCTCTCCAGGTTTGTGATACACAGGCTCTGATCCAAAGCAATGATTCCTCAGAGGATGAGATCAGAAACCAGGCATATTGTTGAGCTATCATGGTAAATCACACCAGAACATTACTTCTCAGTGCACATGATTTGTGTTTGGGGTTGTTTAGTTGTTTGTTTTTTTTTTTTAGTATTTTACAAAAGCACACCAAAATCCCCTTAAAGCAATAAGAAATATTCAACTCATAAGATTTCTAACTAAACACAAATTCTATTAGCAGTATACTTCACATGAAATACTTAAAACTCACACAACAGGATAAAGCAATATAATGAATTAAATATGCATCTTATGGAACTTATATCCTTCTAGAATACATTTTTGTTCTGTCAGACTAACCAGAAACATATTAAATTAGAAGAATTATAACAGAATTTTGAAATACAGCAATTATGTTGAATCAGCCAGCAACAGAAGTAAAATGTGCTCAATACTGTCTTGTCTTCATTACTCAAGTAATACAAAAAATTCCTCCTGCTGTGTCCCTTCCCCCTCGCCATTCTTCTTGCCCTCCTAATGCAAAGCAAGAAAAAACACATGACAGGCTTTGGTAAGACTAGCTGATTAGCCTGGGATTTTTGGTGCTTAGTGCATACTGGAATACCACAGGATTTACAGAAATGAGAACAATCTAAACTGCTGATCCAACAACTAATAATTAAAGATCCTCCAACAGCACTGAACAAAGTTAATAATAAAACCTGTAATGAAAATACAAGAATGCATTCTGGATGATGATATAGGCTCATTGTGAAGGCATGATTATAATACATATAACTTTTCCACAGTGAAGCACAAGCACATATCCTGGATAATATGCTCATTTTTACATACACAAAGCACTTGGTACAGATAAACTGAACCTGCCCAGAATAGCAGGGCATCACTAGGCTCACTCAGTGTGGAAACTGAAGGAGAAATCTGGCTCACAGGACATGACATCTAGCAGTGATAAATAAAGTATGGAGCCCATAGTCTGAATTTTAAACAAACTCAGATGCACTTCACAGGCTGATGTAGGGGTGGAAGAAAACTGGTTGAAACAAGCATCAAAAATGGCTGAGGACTCCAGAAGTGCATTTCATTTCTGTTTCTGATTTACTTCACGAAACTCGTGAATAATTGCAGGTGCCTAATTAAAAGATCTCCTATGCAAAAAATAAAATTAGCCCATGATTAATCCCAGCTGGGTCAGAGAGATGGCTTTTCAACTGGTGCCTTGTAGATTTCTTTGTGATCATCCTTTATTGTAGGGACAAACTGTAAATTAAAGGGGAGTGCTGCAGTTCTGCACTCCATCAGAGTGTTGTATGCTCTGCACTCCACAGTACACCTCAGCATTGCCTTCGAGCAACTTCAGTCACTACCCAGGTTTCTGACTGGCACTGGGAAGACATGAAGCTTGTTCTACACATACCAAGGAGGGCAGCAGTCAAAGGCAACTGAAAACATACAGGTGTGTGCATTTCATGAAAACGTGGCCAGCACATTGTCTAGAAAGCTGTACACACTGATGCAACCGTTGTCACCACAAGGAAGACACCAAATTTGCTGGATGGGATCCCAAGACTGACACAAGTTTGCTGTTCTTCTTTCTAAGACAAATTATTTATTATTATTATTATTATATTACAGCCAATTTATTTGTTCCTTAAACATCCCCAAACCTCTGACCATCATGTGTTAATGCCTAACATGGCTTTCCTGTCCATAAAACTGACAGAATTCCTTCCTTCACAGGTAGTTCAGGTAAGACAAAATGGAAAGCTCTTTACTAAATACTGGCTGTGAGATTTATAGCTTGTGCATACCTTCCTGCATGCTTAAAAGCATTATTAACACCTGCTTGTTAAAAAATATTGTCCTTGGTTGTGAACCCTTCTGCACAGCTTTTCTGAAATACAGTCAACACATCAGAAATGCACTGAGAAGTAATTCTGTCAAAACCTGGTCATCTTCATACCTCCTGTGACCATAAAGATAACTCGTGGCTCTCCAGTACCCATTACTCTTCATGGGAAAGAAGCTTCTCCTGTCTCCTTCTTTACATACAACACCTGACAAAAGCATTTCACCACCAACAAATAACAGTGTTACCCAGTAAACTGGCACTGTACTTTAGGTTTCTGAAACACTTTAGGTGTTTCAGTACAAATACTTGCTCAGGTTAGTTTTAACACATGCAGTTTTTTCTCCTGGTGTACTGAAACATAAAAAGCCAGATTTGTAAGTATTTTCCTAAGTAGGTGACAGAAACTATTACATCTTCATGCAAGAGATGCAACATGTGTATTAAATTGCCAACAGGAAAAAAGGCAAAATTTTAAAAACTGGATATGTCATGAAATAAGCTATTTCATGCAACACAAGTTAATAGTATGCTTCATAAGGCAACACCTATTAAAATGGAAGGGCTGTAATGGGTTTATGACTGAGCTAGGGTGCCAATTTTTTTTTGTTTTTATAAATAGAAACTGAGCTGTATAAATTAAAGCATGTGGAACTAACAAGGAGATAAAAATTAAAGAGGTAGAAAGTATTCACCTACCTTTTGAAAATAATAAAATGTCAATAAAAGCAGAAAAATAAGACTTAGAAAAGTCTCCAGAAAATACCTAATGAGTATTAGTTAGAAACTGTCCTATTTTACTGATTAGAGCAGAGGTAAAAGCAGTCTTAATCACAAAAGTAAAACATGGAAGTATTCACCTGCTTGGAGCGTGGCACATTGCTGTTATTTTTTTCCATGAAGGACCATTTCAAAATGTTGGGTAAGGTTGGTGATTTCCACGTTGGCCATGGGTTGACAAATCTCCCATCTTTGCCCCTCTTTGATTTAGTTACATCCTCTTCTAATCTGTAGTCCAGCCTGAAGCTTTTTCTGAAGGTCCTGGAAGAATCATTGCCCCCGGACCCTCGACCCGAATTCGGACGTTTCTTCACTGCTTCCTTAGGGTACTGGTTACATGCAGTTGAAGGCTGCTCTTCATCTGTGTTCTTATCCATACCTTTTTCAGGAGAACTAAATCAAATTTTAAATTAATCAATATTTTCTTGGTCTAGCATCAACACTCATAAGACTGAATGTTCTCACACACATTAGGAACAAGCCCGCCTTTCCTGTTTTATGACCTACTGTATTTTTTTAATCAACAAAATATGCTTTTAAACCAGTCACTATTACACAAAAGACTTCAAAAACATGCTGTGACAAGCAGACATGAGGGCTCTTTGTAGTTCAGGCTGAATTTTACTCCCTGGAATGCACAGCTTCCGACACTAACACTAGTATCCACCAACTGCAAAAGTGAGGGGGAAGGGTTCCTTAATTCACATTTTGGAAGAACAGGCATTCCACCTGAAACTCATGACATTTAGTGCCTGATGTAACACAACCCTGCAAGTCTGTGCAAGAGACTCTGGAACTATACTGTACCTTAGGATTTGCCTATATAGCAACTTGGTTTTGTAGTAAAACCAGCAGTCTTTTGTGGCATTACTAACACTTCTACCACACACATGCAGGAAATTCAGAACACCAAAGGTATTTGGTACTGTTTAGTATTTTGTCTAAAACAAACAAGAAGTTTATTACAATAAAGATAAATAACAGTTTCAAATACAATTTTGATACACATTTAACTGAACTGACTGGTGAAAGGCCACAGAAAATTGAAATATTTTAAATCACAGTTGCAACATTCACTCTTAATTCCATCGTGAAATATAAAAAAGTGAGAAAATAACTGAGAAAAACTTATTTCTATGGAGTCACAATTCTGGTACATTTCTTAGGAAACTATGAACTCAGTAGTTAGAGTCTCTTATTCCAAACTGCACTTAGGTGTTGCAGACTTTACAAATATAATCGAATTATACCCAAGGCAGAAAAACCAAATATCCCTATTTCATTTTAGAAATTGCCAAAGCAATTAAATTTAATCTAAATGCTTCAATTTCTATATTTACTTTCAACTGAAGTGTTGAAAGTAAATACACTGTTCTGTTAGCTTAAAAAATGGTTACTGTTTTAAAGAGTGCACAACTTTCTGGCATTTACAAATTCTACCTAATTAAAACTGGAAGACAACTAGTAATGAACAGACAGCACTATTTATTTAGGTAAACATTACATTAATTTATATTATAGTATATTAATTTATAGTATATTAACTTATATTCTATTCTATTTTATATTCCTAAGGTGCAGGAAAACTTTTAATAACCATTTGTGAAGTTCATCCTGTGGAAAATTCTCCACCACATCTAGTAGATGGACACAGTTTTGTCCTATCTACTGTTTCACTAACTCAAATACTCAGACTCCAGTTGAACACTCAGAAGCACTGGGCTGATGCAGGCAAGGCAGTCCATGCAAACAACATTGGCAGAGAACAGAATTGAAGCTCAGAGTTTTCTTAGAAATTGAATAACTCACTCTGTACCCTGTAAGCTCAATTACAGGGAAAATTAAATATATTGTTCACTGCAAATTTCAGCTAAGACATTACACACGTGTCAGCAAACTGAACCCAAATGCATCTGCTGATGATGCTCCAACTTCAAATGCAGAGTCCATTTTTGCTATTTCAGCAGCAGCTGACAACTAAACACTAAGTATGGTATCAGCTGCAAAGAACACAACAATTGATAAATATTGTGAAATTTTCTTAACAAAATAACCATTATTGTGCTATAGAGTAGAGATAAAATACTAACACATCAAAATTAATTTCTAATAAAAAAGCATGAAGGGCATTCAGAAAACATGGCTGATAGAATTTTTTTTTACCCCAGTCACAATCTTGTTTTATGTAATTGCTTTGTACTCCTGTTTCCCCGCAGTTTTACTGAAACCACTCCACTTATGTATTTCCTATTTAGCATTAGGATACCATATCTGCATCATAATTTAAATTTAACTGTTGCTATTTCTAGGCTTTTTTCCTCTATTCTACTAAACATTTCCTGGAATCAGCCTTCAATGAAACACTCAACTTGCTCTATAGCGTTTTAAGCAGATGTAAATGGTAACACAAGGAATCAGTGCCACAGAAAGGCAGACAGAACACCCAAACATGGTACTGAATATTTTAGCTGTTACTTTAATGTAAGAGCTGGGTTTGGGTTGTCTTTTGAATTCCTCAAAGAGCATTTTCAATGGCAAGTCAGTTTATTAATTTAGCAAAGCACACAGACACACCATAAAACAGCTACTCTTTTAGAAAGCATCATGAAAACAAATCACAAAAGTTTAATCAGATAAGTACTTAATTCCAGGAAATTATTCTCTTAACATCTCAGATGTCTGATTTTTAAAATATATATAACTACCATAATTATTGCTCCTACAAGACATTTTATATCAGAGACTGGGATGCCTAAAGTTTTATTTTTAAGCTTTTGTTTATCTATTAATTCATCTCTAAAATAGGTGAATTTTACTTTTGCTTAAGCCTTCATATAAACCTTTGATCTTTTGCTGAAAGTATAAACCCCTAAGGGAAGCAGGGATTGACTATGCTGATTAAACAGAGACAATGCCAAAGCATTTAAGGCACTGCAGGTATCTATCTGTCTGCCAACATATTTTCCACATGATGCACATACATTACTTTCATTAGTATTCCATAAGCAACCGAAGGGATAAAAGACCTCAGTGCTCACAGAATACTTTAAACCTTTTACATGCATAAGAAAGGGACACATTTACAATCAGTTAAAGTATTCCTGATGAACTGTAGGTTCCTTTGAAGTATAAGTCTTGCCAGATAGTTTCTGTTCCATTTAAATTTATTAAATATACCCTACAATATTCATGACGTAGTTTTCTTATATAGGAGACCAAGATGATAATTTCTTGAAAGCCAGAAATCATTAGCTTAAAATAAAACTCAACCAATTATTAGTCCAAGAAGATTCTTGTGCTTTTGCAAAAGAAAGCCTCTACAGATAAGGAGATTTAACAGGTATACTTTAAATACTAGAAAATACCCAATCAGAAATCAGTTGGTTTTTCTGTCAGCTTTCCTAAATTCTTCCTACCTAAAAATAATAGTTTGGCACTTGAAAAGCTACTTTAAGCACTTCAATAGCAGCAAAATTGATGAGCTGTAGAGATAAGAAAAATCAAACTGGAGCAGAGTTCTGTTCACTTGGGAGGGACAGAGGGAAAGGATCACATCCCTGGGGAATGTTTATTGTTACGTCAAGTTCTACGCAAAATCTTTTTATAATTTAAACATAAAGAAAAACTACTATTCTACTTAAAATCATTAAACAGCTTTCCTGGCAAATGGAACCCATCCTTCAGGATGAGGCAACTTACCCCAAGAGAGGGCAAGTGCATTGACTCTATCTGTAAGAGGGGCTCAGGAGAGACACAAGGCAACCACCCTCTCCCTCTGTCCTCAGAGATGCTTCACTGTTTCATCTGAATTCAGAAGAGGAAATGAACCAAGACAAACTCCTAAAGAAAACCATTAGTCATCCAAATCCACAAGGCCAGAAGGTGTTCTAGACAGAGGGGAAAACCACCACTGGCTGATGAATAAGACAAAGTTTAACATGAATCAAAATGCTGAGCTCACAGATCAAGTTTTCCAACATCAAATACTAAGGCACCCCTCATAATCCACAAAGGAAGAGCAAAGTTGTAGATCTGGCAAGACATGGAAGAGCTATGACTGACGTCCCACTAAACTGGCTTACACCTGGAAACAGGATACAGCCCTTAGGACAACAGGTTTTGGGTAAATGGTTTATTTTAGCATTGCTTATATAACTGAAAATTTGGATACAAATATTTTGGCTTTGAACCTTGTGTTTACTTGGGAAAGTAACAAAAATTTTGCTAAATATTTTAATGCTCTGTTTCAAAAGAAGATTTGCAAAAAGATACAACAACACTACAAGAAGCACTCTGCCACTATATTTTTTCTTTTTAAAAGAAAAAATGGTCTTTTAAACAAATTACTTGAACTTAGGCATAAAATCTCTTGTCTTCAGCTTTTCCACTCAGTCTCCGCTAAGATCTGCTGCTCCATAAATGCAACAGATGTAGTTCCCCCTACTAATCACAGAGCCATGCACAACATGCTACAAAGCATCAAGTCAGCCAAAACAGACTCACCCTTCTTTTCTACACAGAAATGTGGTCCTTATGCAACAAATCCACAGGCCTGACAGTTTAAGAATTACTATGAAGCTATGGTTTACTGGAACACAACAACTTCCCCAAAACTTTACAATTGCCTGGTAAACATTCCAAACCTTCCCAAATACCTTGAATTTCTCTGCTTTTTTGAAGTAAGGGGTTTGGTTCATTTTTAATCTGTCTTGCTGTGTAAACTACATCCAGAAGTTGGCTGCGCTAATGATCACCTGGAAGAGACAGCACATAATTCCAAGCAAACTCACACCACTGCAGCCTTACCAAAACAAGACTCTGAGCTTTCTACATATACAGCTACACAACTCTGAAGTTTTCTTTCATGATACATATTTTTAATGACTGCAAAAACCCATGCATTTTGGCTTGAAATAAAACAAAAAATTGTTTCAGTTAGAAGGAAAGGTATTTGCAAACACTAGGGACCATGTAAGTAATTGGCTCCCACAAGCTTTACTATCAAATGACTGCCAGCTAAGTTTTGGCTCTGCTTTTATTTTCCCTTCAGGTCTGAAATTGGCTGCTTTAATTAATGAACAGTTTGAGACTGGAAAATTCTGAATGCATTTAAACTTTTATTGTGCAGTACTTCAAGTTGTTCCATATTACCATTGTAGACTTACCAGAATAAGAACCTGAGCTCTCTGTGAACTGTATACTGCTACACATCTTGAAGTTTTCTTTCACTATACCTATTTTTTTAATCACTGCACAGCAGTTGCACCAGCAATTATTCCAGATGCTCTTGTTATTAGGATTTCACACAAAGATCTTTCAAGCTTGCATTAGCTGATCTGTGAATACTTCTATTACTTGAATCACATTAAAAATCCTTAGTAACACAAAGTGTTGCCAAATTTTTCATTCAACAGATCTCTAAGTATCCTGATTCTATATTGTCCTTGTGTACTATTCAAGAAAGATGAATAAAAGAGTTGATAACAGAAAAAGGAATAGCTCTCTCCATAAACAGCCTCATGGAATTAGAATAAATCCTTTATCATTCTTATCTAGCTTTGAGGATCAACAGTAAAACAAAGCACAGTTTTATTTAGACATCATGGAGAAAAATAAGATTACAAATAATAAAAAAAAGGTGAAACATTTACCCATGGTCATGTGTTGTTAGGCTTTTTCTTTAGCAGCTGTATTACTTAAGCAGCTACAACCATGAGCCAATCAATTTCTGTCCTCACTACTCACCCAGGCTTGCCAAAACAAATACTTTTGTCCACATGGTGAACTTGTTTAAGAAACTAATCTAGCTGATAGTCACTTCTTACCTTACCATCCCTAGAGAAGCACTTAATTTTCACCTGCATCACTGAGCAACCATGCAAGTGTTTATACCAACAAACTGGTTTGGACAGGGAAGGGTGAGAACAGGATTGTTGTAAATTGTTGTAAACAAAAACTACTTATGCCAGCAGTGGCCTAGGAAAAAAAAATTAATTAAGTATTCTCCATTTAGAATTCACTGTGTAGCTCAGTTACACATACCACCAAGTTAGGGTCAACAATTCCTCCTACCCTTTCATTTTCAATCTATTCTCTTCCAAGGTTTCATTTACACTTAGGACTGATGATGCTGCAACTCTCCATTTACCTCCTTGGATAGTAATGTTTCGTATTATAACCAAGCACATTCAATAGCTACCTACCACCCACAAGGCAGCCCACTCCCATTACTACACATTCCACCTCTATTTTGCTGGTATTCATTAGGGGAACTAAACCGACAGAAAGTTATTCATGCCTATCAGCTACACCTTTACATGCCTCTGGATACAAATGCAAATAGGCTTGAGAGAGAGACCCATCAGTAGTCCCTGGAGCCAATTATTTCTAAAGGCAGGGTTAAATCTGACCAGCTGCGGGCATTGTGTCACCTGAATAAAGATCCTGGATCTGGGACAACACATAACTATTTTCCCTTTGTTTCCAGGTGCCCAGCTGATTGTCCCCGTCCAATACGAGCATTCTGTAGTTCCCAAACACGTCTATGATCTGTGATAATATGATAGAAGATTTTTGTTACATGCATATCCTGTTTAGGTTGTGATCCCCGATATGACAGTAGCTGTCCATAGGGGACATGCAGCAGAACAGAGATGACAGACCCAAGAGCCCATTTCTTTAGCGATATAGGCCTTTAAAAGAAATTCTTTTCCTCTCTACCCTCATTTTTACTGCAGTCTTGAATAAAAGAACCCAAGAGTTGGCTTGTGGCCATCACATCTGAAAGAGCAGCCTAGACTATCATTATGATTAAGCACATGAGCAGTGTAATTCTGTGCTATTGCCGAAGCAGTCACCAAAGGGAAGCCGGAGTCAAATCTCCCTACACCAGAAAGGAAATTGTTTTCCTTTGCCCTTCCTAAACAACTAGTTTCACAAGACTAGTTAATTTATAGGGAAGAATGTTGAAAGAACAAGAGCTGGAATCAAAGTTTTCTTACCTGCTCTGCAGGACTGAGGCTGACACACAGAACAAGGTTTGTGCATTACAGCTGTGTTATGGTACACAAGACAACACCCAGGTCACAAATCGAATGCAAACAGTTTTTAAATCAACAGAAACGTCAGTGTAGATAGCATATGCACACAGCTGTACAGGTAGGTTGTGGATTCCAACAGCAACTACAATCTCCATGGATGGCCCCTCATACTCAGACAGAATTTCAATACAGCTTTTCCAAAAGAGCAAACATGAAATTTGTACTAAGGCAGCTATAGGACCCAGAGCCCAGCTTTAACGCTGGTGTAACTATTCATGCAAATGAGCAGCTCATTAGTTTCAGCTGGTTACTGATGTGTCCCCAGTTAATGACAGAGGCACGCCTTGCCAGGATGGGGTTTACTGTTAGAAAAAATTGTCAAACTATGAACTTGAGCATTTAAAAACACACTTTAGCCACTCCTGTGTGTTAACAGCCTCTACATCTTGGAGTGTGCATTTTAAGTTATGATGCTATTGAAGCTGTTAGCATACATTTCTCTTAACTAAAAAAAGTTTTAAACTATTACAAGCTCACACTCCATCCTAAGGGTAAAGGTTTTCCAGCTAACATCTTAATGTGAATTAGATATGACTAAACCCAAATGCTATTACATGTAATGAAATTAAGGCTCCACTTCAACTTGCCGTGGGAGAAAACTGATTTCCTTTGTAGCATGTGGTTAGAGAGGCAATGTAAGAACTGTTTCCATAAAAATGAACAGAAATCATGTAAAAGCTTTGATGCATAGGATCCACATGGCAAAGTAGGATCTAAAGATCATTTCCCATCGACTTCAGCACTTTTATGTGTGCAAGTGCTATCTCCACCTCATTTACTAAGCCTTTTAATTTTCTTTTTCCTCCTCTCCCCAGAAAGGAACAGACACCTATGCAAACCTCCTCTAGACTCATACCAAGAATAATCCTTTAAAACTCTATAAAACCTCAGTTGTCCAGGAAGTGCAGCAACACCCAAGAACTCCATTTTATTTTTAAGTTAATACAGTCATAAAATTTTGTTTCTATTCATATTTAAAGGGTTGTCTATTTTGATTCCTCTTTTCAGTTCAAGGTCCAGGCACATTGGGTCCAGTGTAATTTCTCTGCAACGTGAAAATACTTCCCTAAATTCTTTCTATTCTACTTGATCTTCAATATAAAAATCAACTTTTGCTTGTCCTAACAACATTCTTTCTCTCCCTCTATGTATTTACATGCACCTCATACATATATGAACTATTACAGAACTATTTATAACATTTGAATTCAAATTTATTGAAATCCAATCAAATAATTTCCAGGTTAGGTAAGATAAGGAAGTGAATTTTTTTTTTTTAACTAAAATAGATGATTTTCTTCAATGCACCTGTTCAAAGGCCAACTTTAAAATGAGTTAAGCCAAAAGGTTACCGGCCTTTCCAAATACTGAAAGTTTTGAACATCCAAACTTCATACTGGAAAGCCAGAAAACCCACCCAATACAGCACCCTTATAGTTCTTTGACTGAAACTCAACCATTTTAAGAAGAAATTCCAAGGAACAGTACAGAGACACAGCAAAACATCAATCCTGAAGGAAACTGGAAACATCATGATATGTAAATGTTTTTCATTACACCCTTTTCCCCTAAATATAAAGGGCATTTGATTCTATCCCCACAACTCTAGATTACAATGTCTCCATGCACTCTAAACGAAATGCAAAGTGCTTTGTTTGTTAGTCAACAACAGAATTATTAATACTAGAAGTTGTGTGGTTTGGGTTTTTCTTCTTATGAAAGAGTCAAGGCATACTTCCAACACAAACATGAGCCATCTACTAATTTTCAAGGCACCATCCTAAATACATAGGTGTTTTAAGGAGACAAAGTGTTTCATTTAACATAAACACCTTGCTATTGCCACATTCTTATCAGAAACAGTTGAATATCACTGAAACCTTCCAACAAAAACCAGTCCAAAGCATGCAAAAATATTTCCAGCAACAAAACCTGTTGTCATATCATAAGCCTTACTCACCAGGCAGTAGGACTCCCAGCTCCAACCACAGCTAACAGGTCTTACAGAAGAAGTAACTCTTGACAGAAATTCTTTAACACCCAATTTTTCACTCACACATCTTAGCAAACTTTGTTTTTCATACTTGTCAATTGGCAATACCCAGTTCTCTTTCCTGAACAGCTTTGCCAGGTTTATCTGCTTGGGCACAATTCTAGGCTACTCAAACCCAAAATTATTCCTTTCTTGCACAGCTGCTAAACACCAAGATGCCAAGAGTATATAACACATAACTTCTTTCCTAGATTTTCTAAGAATATTTAAACTAAGTGCAGCATTTATCTTACAGAAAAATCCTTTTTGCTCAAATCTTTAGGCACAAGGCAATCAAGTGATTTTCCATGGTCCTGGCTCTGAATTCATTAGAACTAGGGCTCACACTGCAGCCTATAAAGTTCAATCAATAGACTGAAAAAAATTAAAGGGAGATAAAGAAAGGATTCATAGATGTGACAAAAAACAAAACTAATTTCACTGCAGGTGTTACACATAAAGACACTAATTAATACAGCAGTATTTCTGTTTTTTCTCATCTCAGACAAAATAATTGCTTTCCTTTTTTGCTGAAAAGAACTTTAAAGCTATTTCTGAACGAAGAATTAACAGTTTTGGTTCAATCTTGAGTTTATAAAGGCCGAGGAAATAGCATTTTTCTCCTGGTTGTTCCTCAAATCTACTTAGTTAATGCAAGTGAATAAAATTATAACAGTGGATTGCTTCCTCTTAAAAAGGCTTCATATCTCTTTTGATTTGAGGCCAAGCAGAAGCTGAGTAACTGTTATTTATATTTGAACAGTTTCACTGTTATCCCTTACTTCCCTCCTCTCCCAAAAACAACTCTCCATCATCTATAACTGAATCAAACAGGGCTTTCCAACCTCCAGGTATTAAAAATTCCCATTGTTTTTTAGAATAGGCATTTCAGTTTGAGATAATTTGGGGTATTTTGAAAGCCAATGTTTCAATAATTCTTGAATTAATAAGTAAAAATAATAATATTCTTGTCTTCCTCAAAATGTTATCTACAAAATAAGATAAGCTTCCTACTTTATTAACTGATACAGCTGCTACTATACATAAAAAATACTCTTTTCAAAGGTTTTTTTACAAGAAAACTGAAGTAGTTTTCCTGTTACTACCTTTAATTTTGATGCCACTTTAGTCAGTGCAGTTTGAGAATTAAAGAAAAAATACTTAAGTACAAATAGCACTTGCCTCTAAAACTAAAAACTTGCTTCATAATCGCCATTTAGCAAATGGAAGACATCATAGTCGTCACCAGAAAAAACATTTCTGCATAAGTTCATTAATTTTACTGCATGCAGTCAGCAAACACTTTCCCCAAACCCTTGCTAGCTAGAGATAATTGACGATCATTGAGATTATTTGACTGCACTAATTACATTAAATGACCTCCTTAATATCCTCCACTTCGCACTATAGAATTCGAAGAGAAACATCTGTTCGTGTCTCCTCTTCAAAAGAAAACATTCTCTAAGCCGGCGACACTATGAAGCGGATCCTTTTTTTTTTTTTTTTTTTTTGCGATTATATAACTTGTTTCTTTCCGAGCGCTGCTGCAGCGTGTTTTACTGTCAACTGACAGAAACGAACAGAAACGAAAGCCTTGTGCTGGGAGCGAACGCAGGACTTTTCTTGCGGGGTTTCTTTGGCCGGTGCGAAAGGATTCCCGCGGTCACAGCTGGTTTTGGAGCTGGCGCCCGTGGCGGTCCGTGCCCAGCCGGGGCGGCAGACAGGGAGCGGGGCAGGAGCACACGCCGAGCTCCGTGGGCAGCCGGGCTGTGCCGCTCCTGCCCGGCCGGAGCCGGGCTCGCCGGCCCCACGCACCTCGCCCGCCCACCCGCGAACTTTTCCGAGCGGGTGCCCGCGCCCGCTCTACCCCGCTCCCACCGCCTGCCGCAGCAGCTCAGCCCGGTGACCCCACACTCACCGGCGGGGTCCCGGTACCGTGGGTGTTTGTGGAGAGCCCCGCTGCCGCGCTCGGAGCAGGTGCTCCGCTCCTCCGGCCGCCAGCCGGGCTCTGACGGGGGCGGCCCGGGCAGTGCCTCCCCTCCGGACGGGCACGGGGCGAGAGCCGCCGCTCGGCTCGGTCCGGTTCCCCCTGCTCACAGGAAGGCGCGGGGGCAGAGACCCCCGGCGCCAGAGCGCTGCTGCCGCTGGAGCGCCGCTCACCTCCTAGGCTGCTGCTGCCGCCCCTGAAGAGTCTCGTCCCCCTTCTCCTCCTTCTCCTCCTCCTCCATGGTGCCGCTCCACCCCTTCCACGGCGGCGGCTCTGTAGGTCTCCGGTAGGAGCCGTTGAACGGCTGCGGCGTTCCACCTGACCAGCCCGCCGCTGAGGGCAGCGCGACGAGCTGCACGGAGTAGCTCCACAGCGCCCGGCGCCCCGCCATGGCGAGCCGGGGCTCCGCGACGCCCGGCCCCTCACCGTGGCGGGCAGAGGGCACCACACCGCCCGGTCCCGCACCGTGGAGCGGTGCCGTTAGCAAGATGGCGGCGGGGGGCCGTGTCTGAGGGATACGGGCAGTCCCGGAGCCATGGCGGGACAGTGTCAGAGCTGCCGGCACGTTCTGCCCCTGGAGGCCGGGCTGCTCCTCGGCACCGCCGAAAGGGAAGCACTCCGTTGTGCTCCTGGCCGGCTCCGATGGGCGGTAAGCGCTGCCTGCAGTCCCGTTTGGGAGCACGGGCATGCTCCGACCGCCGGGTGCTGCGGGACAAAGTTTCCTGGGCTCGGTTGTCTCGGCAGCCCGGGCAGTGCCGCCATGCCCGGGGTAGCGGCACTCACGGGAGCTGCGTTGTCCGGGCGAGGCCAGGCTCCCGCAGAACAGCCCACCCTGCAGACACCTGCACCCCTTCGGCCTTGCGGAGGTAAAACTCGTGTCCAAGTCACTTCACGTGCTGGGTTACAACCATCCCCTTGCTCCCTGCTCACATCTGACACAAGTTTCCAGACGATGGGCTGAGAATTGAGGCATTTTGAGGCACCCAGCCCAGAGGAATTGGGTTCTCAGAAATAAATGTGTTATTTTTAAAATACTTCCTTAGGGACAGTGGACGGCAAAGAGCAAAGCTATGCAGGTGTGATGTGAAAAACACCCCATATTATCTAGCAGTGATATGAAATCTAAGACTATCTGGAGCTCTGATAACATGTTTGTGTCCATTTTATCTTGAAGATTGGGACTGGATGTATGGTTCATTGGTAAAGAATTCCTACCTATGTTCAAGGCCAAAGTTCTCAATGCTTGTCTTGGGAGACTAGAAATACAGGCCTTACTCTTTTGTTATCTGTCATTCTCTTAGTTTCCTTAAGGTAAAGGAATCTTAAAACTATCAAGCTGCCTTGTTCCGTGTGAGTTATTTGCTTTCTACGTTCTTTACACAGTGATACAGATATATATTGGTTGCTTATGGTCAGGAAGATTTGCTGACCTTTGCCAGTGGAAATTCCTAATTTATTTCTTACTTCTGCTCCTTCTTGCCTGATATTTCCTGATCGTTTCATCTACCACTATATCTAATGCTAAGTTGACCTGTAGCAATGGCTTTACTCATAATTATTGAACACAAATCCATATTGATTGAAGTTATTTCTGCTGTTACTTTATGGAGTCTAAGATCTCCTGAATGATTTAGATAATAAAGCTGTTCTGAACAATGCCCATTAACAGTAATAATTACTGCCTATGTATAGGAATCCGTGTAAGCCACTAGGTAAGTGCCTCCAGGCTGGTAGTAGCTGATTCCCAACAGCAGCAGATTTGGGATGCTCATCTTATACTTCAACTGAGTATCTCCTAGTAGGCAGCCCTGGCTCCGCATGTGGTGTGGAAGTAGTTTGTGTATCACCAGTGCTACAAAAGCCACAGCTTGGGAGGCTCTGCTTTAGTAAATGCATTTTTTCTGTGCTACAAATACAGATGTCAATGGTTGGAGGCTGTAAGTAAAGACACCTGGTATCTGTGCAGCATGCAATTTTCAACTTAAAAGGAAACATGCCCGGTGAAGAATGATACTGTTTTGTTGTTCAAGTAATATCTGACACTGCTAGAAGTATATCAGTGTATTACCAACTGTGCCCCACCACCATGCACATGAGAACATTCCACTCCAGAGGTGCTGTTCAACAGAACCAGGATTTTAAACTAGTTTCCTGCTTCAGTATTCCCTGGAGCCAGTTGAGATCTCAGTCTAGTATGGCTTCTTGGGTGGGTTTTGATTTTTCCATGTCTTATACACACAAACACATCTAAACTGAGGAAAAGTCCCAGGGGAATATTTGTGCTGAAGTAGTTGTGTAGACCCAGAACAGGGATCTCTCTGACTCCTAATACTCCTCAGACATGCTGATATGTTCAGAGGACTGATGTTAGGATCCTGCAGGGGTTCGAAGCCAGAAGTTACTAACAGATGGGAAGGTTCCAGCCATCTGTACATGAGGTAAGAGTTTTTGCTTGGCATCTCATCTTAAGAAATGGAGATTTAATAATTTTATTTCCATCAGTGGCATGTACTCCTGACTACTCATGCGCTTTTGCTACTCAGACTGGCCCTATATATTGTCCTCTGTTTATGAAAGTAGAAAAGCTATGAGAGCTTCTTGGTATTGCAGAGAAGCACAAATACGATAGGAGAGTGGGGTTATTTAGGGGTCAGTGCATTTCTTTTCCCTCACAATGAAATTTAACAGTTGAAACAGAATTATTTTTTATTGAAATTTTTGGGATATACCATTTCATTAACTACTTGGAAGCATAAGTTCCTTAAACTAGCTTAATTTGTTTAATGCAACAACCTGTATCTTAATAGGAATTGCATGGTTAGTACTTCATGAATTTTATCTGCAGTGGTGTCTTTCCCTTAGAGATAGTGCATTAATCATGGGCAGGACAGCTTGACTAACTTGATTATAAAATTGCTTTTGATGAAAGGTTTAACCTTCTTCACAACTGAAGTTTATCAGTATATTGTTTTGATCTCTCAAGTGTAGTGTTAATATCTTTTTCACAAAGTCTAATTTAGTTGGTTGACATAAGCTGTGTCAGAGCAAGATACTCACTGTCTTGGCCAGTAACTGAAGCACAATCTAAAGCAAGAAAAAAATAGAAATTCTTACAGTTAAAATGTTACAGCTTTATAATCTGAATATCTGAACGTAATTGAAAATCCTCTTAGATGACAGAGTAAAAATGTTGTGCCATCTCTCACTCCATCCTAGAATATCAAGTCATAGTTCAAAATCCCTTTTGGCTGAGGTTTGTTATATACTGGGCCATGTTTACTGTTGTAGTGCAGATGCAGTTTATTGCAGAAAAACCCACACTTGCTGGAACAGTTTGTGCTGGATATCTGAGTGAAATAAACTATCCTAGAAAAAAAATAAAAATTCACCACTCTTATATTGGCTATACAGGAATTTTTACAAGCACAGAAATTTAGCACCAAAAGAAATTCTACTAAGCTAGTAAAAGCCTGTCTGGCAAAACTGGCCCATATTGGGACATAACCAGAAAGCCTAACCTTGCCCTTCTAATTACCATGTGCAGAAGTAACCACCCTTGTGGTATCCACCCTCTTCAGGAGGGAACTTGAGGGGCAAAATTTACCTGGGACCTGTTGCAGGCAGAGGCAAGCAGAATTTCACATCACATTGGATGTTAAGGTACCCAACGAAAGAGTGTTACACAACCAGCTCATATATATATATGTGTGTGTGTGTATATATACAAACACACACACATATAACTACAAAATGCTTCACAGTAATGTTTAATCAAAACATTAAATGGAATTATCTACAAAATTATATATAATAATGAAATTACTGTAAATGTTATGTTTACAATTACGAATCCAAATCTCTTACACTAAAGAATTTGACAAATTTGAGGACTGTAGAGAAGGAACTTCTGAGTTAAAGGTAATGCTCAAAAGCACATTTTGTTTTGTTTTATGTGAAATATAATGATGATGGTATTTTAACAGATATTATGAATAATTTCAAATAAGTTAGGGTTTATATTACAATGAAAAATACATTGTGAAAGGGGAAAACAAGAAAAATAATTACTTTATAAGTAATATAAAGTTACTGTAGGGAAATAATAATAAATAAGGAAGTTGTATAACAATGAGGTAAGTCACAGCTTCCTTGTGATTGCTTGTAGATATTCAGAATGATGACCATCCTTTTCCTTGCCTCCATAAAACCCTTTTTAGCTTTATCCTACAAGCATCATACAAATACAGGACTAGAAGGAGATTCAATAAATCACATTATCCAAACCACTACATTCAGTGAGGGTCTTTGATAATTGGAGTATTATTGTAACTGTCAGCATCCCATGCAGGCATGCTCTGTGCTATGTAGAGCTGCTTTCAGCTGCCAAGCTGCTGCTCTGGCACTAATGAAACTGCTGGGTTCCCAGGCTGAGGTCAGTACCCTGCTACTGCCCTCCTGAAATGTGTCTGAAACCTCTTCTTCATCCACAGCTCCCAGGAGGGAGAGAGAAAGGAAATCCACGTTGGTTTTAACAGCTGCCACTGAATAGAGGAGAGAGTTATAAATAAATGGAAATAAAGAATGAGGGCATGTGGCTGAAGCCATGACAGTCACTTTTTGGTGTGGCGACGGATAAGCAGTGCTGTGAGTGACAAAATGTCAGTCTGAATCTGTAGACACTATGATGATGTCAAAAGAGTCTCATTTGAATTGGGATTCAGAAGGATCCTCTATTTAAATCCTGTCTGAACTACTGACAGGCTGCATGACCTTTTACAATATATGGAGCTCCATGGGTCAAATTGGTCTTTGCTGCAACTAAATTGACTACAATGGAATTATTCTGTGACTGAACTTGATTTCTCAGACATCAGTCAACACAGCTGGTTCACTGAATAAATGAAAGAAAGCAATCATAGATGTCACTGGAAAACAGATGCATCTGAACGGAGTCTTTTAGTTTTGGCAAAACTGGGGCAGAAATGCAAAACTGTTACTTAAAATGCATAATTAATTGCTGATAGTGGGTTCTTGACAATGTAAACTTTGAAGGTAACAAAGGTGAGAAAGTGCCATTGTCTCTTCTAAAGGGAATGTAAATATTACATATGTTATTTAAAACTTGGAAAATTATGTATGCTTCTCTAAGTATTCTGGTATAGATTTTTTTTAAATTAATAATGACAAATGACTCAGGTATTTATGCTGAGTCATTTACATTGCAATGCTACTCACTGGTAAGCTTCTTCCACAGAAAATGCTTTTAGAGTCAGGTAACAAAATAATTGTGTTATTTAATGAAAGGTAATTGTTATAAGAGTGTCGGGGGCAGAATGGGAGCTTCAGACAAAGTCTATTGGGAAGAGCCCCCTGCCCTGTTCAGTCACAGTGTGCAGAATGGACCCTCTTGCTTTCTAAACTCTTTCTCAAAAAGGAGTCTGGGTGGAGCTGGATCCAATCCTAGTCCCAGTCTTTCAATGGTTTATTTCTAAATTATTATATAGGTGTAATTGAGCCTTTATACAACTTTGTCCCACAGGACTAAAGATGGCAAACCAAATACATTTATATGAATAAAGTAGATAAGAAATGAAATTGATTATGATGATGAAAAGACTAAAATACCTTAATCAGAATTATTTACAGCACAGTATAGGTAGCTATAACTACTAGTATAGGGCACTATGTATCAAAGCAATGTTGAAACAATGATACTAAAGCTAGCAAAATAATTATGGAAATTGATATTACTCACTCATACAATGCCTGTGGGCAAATCTCTTGCTCAGCCTTGAGGATTAACCTTGAGGGGTGTCTGCACCCAAGGGAGGAGTCTTCCCACACAGTCAGAAGGGGTATGTTAGAAAACCCTGCCATTAAAAAGAGGGACTGAGCTTTTACAGTACTAAGTGATTGACTATGAGTCACATGTCTCCAGGCTACATTATCAGTACTATCACTTGTTGGCTCCTTTATCAGGAACTCTGCCACATCCTCAGAGGTGCCAGTTTCTGCCGGGAAATATTGTTCTTCCTCTGAATGTTCAATTTTGGGATTGCTAAGTCAGGCTGGTCTCAGCATTCTTCACTACCAGTGTGACTTGCTTGAGCTGTGAACCTCATGAAGTTCAGTGAGGCCACCTACAAGGTTCTGCACATGGGCCAGGGAAATCCCAAGCAAAGTACAGGCTGGGCAGGGGATGGATCAGGAGCAGCCAGCCCAGGGGGGAAGGACTTGGAAGTGTTCATAAACATGACCTGGCTCTGCATGCTCCCAGCCCAGAAAGGCAAATGTATCCCGGGCTGCATCCAAAGCAGCAGGGCCAGCAGGTCAAAGGTGAGACTGCACCTGGAGTACTGCAGCCAGGTCTGGGGTCCCCAGCATAAGAAGGATGTGGACCTGTTAAAGTGAGTCCAGAGAAGGTGAGCAGATGGCTGGAGCATCTCTTCTATGAAGACAGACTCTGGGAGTTGGAGCTGTTCAACCTGGAAAAGCGAAGACTTCAAGGCACCTTGCAGTACCTGGAGGGGGCCTACAGGAAAGCTGGAGAGAGATTTTTTATGAGTGTGTGTAGTGACAGGACAAGGGGGAACAGCTTCAAACTGAAAGACAATCGGATATTTGGAAGAAATTCTTTACTTCAGCGGTGGTGTGGCACTGGAACAGTTTGCCCAGGGAAGTCATAGATGCCCATCCCTGGAAGTGTTCAAGGCCAGACTGGATGGAGTTTTGAGCAACCTAGACTAGTGGAAGGTGTCCCTGCCTATGGAAGTGAGGTTGGAACTAGGTGATCTTTAAGGTCTCTTCCAACTCAGGGTATTCTGTGATGCTGTGAAATGAACCAGATCAAGAACGTGTTTTCAAGCCTAGCTGAAAGGTTTCTGTGTCTGTGTACCTGTGTCACTAAGTGTGTTGGTTTTGGCTGCAAAAGGGTAATTTTCTTCTTAGTAGCTGGTTTGGGCTAAATGTTGGATTTGTGCTGGAAACAGTATTGTTAATTCAGGGATATTTTTGATTTTGCTAAGCAGCGCTTATACAAAGTCAAAGCCTTTTCCGTTTCTCATCCCACCCCACCAGCAAATGGGATGGGGGTGCACAAGAAATCAGAAAGGGGACACAACCAGGACAGTCAACCCCAACTAACCAGAGGAATATTCTGTACCATATGGCATCGTGCTCAGTACATGAAGTTGGGCAGAGAGAAGGAAGGAGGGGATTAACAAGTAGAGAAAAAAAACTTGGCATAATATAAGAAAACTTGGAGAGGTGACACTGGTACACTTTTTCATTTTTTTCATGCAAATTTAGTAATAAGGATGGAGTTACTTAAGACATGATTAAAAAAGAGATCTGAAAGGGTTTTCCAGTTCATCCTCTTGCATCAGAGCAGAATCCACTCTATCTAATCAGCTCCTGACAGATATTTGTTCAATCTGACCTTGAAAATTTGCAGTTTTGCTGATTCTTCAGATCTCTCCAGTCAGTTAGTGTGTAACATTCTTTACAGTTCAAAAGCTTTTTGTAAAATATAACTGAAATCTTCAAGTTGCAATTTAAGGCTTTTACTTCTTACCATATCAATGGACATGAAGAACACTTTGTATCTCTCCAATACTTTCTACGTATTTGAGAACTGATATATCTTCCTTCAATACTCTCATTGCTAGACTAAAGACATGAATTTTTTCAATCTTAGCTCATGTGTCACATTGTCTATACCTCTGAAAATCACATGGTTCTACTGTGGTTTCTTTATTGGAGAGAAATCACAAGGTTTCTTCATTGGTTGTTGAGTTTTGTTTACAGAATGTTGCTTTTAATAGGTTGTTTTCTGGTAAAACCACATTACCTCTTATTTACCACCACAGGATTTCAGGATAATTTAATTTGCAGGGGATCATAGGAAGTCCCTAGTCCAACCCTCTGCTGGAACCAGGGTCAGCTATGAGTTCAGATCAGACTCAATCCTGTTGGATTTTGAAAACCTGCAAAAGCAGAGATTCACAAGCTCTGTGAACAACCAGTTCCACAGCTTTACTGACACGCAGTGAAAATGTTTTCCCTTGAATCTAGCTTGAACCTCTCACATTTCAACTTATGCCTATCACTTGTCACTCTCTCACCATACAGCAATCTGAGGAGTCTGGTTCCCTTTTCTTGATAATTTCCTCTTACCTATTGTATAGATGCTTAGGAATACTTATTATTACTGTTGTTGTTGTTGTTACTATTATTGTTGTTGCTATTGGTAGTAGAGGAGTAGTAGTAGTAGCTGTAAAAAGGCAAATAACTATCTTTCCTGAATTCCTGAGTTTTGGATTCTCCCTTTTTTCCATTGGTATGCTTGACCATTCCTTTCTTGTTTAATTTACGTGTTCCTTATTTAGAAAAAAAATGAAGCATTTGCTTTCTTAATAGAGTACTAGTAGAGAATGGTTACAGGTTATAGCAGGCTGACACAATTTAGAACATTTAATTTATCTAAGTTGTCTTTATCTGTTGTTTCCCTTTTCTGCCTGGAGGTCTTACTCCGTTCTCTAACTTGCAAATGAAAGCAAGTCATTCCACATAAGCATTTGCAGAAGTCAAAGCAAAGAGGTAAAAAAAGAGACATTAGGAAACACTTATTTACCGAGAGGGTGGGCAAATGCTGGAACTGAGAGGAACTGCTGGAACCACCTAGAGAGGTGGTCAGTCCCCGAGCCTGACAGTGTTTAAGGGGCATTTGGACAATGTCCTTAACACACTTGAACTTTCAGTCAGCCCTGAATGGGTCAGGCAGTTGGACTGCATGGCCATTGTCGGTCCCTTCCAACTGAAATATTCCATTCCATTCCATGTTCTCATTGTGTCAGCCACCATTACATGTAAGTCAAGTAATCTGTTTAAAGGTAAGTACTTTGAATTAAGTTAAAGGTCTCATTGACTGTGCTGAACTTTGATTTGGGACTTTATAGTCTATGGCTGTAAAGATCAGATAGCAAATCTCAGCTATGCACATAGTTCCTAGAACTTTAATGTAGACTGTGTAGATGTGTTGTCTTTATTCACGTCTGGGGGAGAAATCATAGAATGGTTTGGGTGGGAAGGGACCCTAAAGACCATCTGGTTCCAGCCCTCCTCCATGTGTGGGTACACACTAGATCAGGTTGCTCAGAGCCCCCTCCAGCCTGGTCTCAAACATATATAGGGATGGGGAGTCCACAACCTCTCTGGGGTAGATTTTATGTAGACACAGAGAGGGTCAATCCATAAATTTCTGAGAAATGCATGACTACCTTATATGGATCAAATAAAAATCAGAATGCCACATTTTTTCATTTATTTTTCCACAGGCTACTGAAAACTTCAGAAAATAGTAGAATGGAATAGTTTGAAGAAGATTTGGTGTGTTTAGAATTTCTCAGTAAATCCTTTATAATCAAATTGTATGCATAAATATACTAAAAATTACTCCTAGTGCTTCACTTATAATTCTAAAAGAAAAGATTGAGAAGTAGATAATTTCACTGCTAGAAAGCTAAGACTGGAAAATACAGGTTTATCATATGGCAAAAAGATGGAAAAGACAAAAGGAATAGCTGTGAAATTTGTGCACTGTGCAGCTGGAAGCAAGTTCTGAAGCTTTCTGCATTTTTTTTTTTTACTGGGAAGAATGTTTTAGGATAAAATAAATACATTACATAATACAAAAGTAGATCTGCCAGCATTAATAGACTAGCAGGATGACTTATAGGCAGTCAGAAACACATGAGATTATGGCTAATGCTTGAATTAGTGCAACCCTTATGCATTACTACTAATGCAGTAACTGCAATCAGCCAGAGAGTAACTGCCCATCCCCTAATTCTGCTGGATCTACTTAGTAGTAATGACTTGGATTCCTATTCCAGACCTTATTTCGTTTGACATACTATAGCTTATCTGCTATGAAGACCATGTTGTGTTTGAAAATGCCTCTTAGGTGGATCTCTTAAGCCTCTCATATTAACCCAGTTCTTACATACTTAGTTAAATGCGATTTCCAAATTAAAAAAAAAAAAAATCAATCTATTTCAGAGGCACACAGGTACTCTTATGCCTCACAGTCAGCATCTGAAGTTCCAAAGGCAAACGTGGAAGCAAATCTATTTAAGGTATTCTGGATCTCTATGTGTTTGTGTTAATTTCTTTGTCTTCTGGACATTGCAAACTAACAGCTTGTTTATAAATCAACTTATTAACACATGTGCACTGAAATTCTCGCACTGCAAACCTGGTGATTTTCTGAGCAGACAAGCCTTGAGTTGCATGGCTTTTGTGAGGGAAAAGCATCACAGTGCACATCAGCTACAGAGAAAACCTGTGCATGCACGCTGCCTGGGTTCAGTAGATGTTTGGAAGCTTTCTTGGACTTACTGCACTGCACTGGCTGCCAAACATCTGGAAGTCAGAAGAAAAATGTAGAAAAGTGATAGGAAGAAAATGACTAGCAAAAGCAGCTGTCTCCCATAAAAAAATGGTAGTCTGCCATTCTGGGCTATAATGGGATTTGAGAAAGGCATCAATCTGGGACATAGAGCACAGTGAGTTTAAGAAGCTTCAGAAATTGTTTTCCTTCAAAGGACTGTAAAAAAGGCCAGTGAATCTGAAATCAGTCTGAAAAAAATTATATTTAGTGAAATGCATGAATAAACTCAGTGCAATCAGATTAGTAACTTGAAATGTAAAAGTTTGAGTATCAGCTCTAAGAAGTTAGCCTCTTATGTGAGCAGAAATATCTGACCAATGATATTCCACGTTTCCAAACTTCTGACAGCTTCTCAGTTTATAAAATCCCCAACTTTCTGTTTCCCAACCATCTGTCAACAGTCCTAGCTTTTCGCTTGATAACTTCTACATTGTGGTTGTTCATCACACTAAAATCAGCACAAAATCCAGTTGCTACACAGTCTTGAACCTTGAATATGTGCATGCATTAAAAAAAATAAACTTCTTGTAATATAAAATAAATAACTCAAGGAATGCTTATGTAATTACTGTATTTATATTTAATTAATGGCAAGCACTCAATATTTAAAACTACGTAAAGATGCTGCAAAATTTCCAGCCTCCTGCATTAAAATGCTGTAGGTCCTTACAGAATATAAGTTCAACTTGTTGTGCCCTTGAGAAAATGCATTTATAATCTGTATAATATCGTCTAATATATTAAAATATATGGATCTGATATTTAGATAAGGGATATTTAGACAAATGTAATGAGCTCCTAGCCTGAAGTTCAGGATAAGGTTTGTTTTGCCTGAGGGTAGCTGCCTGGAAGTTGGCTGTTTGAGTCTGCTGAACTACTAATTCACTCTGCTACAATCAGTGGGGGAGGGAGGTACCATGAAGAGACATTTCTAAGTAACCACCCTAAGAGAGGTACAGAGTACAAAGGACAACCCAAAAGTCGAGATACCTGCTTCCTTCACTGACTGTTGGGAGAGCACAGAGGACTAGTTTTATACAGCTAAGGTGAGAGTGATACAACTTTTGTACAAGAGCACCTAGAGCACAGAGAGATGAGCTGGGACACAAATTTGGCCAGTCTGCTATAATGTCATGAATCCTGACAGTCTACAACACGATGGCAATCAATCAGGCTGGGAAATCAAGTAGGAAGCAGAATGCTCATATATATTGTTTCCACAGTTAGAGCACAACAGGGAAGCCTGATAGCTAAACAAAACCTGCCCTGGATCAATGACTTTTGGAGAAGTCTGTAATCACACTGTATTATTATCGGTATAAAACTACATGCTACATGTAGTTTGTGTTGGCTAACTTAAGCATTAGTAAGATTATAGGAATTAAAGAGTGAGAAAGCAGGTTTTAAGAGAGGAAATAAAAGAGCAAACTCAGTTATCTGGATGTTACAATAGCATGTAAGTGTACATTTACTGTATTATAAACTGTGATGAGTAGCATTAGCAGCATTTTTGGGTAATGGAAAAATCTACTTTCCTTCCACAGATTGCTGAAAAATGCCCAAAGCATTGCTACCTGAACAATCTGAACAGAGGAGGAATGAATCAGAGAATCAAAGAATGGTGGCTATCTTGACTGCCTGAACAGGTGCCAAATTCTAATATTTTCAGTAACTGCATTCATTTCAGTTTTCAGTGTGTTAGTTTCAGTTGAATCATACCAGAGATTTGGGTGACTTCCTAATTATTTTCTGGAGAAAATATTCTCTGAAGTGACTTTCTTAAAATAAGAAAAAGGTTGAAATAAATGTTGGAGTTTTGGAAACTCATCCACCATCAAATCAGAATAACGCTCTAAAACAGGGAACCTCTATGTGGTTATAGTCACAGGGAGGGATGGAAATGACACTTGTGTACAATGCAAACAAAAGCAATAAAAAAGGACTGATCCTTAATCTGCAGTGAGTCTGCTAAAGGGCAAGAAGAAACCTACCTGTTTAGCTAAATCAGATTAATTTACCCAGAGGAATTTCCTGTTGAGTTACTGCATCAGGCAGGATCATTTGTTTGGCATGTTATTCTTGAAAAATTGTTGTTATGTGCTATCCAAAGTCCTTCCATTTATCTTTCTGATAAAAGCCCTCAGCTGTCAGGTAGTGGGCTGTCTGGCACTTACAGACTTCTTTCACTGCATAAATACTTATGAGAAAAAAAGAGAACTGCATGCAGACAGAATACTGTAATATTCCCTGAAGAAAGCTTTTAATCAACAGCTTCAAAAGAGTGCTCTGTTAATGAGCAACTGAAATGTTATAAATTCAGCCAACAGCCTCTATGTTTAATTTAGACAGTCTTCCTTGCAGCTTGAGAGCACAAAAGACCAGTGTCAGTGGCCTGCAGGCCTTTGCAGTTGCTGCCCAGTGGTTAACCATGGGAAAGAAAAGCTATTGCAATTTAATTAGCTGAAGGGTAACTTCTAGGTAATACTGGATAAAATAATCAGCTAGATGCCAGGGAACAGCTGGCATGAAAATCAGACAACATAATGTCTGTAAAGTTTGATTTGTATTCTCAAAACAGCTTTATTCCCAAAAAGCCCTCCAACCCACTCCTCTACAAAATAATGTATTGTTTCTTGAGCCCATGTTTTTAGGCTCGTTTGAATTCTGCTTGCTTGGCTGAGATCAAGGCAATTCCTGGCAGCTGGATTTCAGCATTTTCATTAAAGGCAATACTGTATCATTGCTTTAAAAAGATAGTAGATTGTAAATAAACAGTGAACACGATAACTACAAAAAGCTAACACAGCACTAAGCAGCAGTTTAGCCACAGGCAATTTCAATTGTTAATGTTTACTGCAGGTGGTTGCAGCAATTCTGAAGGTCTTTTTCCTGAGCAGTGCTGTTCTAATGCTTAGCTCCTGTGCCCTCTTGCTCTGGGGCTGGATCAGCCTGTAACAGGGTAGTTCTCCCCAAGTACTTCTGTAATAAGCTGATCATGATAGTGTGTCTTGCTCATGTGAACTTTTTCATTATTTCAGAAGAAATACTTTATATATACAATTGAAAAAAAATCCAACTCAACCCTTTCAAGATCATGCTTTCTTTGCTGATATCAAGATTGTCATCCTAGTTCAGAGTTATAGGAGTGTTGGCTTCACACTGTTGTGTTCAGCCCCAGTGCTCACATGTGGTTATACACACATCAGGTATGCACAAACAGATGTCTCATTTAGATCACTGCTACCACATGGAATTGTTTTATAAAGTAGAAATGTTACTCTAGAAGCAACAAGCTAGATCTCTGAGTGCTGGCACCAGCACCAGCTGAATCTTTTTTCCTGTGGGGTAGAGTCTCTCCCATGTGCGAGCTGATAGTGCAGCACCTCCTCAGCTGTTTCCTGGAATCTCCTTTTCTTTGAGATGCCTGTGTCGTTTGGTTGATGATGCACAGTAATGAACATGGAAACTTTATTTCCTCAGAAAACCAGTTGGAACTGTATTACTCAGACTGTGCATTACTACTGGTTTCAGTGGAGTTCTTGACAAGTTTTAAGCTTAAAAACCAAAATGCCATTTGGTCCTTTTCCAGGCACCTCTTTAGGAGGGATGCTGATCTAAAATAGCTACTTAATGTGAAATACAAAGCTCCCATACATAGGAGCTCACATACTTAGCTCCCATACTAGTGAAATCTGGAACCTGGATTTCAAAGAACCAGATTTTCGTCTTGAGACCCTCACCTACATAATCCACTCAGAGGCTCTGTGGCATCTTGGAATTAGCAGGCAACTATTTATCTATCATGCTATGGCAAGGATTCCACTCAGAGGCTCTGTGGCATCTTGGAATTAGCAACTATTAATTAGGCAACTATTTATCTATCATGCTATGACAAGGACATAATTTATATAGAGCTTTCTTCTTTTAGCCTTGGCCTTTCTATTCCATTCTTGCTTGAAACTGGACAAACAAGCACTATAAAGAAAGGTCTAATTTTCTCCATCTGGAAGCTGAAGATAATACCACCTGAACTAGAGGGATATTGTGAGCATTCCTTGTTCTAATAGCTCATTTCTAAATAATCTCATTGTAATAAATTTGTTAAAACCCTTTAAAAAGTAGTGTTTTATAAAAGTTTAGCGGTGAATATTTACATATTCAGCTTCTACTGTTACAACACCAGTATTTGTTTTACTTTATTGCATTTTTAGCTGGTTAATAAGATTTCTTAATTTAGAGTTGCATCTCTCTAATGACCTTTGCTGGATGCTAAATTTTAGATTACATTTACATATGAGACACTCCTATTTTGTTAAGTAGGAGACGTGTTATGGGGATAATCAGTTTATCTTAAGATGTAATTCTATGTCTAGCAAGGATTCAAATTTCTAGGATGTCTAATGGGTTAGTGAAATCTGGTAAAACATCTTTGAGATAAATCCCAGCATATGAGATCAGTTAGATCTAGCTGTAAAATAGAACAGAAGCTTAATTTTAATTTTCAGTTGCATAATTTGGTGCTTTGCTTTTTTTCTTTTACAACTTGACAGAACTCTATCTGAAATTTAAAAAAATGCTGGAACTGGATGGATCTTTCGAATATGCATTAACTAAATTGGAGAAACAAAACTAAAAAAAAGAAGTAGCTAGTTTCATGTAAGGTTAGATTTTCTGTTCCATGGAAACTAATTTGACTCCAATGTAAATTCTCTGGTGAAAGGATGTGAATGCTTTGTGGCTACAAGATCCTTCTTACACAGGCTATGTGGGCACTAAAATGGTACAGGCACCAAAGTAACAATAACCATTTCAGTAAGAGATCTACAGTTACATATGTGGTCAAGGCATCATTGTCAAATTAGGAAGCATTTTGTTTCTTGGCATTTAGGTTTATATTTTAACCTATGAGTTAACAACAGTATTACTTTAATTTTGAATTGTATGCAATGTATTGTGCTTTGGGGGTTTACTATTTTTATGCAATTACAGTCCTTGTGACAGAAACTGGACAAGCCCAGCTGCAGGACTAAGCTGCTGTTTAAGCCCAGAGCTTACAAACTGGCAGTGCAAACGTTTTAGGGCAGTCAGTGCAATTTCATGCTGAACTGCCAAGGGAGTAAGAAGTTGCCTATATACACCAATATCCCCAAAAAGTTATATATTTAAAATACAGTGGATTTTTCTGAAGCTGGTCCATATTTTGGAGTCTGAGAAGCTAAATCTCAGAGCTTCCTCACACTTCAGCATCTGAGCCAGCCCAGCAACTACCAACAATCCCCAGTGTCCTTTAAGAGTCACGGTAGATTTTGTAACCTAAAATCTGCATGTGCCTGATAACGTTTCAGGGGGTAGGGAGCAACACTTCTGACAGCTCTCGAGAATCACCTCTGAGAAACAGGACCTTGGCAGTTGCAGGAGACAGTTCATCCTGAGCAGAAACATCCTCAGTTCCCACCATTTTCAACCTCTTCCTTTTCAAAAGAAACATCGGTAGTTCCCACCCTTTTCAACCTCTTCCTCCTGATCATGTGCCAAGAGCCGAGCTTTCTTCCTCTTCTTAGAGCGGGCAAGATGGGGAAGGTTTGCGGTATCTGCACAGAGGCAGAGGGTGTCAGATGTGTCAGATGGCATCTGAGGCATTTGCCTAACCCTGAACGTGTTAGGAAAATGGTACCTAGAAACACTGCTTCCCCCAGCATAAGTAGTACAGATTTCTTTTTTAAAGTAGTATTTTGTTTCTTTGCATTGTGTCACTTAACATACTGTGGGACAAATAACAGAATTTCATCCTGGTTCTCCTTCATTTTTGAGATAATGCTTGATTAGCCAAATGAAAAGTTCCTAAAAAATGTAAAAGATTTAACCACAAAGTCAAAACCGAGCATTGCTTCTTGCATGTCTGTACCTATTTATCTACAGCCATACATTACAAACGTGCTCAGGAACGATCTTCGGCACTGAAATTGCTTCCACTGGTACACTTCCAGAACTTTTCCCAGCCCAAATTTGGCTCTTGTCAAGTAGCATTGCCAAAGCCCTTCGCAGCCGCTGGCAGGTGGGAGGGATCATTCATTCCCAGCAGTTCGGAGTCCCATGTCTGGAGCTGAGGGAGCTCACCAGCGCCGGCACAGCCTCGGCGGAGCGCTGGATTCACCGCTGTGCACGAAGCCCTCCTGTCCATCACAAGTGTCTCAGCTCTGTTGCATACACTTCCCAGAAGAAGACTCCAGGTTGTTCCAGCCTCGGGATTTCCCAGTCAGAGCGGTGTGTCCCGCAGGAAGCGCAGCGCCCTCAGCCAGCCGCGCCGAAAGGGCCCGGAGAGCCGAAGGAGCCGCAGCGCACAGGGATGTGCCCGCGGCAGCTCCCGGAGCAGCGGAAGGCAGCGCTCTGTGCTTGCTGAACCTGGCCATGATGGGATATCGGCAGGAAAACGCTTTCCTGACCTGCGCTGCTCTGGGGCACTGCGGACAGCGGGAACATTAAAACCAAGCCCCAAGCCTGCCAGAGCTCCAGGAGCGCTTGGACAACGCTCCCAGATAGATGGTGGGATGGCTGGTCTTGTCCTGTGCAGGGCGAGCGGCTGGACTCGATGGTCCCCGTGGATCCCCTCCCACCCGGGACATTCCCCCATTCCCACCTCCCCTGGGACGCGGCAATGCAGTTTGCGCTGCCCCACTGCGCCCCCCGGCGGCGGCGGATGGAACTGCTCCGCGCCTGCGCGCCCCCTAAGGCCGCCCGCTCCGCCCCCACCACAGTGCCAAGATGGCGGCGTCTGCGGCACGCTCAGCGGCCCGGCGGCTTCTCTTGCCCTGGTCCGCCCGCCTGGTGCGAGCGCCCGGCGCGGCGCAGCGGGTGAGGCGGCGGGGAAGGGAACGGAGCGGAGTGGAGGGAGGTGCGGGAGCGTGGGCGCCACAGTGGCTCCGAGCGCTGGTGCTCGGGCTGCTGCTGAAGGGACGCGGGGAGTTGCAGGCCGTGGGGCGCGATGCATGCTGGGAGTTGTAGTCGCGGCGGCGGTGCACGGCGGGAGGTGTAGTCAGTGGTCAGTTTGCGCTGCTCAGGTTTGTGTGCGGCAGCTGGTGCGGGCTCTGCAGTGTGAGGAGGATGTCAGTGAACTGGGGATGTTCAGCAGGGATGAAATGGGCTGGAACATGTGCCCTGGGAGGAGAGGCTGAGGGTCCGGACCTTGTTCAGGCTGGAGAAGCCATGGCTTCAGCTGGACCTGTGAGAGGTATCTGGCAGCACCTAGGAGAAGGCTGTTAGGAACATAAAACAGGCCTGTCACAGTGCGGCACCGTGGCAGGATGAGAGACTGGGCATAATTGAAACAAGAGAGGAAAAACTGGATATGTGGCAGTCAAGCAGTGGAGCAAGCTGCTCACAGAGCAGTTTCTCACCATCTTGAGAAGTACCCAGGTCAGTACCCAGGTGCAAAAAGTCCTGAGCAAAGAGGTCTGACCAAATTGATCCTGCTTGGAGCAGGAGGTTGCACTAGAGACCTCCAGAGATCTTTTCAAACTTGAATTGTCTGTGATTCTGAAATGAGTTTTAAGAGATCTAGCCTGTTCTAGGAGGAGAGTGGTTGAGAGCTGGATTTTGTACTTTCATGTTTAGGGCAGTTATATGGGGAGAGAAATCTTTGTTTATTTGAAACATTTGAAATCACAGTTTTTGAGATAGCTGTTTGCTTGAATTTGGGATACATATTTGCATGTCTTGTTATTGAAGAACCGCTTCTCTTCTGTTCTACCCTGCTCTCATTTAATGTGCTTTAACTGCCACATGATTGTGCTGCTCTGATCAATGGCTGATGGATTTGCAGTCCTGGCACAGGCTGTATCTCACTTCACTTTAGAAAGCAGGTACCCAGGAGAATTCCAGATGGTAAAGGTCCTGCAGGCTCTTGATGGCAGAAGTGGGAAACAAGTGTGGCTGGCTGATGAGAGTAACAGCTCCTGTGTCAGACTGGAGGGCAGCAGATGAATCTCCTCACTTGTAGTTATCTTGGGTCTGTTTCGCACATTCAGGTTACTGCTTCCCTTATGTGAAGCAGTGGTGAATAGCAGTCCTGAATTCTTCCTCTTATAAATGCATGCTTTAAGAAAGACCCATGGACTTAATGCTTAAGTTCAGCAATACATTTTTCAGAAAAGCATCCTTGGACATAACTAAACCATCTGAGTGTGTCTGATGATTTTCCTTTCCAGTGTGTACATGTTGGAACAGGGAGGCACACAGTTTCCAAAGCAGCAACAGAAGTAATCTTAAATGTCCCTGAAACTAGGGTGAGTCCTTTGGAAAATGGCTTGCAAGTAGCTTCTGAAGACTCTGGACTCTCAACATGCACAGTAAGTAACTTACAAAAGGAAGGGTTTTTTATATCTATTCCCATGTGTTCATTTCCTTGTGGAACTAAATTGTATTTGCATTTCAATACTTATTAACAACTGCTCCTAAAACTTAAGCCAGGACACAGAAGTCTTAAGGCTTTTGTAGATTTGTAATTAAATTTTTTGTGAAGGTCAAAATTTTCTTTTTCTTGAAAACCTGCTCTGTTTAAGGAAAAAGCCATAGCAAAGCTGTTAGCTGGGAAAATGACTTTTTTTTTTTCTTCACTGAGGTTGGACTTTGGATTGATGCTGGAAGCAGATATGAAAATGAGAAGAACAATGGAACTGCTCACTTTCTTGAGCATATGGCTTTCAAGGTGAGTGTGAAGTTTGATGTAGACACAAGGGATTTTAAAATTATTTATCTTTAAAGATCAGTGATAAAAACTTTGTCAGAATTGTATAAATAAGTTTTCCAAATTGAAATGAGAAAAATAACATGGACAACTAAGACTTTGGTTTCTGTTATAAAATGAAGCTAAAATCCTAGTTCTGTGTAAATGTTACACAACTATGAATTACACAGATCTAATTTTTAACTCACTTTTTCCTTTTTATAGTAGTCTTAGAAGACACACAGTCATCCTTAGCCAGCTTTTTATTTTCATTTGGAAGCACAGTAGGATTTATATCTGACTTTCAAGCTTGGAGAGATTAGAATGCCTGGTTTATTTCCAGAACACATTTTCTTTCTCTTGATCATGACTTTTACAGACAAGAAGTAGTAATGATGAGTAGATGAACTGAGGGGTCTAATGTGATTTTCTTACTGTTCTGTTTCAGGGAACAAAAAAGAGATCTCAGTTAGACCTTGAGCTAGAGATTGAGAACATGGGGGCTCATCTGAACGCGTACACGTCCAGGGAACAAACTGTGTATTATGCAAAGGCTTTTTCAAAAGATTTACCAAGAGGTAATTGCTGTCATTCATCAGAAAAGCTGCAGAGAACAACATGCTTATCCAGCTTCCAGGGAGATGACACAGAATGATGCTTTTGCAGGTTACAGTCCCTTCTTTGCCTGGTGAAAAGTCCGTTCTTGAACTTCACAAGAACGTGAGAACACAGGTTTGGAAAGGAGCCAGCAGGGAAGCTTGTATTTGAAATATTTTTATCTTCAGAGTCCCAAGATAAGATACCTTTTGGACTTCTCTCTTCCTGTCCCCTTGCTAGTTTTATTAGTACTTGCTCTTTGAGGTGGGTGTCACTTGGAACCAGATTTTTCTAGTAGTCTGAAAATACTTTTTTCATTTCCATCTCTCTTTGCAATCAGCTGTGGAAATTCTTGCTGACATCATTCAGAACAGTACCCTGGGAGAGGCAGAGATTGAGCGTGAGCGAGGAGTTATACTTCGAGAGATGCAAGAGGTTGAAACCAATTTGCAGGAAGTTGTCTTTGATTACCTTCATGCCACAGCCTACCAGAATACAGCCCTAGGACGGACCATTTTAGGACCCACTGAAAATATCAAGTATGTCCAAAACTACATCTGTCTTTAATTGTATGGTAACTTTTATATATTAAGAGACTTACCTAAAAATGTAGAGAACAGTGTCAGATTTCATTTTTACACTGCAGGGTAGCTGAAATCACACTGAATATAATTGTAAGTAGAACTCCTGTATTGCCTTAGTTTCCCTGTAGGCAGGCATCAAAGGGTATGTGAACTTCAGATGTTCTCTGCATGACTTTGGGGTTTTTTGCCATATTTTTCTTCTGTTTCTTATAAGTGCATCTGACACAAAATTAGAAAAACTTCTTTTTCCTGTAGGTCACATGTTAGGCATTATTGTAAGCACACAGTGTTTGCACTGCTCTTTCAGCATTTGTTTGGACCAGTGCAGATCAGAGGACTGCTAAATGTGCTGCTTTCAAAGGAAAGGAGATCATTAGTGCATCCTGTCTCTCCCTGGCTGAGTTGGAATTTTCACTCCTGCTCAGGAAGCTAGAAGAGCTTTTTATTTAGTTCCTATTTGCTTTTTAGAAAGTCACCCTTATTTTAGCTTTCTGCCTCTGCTCTGAACAGTGGCAGCACTTTTAATTGTTTTGATAATTGTATTGTTATATACATTTTTCTCTTTTTATTCCAATAAACTTTACTGACACAGTAGTGCTGTCTCCTTTCCTATTTTTAGATCCATAAATCGTAATGACTTGGTGGAGTACATAACAACACATTACAAAGGACCCAGAATGGTCTTGGCTGCTGCTGGAGGTCAGTATGGGATACTCATCCTTGATCATGTGAAACTGCTTGAAACCATGGCCTGAGTCTGTGGGAACAACCTGGTGAATCACCCATTGTTCAGGAGGTCCTGTTTGTTGTTGGCCCTGTGTAGCCCTCTTGTGTTTTGTGCATTCATACCCTTTGAGCTTTTGTTCCCTTTTCCTGTCAGTAATATTCCAGAAACCTTAAATCAGGAACAAGAAGTGAATTGGAGGCCAAAGTCATTCTTCCATGTGGGTGGGAAAAAAGGGTCCTAGAAGGTGTGAAGAAGGGAATAGCAAAGAATGCAGAGAGAAAGAATTAACGTTGAGGCTTGAAAGAGCAAAGAGCTTGATTTAATGTAGTTTTATTGGAAAGCTGTTAAAGAGAACCAAGAAGGGGGAATCATGATGATTTTGCTCTGTATAAAGAGGATGTGTGAAGAATCAAAGAGTGGGGTATTGAAGCAGGGGCACAAGAAAATACTGCTTGGTTGAGTCTTTAAACTGTGCAGCAATTTAAATTAACTGTTTACAGAGTAACATCACAAAGCATGTGAAATACCTTTGTCCAGGGGTCTCTCACGATGAGCTACTTGACCTGGCAAAGTGCCATTTTGGTAACTTGCCATCTGCTCCAGAAGGAGGACTGCCACCCCTGCCACCTTGTAGCTTCACAGGTAGTGAGGTAAGCTGCTGGGTGGCTTTTTGAGCTGGCCCTTACATCCCCTGACATGTGCTCTCTGGTGAGGAGAGAAGGCTGCTCTGCCACAGGTTCAGCAAATGAAAAGGTTTCTTGCCCCCAGTGGTGGCAATGGAGTAGCTGCTTTCCAAAGCAGTACTTCCCATTCTTTCTTGGACAAGTCTCACTGCCACCACTTTTTATTCTTCATCACTTCCTGGAGGAATACCTTCTTTATCCCTGCTCCTACTTTCCTTTTATCCTGTTGACTATGGTATTGGGGTGTTTCACCTGTTGGAATCACTCATTTAAAGGATGTGGCAGAGAACTGAGGCATCCATGTTCTATTCCCGTCTCTTCAGATTTTATAGAGTCATCAGATTTCCTTGCTGCTGGTAGACAGAAAATGACTTGTAATGCTTCTCTGTGTATATTGGCAAAGTGATCTGAAATTGCCCCAGGGGACACCAGTTAAGGCTGATGTTAAATTAATCTTCATATACTTTAATTTTAATGCATGTTTTGTAATCCAGCTGTAGTGGAAAAGTCTGTTTTCTGTTGTTTAACTTGCCCTGTGCCTGAGTGTGGACAGGTTGCACTAGAGCTGCTCTGCTGTGTTCCAGATTCGGATAAGGGATGACAAGATGCCCCTGGCACACCTGGCCATTGCTGTGGAAGCAGCCGGCTGGTCAGACCCGGACACAATCCCACTCATGGTAGCCAACACTCTGATAGGTAACTGGGATCGGTCCTTTGGAGGAGGAGTGGTGAGTGAACCTGCAAGCACCATCCTGCTCTTAATGAGGTTGGTGGGATCTCCCTGACTTAGGTACTGCCTGGACAGGAAAGGGGATCCAGCTGTGAGTCTCAGAGGGTTTGTTAGCCAGGATGCAGGAGAATCTTAGGAAGTGGTTCTAAACCACCAAAATAGAGGTGACTTGAGGTTTGCCAGCCCTCATGGAAAGTAGGATGTTATATACCTGTATGTCATCGGAACCTGTGGGTATCAGTAATTAACCGTCCCTTTCTTGAACCTAAGTGTCTTTGTGATTTTGGCTCAAATCTGGGGTGTTATTTTGAAATGTGATATTACGTGCAAGGAAAGAAAGGGTTGAAATGAAGAGCTGATAATTAACCTTTTAGCTACTACTGCACATTCTGTCATCATTGAAATGAAAATGGGAAATCATGGAGGTGACTAGTAAACTTTCAAAAAACTTCATGAAGTAATATCTTCTTCTTTTGCCTCAGCAGAATTTATCCAGTAAACTTGCTCAGATTGCCTGCCATGGTAACCTGTGTCACAGCTTCCAGTCCTTCAACACCTGCTACACTGACACAGGGCTGTGGGGACTCTATATGGTCTGTGAGCCATCCACTATTCAGGACATGGTGCACTTTGTTCAGAGAGAATGGTAAGCTACCAACTGTTTCTCTGAAGAGATTGTTTTTAGTGGAGGAATACAATTTAAAAAGAAAGTAAAGAGAATATTATTATCTGCTTGGACTTGCCTGGGAACAGCAAATGCATCAAATTCTAAACTTTGGCACCCAAAGCCAAGTCCTGGCACCCAAAGCCAAGTCCCAGCACCCAGTTTTTGGAACCATTACTTGGAGTGAATAGCTTAAGATGTAGATTTTGTTTCTTCTACGAGAAAACACAGCAGGGATTTTTTTTTTTTGACTGGAAAGTAACAGAAGTCATGAAACTGTTAGATCTTTTAGTCAGTGTACAGCTTGTGAGCTGCAAGTGCCACCACTGAAAGAGTAAATATTTGTGGATGAGAAGAATGAATGTGCAGTTACCAGACAGTATTAGTTGCAGTTGATGTATCACATGCTGGTGTTAGACAGCTCTAGTGAATACACAGGGTAAGTTGAGCTGTTACATATGGAATTTTGAAACCTATGATTCTAGACAATATTCATTCATCTGAGGCTTAAATCTGTTTTGAAGGATGTTCATAGATGACTGTAAAGCTTGAACTGCAGGTGCTATTAAAAACACATATATGTTACTTAAAAGCACTTCATTTCAAGTGGGTGAAGTTGAAACAAGTCTTGAAAATGTGGAGTTTTTTTAATCACATAAATCACTTCTTATATACCATTATTCTATGAAATCCCTGTTAAGTTGTGGAGAAGAAGGTTATCACTTTGACTCTGTTTGCTGCAGCTTAGCACCAGGGAAGATACAGACGATTCATGGGACAAGAATTTAGTGTTGAGCTATTTAATGCATCCCCCTCTCCTCACAAAATGTTCCACAGGCAGTGTGGCAAATTATTGTCTCACCAAGAGAGGAGCCAGGAAGTAATGGATTCACCTCTAGCTAATTACCTCTTACCTAGTTGCTTGGCTCCTACTTTCTTAGCAACATCCGTTCTCAAGATAACAAGTACAGACTACACTTGCCTCAGAATATTTATTTAATAAAATGAAATACAGCTCTTCTAAGTGAAAAAGCTTGCTGTTGGGTATCTTGATATGCTTCCAAAACCCCTACTTTTAGGCTGCTGCTTTGTATCCATGGCTTGTTTTTCAAGCTACCAGCTTTGTCTACAGAGGAGTAGTGCCTGGTAGGTGCAGTAATGCCTCTGCACTTTCTTATCACAGGCAATTGTGTGTGCTACAGCCTATCATTATTTAATGCCTTTGGATTTAAATTGTTTTTCAGGATAAGACTTTGCACAAGCGTTACAGAAAATGAAGTAGCTCGAGCAAAAAATCTTCTGAAGACAAATATGCTGCTACAACTTGATGGTGAGACTTCTGAGACCTTTTTATTCTTTGTGGAGCCACAGGCTGATAACTGAAGCATTTTTTTCCCGTTTTAGGGTCCACACCAATCTGTGAAGACATTGGAAGACAAATGCTGTGTTACAAGCGCCGCATCCCAATTCCAGAACTTGAGGCAAGAATTGAAGTAAGTGGCAATCATGTTGCAACTTTTAAAAGGCCATCAAGAAAATTACTTGCTACAGAAAGTAACAGTGTAGAAGTTGTATTTCTTTTTCAGCTGAGAAAACATTTCCAACTGAGAAAACTTCCAAGTGTTTCCTACTCCCTTGGATTATACAAAATTAAGATCAGAAACAGTTTTAAAATGGGATTGTAACAAAGATGCCTCTTTTACCCCTTTTAGGCTATAGATGCCCAGACTATTAGAGAAATCTGCACAAAGTACATCTATGATAAGCATCCTGCAGTTGCTGCCGTGGGTATGTGATAGAAGTTTTCCTATCCTCCCATAACCCCTCCAGCCCACTTGCTGTGAGTTGAGCATGTGTCATGGCCAACTTTCTTTAACTTCCAGGTCCAATTGAACAACTTCCAGAGTATAGCAAAATCTGCAGTGGCTTGTATTGGCGTCGTGAGTAGTGAATAACAAGAACTTCATCATATTTTAGCTTTAAAAATCCAGGAAAACGGCAAAAAACACCCAACAAATCAACTACACGGGTTTAAAACTCTGGAGTTGCTTTTGAGAAGATTAAAATTCAAGAACCAGCCCCTCTTGTATTTCTGTATAATGAAGAAAGGAATGGAAACATGTACAGTATTTGCATTTTTATTATAAAACAAGGATTGTCAGTAAGAGTCATTTCTTGACTTTAGTAGCATTCATCACTTGTTCTTGAGCAGCTTTCTTTGCCTTGACCATTTCCACGAGTTCCTGAAGAGAAGGTGGGGAAAAAAGAAACTTAACTAAACACATAACTTGTGAACAATGCTGTAGTTTTGAACACTACATATATTCAACTGTGAAACACTCTACTTCTCAACATGATGAGAAATCTACATAGTTTAATGTTGTCAAGCAATTTCTCTTAGAAACTAATCAATTATTGGAAGGTCAATCCTCATGTACCAGGAACTTTACCTACAGGAGGCTAGGGATAGGACTTAATCTGCTAGAGCTTGCTGTCAAACTATAAAGCAAATTTCCTGACAGACTTTCCTTCCCAGCTTCCAGAGCCACTATTTTCACTGAGGAACATTTAGTCCTTACTGCTCTCTTGGGATTGAGTTACCAAAACCAGAATTTTCCTGCAAGGTTCCATCATTTTGCCTGTGTCAGATACTGTCTCTGGGAGGCCATGGGACAGTAAAAGCAAAGGATTCTCTCAAGACCTGGACTGGTGCCAGTCCCAGGAGGAGGTGAGGGACCTTACCTTATATCGCTTCATGCAGTCTTTTTTTGACCGGCCTGGAACAGCTGCTGCTATTTTCTCCCATCTTTCAGGAGTATTTACTGGATAAGTCTTCAATGCTTGTTCTAAAAGTTTTTGTTCTTCTGTAGTCCAAGGGGATGAATCTAGAGGTGATCCTGTTTTTAAATGCAAAAATGACAGCAAGAATACATATTTAAAAAGAGTCTAGAAAATAGTCTAAAACCTATTATAGTTGATTTAAAATCCCTGAAGTTTTGGGGTGTATTGTCTGTACCAGGAACGCTCAAATGTGGCACCAGAGACTGGATCACTTACTATCAAAGTTTGTAAACAAATCTTAAGTTATGGGTTACTTTCTTCCTAAAAGACCCAGGGGAAAGAAGTACACAAGAAGAGCTCCCTTTTCAACTTTACCTTCAAATCGTTCTGAGGGGGCAGCACTGTCCATCTGAGGCACCACACCATGTTCTTTTTTAAATTTGTCAAATGCTTTCTTGTTTATGTCATCTTTTTGATGAGGGTCTATGAACAACAGACATGAAAAAAAATAATTATTGCAAGAATATTACAGCCAGATGTAATAATAATATTCTGTAGCAGATTAATTACAATAATCACAAAATCAAAAACCCAATTTGTGCTTACTTTAAAATGACTACAAAAATGGTGGTAGATTAAAAAGAAAATAATTCAGGGTCCAATAAACTTTTCTCAGAGTGTCAGATTCTCCAACGCTTATCCAGCTTTATAGTGCTCAGAGGAATACTTGTTTCATATAATCTTAAACCTGAATCTGCAACTTCCCCAAAACAACGAGGGATTATTCTCTCAAGGGCTGTGGCAAAAAACTCACAGGGTATGACCATGTCAGAGAGGCAGGAAAATCCAGGTGTTCCTCATGCCACTCTGTGGTTTGTAATGCAGAAACCTCTTGAAAATTTAGTGGGTTTTTTTCCTTCTGTAGTGAAATGTGTAATTTCTCTGCGACCTTATTCCAGAGCTCTCTAGGCTTCATTTTCCATTTTTATATTCATTTTTGAAGAGGAGATGAGCCACATTCATTTAGGTGTCTTACTCTGGTGTTGGACTCCATTAATTTTTTTTAAAGTATCTCTAGAGCTTCATCAGTTCCATTTATTTTATATGCCTTCCTTTGTAGGGAGCTTTCTGAGAGGCCCATTTATCTCTCTCTGAGCCCTGACATTTCATGTGTCCCAGACACCAGAGCATCAAGCTACACTAAGAGAGTTTCTGAGAGTTGCTTGTGAGGTGCTGACTTACAAGACACCCATTAGGATGAAGACACTGAATCACATAAATGCTCCTCTAAATCCTCCATCTGAACTAAATTTCTTTTGGGGCTGTACAGAGTATTTTCATAGGAAACACAGCTCCAGTCACAGAAAAGTCAACTGTACAGAAGCAGGCAGACCATGTATTACAAAAATAAGGTAATATAGATACCAAGCTTTTGGAGACTCTTTGCTTTATTGATGACATCTTTTGCTGTTCGTTTTATTCCAGTAGTAGAGTGCAAGTTCATATAATTGGCAATAACTTCCCACCTACAGCAAGAACAGAAAGGATAAACCAGCATATTACATGATACCTTATCTTCATATAAGATATGGTCAAGCTCCTCTACACATTTTTGTAAACTCCTGAGTAAGTTCAAACATATTTAAATACATGCAAAATCCCAGAGTAGCTGTTCTGGAAAGTATTCAGTCACTAACTGAAGAATTCAATCAGCTTGGGTGAACTTCTCCGTTTCCAATACAGAAAAAGGATGGGGTAGAATGTAGGTAAGTGCAAACCTCTAATCCTCAAAATTCTGCTAAATTGCTGTTATCCTGAATTCCCTAAACACCTCTGGCATTAAATACTGCAGGCTGCACTGAAGGGCCGAGTAGTTACTAACCTTAGGTCCACTGCCCCCCCCAGAATAACTAAACATCAGGTAAAGGGGCTTAAACAGCTGGAACAACCCTAGTCCCAAGATCATTCCTAGTGGATTCTTACAAAATGGAGGCAGTGTGTACCACTGCTCAGACAGGAGCCTTGACTGCTGAGCTGCAGAAACAGGCACTGGTATCATCTCCATGGAGTATGGCAGCTATTTTTTTTTCAGTAAGCATCCAAATTTTGTAATGGATGTTTGAAATCTCTGTAATCCTATATGGAAGAAGGCATTTCATTCCTGGGAAAAAGTATTTAAAGCATGCTCCTGTTCTTGCTTAGCAGTAAACTGAGTGCTAGTGAGCCTTTCCTTTTTCCTCTGGCTCTCCCCTGAAGAAAGCTATTTTGGGATATTTTCCTCCTACCATATAGAGGAGAAACCAGCCTCACATTCATTGTGGAGCCCCTGGAAGTAGCTTACACATGTGTATTCCTACCCAGCTGCACCCCAGTCACTGGTGTGATTTTTGTTCTCCGCTTTAAGGACTGGACCCTACCGTGGAGTAAGCCCTGTGCACACAGGCACCTCAGCACCATCCTAGTAATGGACTGAGGCCCAAATCTGGGGGGAAACAAGGTACAGGGCCAGAGCTGTGACACACAGAGCATGGTACCAAGGAAAAACAAACCACTGGCTGCTTTTGAGCCAAGGAAAAGAAAGATGTTTAGGAAGTCCTTATACTGACGAAGTACTTAGGATGATCTGAAAATATTTTTATTATGCTTATTTAATTAAAAATTGTTAGTCAGGACTTTTAGCACCAAACCCGAGAAGTACCTTGAGTTAGTCCCTGCTGGAAAGAGGTTCACAGCTTTAATTAACAACTGTAAATCATCCTCTGGCCAATTTTTGCTTCCCCCTCCACCGCCAGTGGTTGCCTTTTCTGAGCTCTTTGTTGCTTGGCGCATACGAGCTTCTGCCTCTTCTTTCTCTCGCCTTATTTGTTCATTTATTTCTTCTATCTAAAGATTGCAAATAAGCATTATTTATTTACTTACTGAATTATTGTTACATTTTACAGTGACACAATCCCCTCTCTGGACTTCCTTTGAACCTTGGATTTTGCTTAGTTTTTGTTCTGTGTATTATATGTAAGGAAACAGAGGAGCTTATCTGTTCCAGTATTATTTCCCATCATTCCATGTGTATATTTTTAGGATTTAAAGATTAGGAGTTAATAGCAGAAATCCATCACAGGTTCACTAGGAAATTAAATAGAATACCCGCAGAATTACAGCAAAAGTTTTCAACCTTGTGAGAAAGTCTAGGCTAACACTTGACTTAGAGGGACAGATCCACAAAAGCTTTAAGACCAGTGAGGGCAATTAAACCTCTATTCTGAGGTTAAACTGATTGTCAAATGTTCCAGCCTAACTGGTATCTAAGCCTGACTATGTCAGGAGTAGTAACGTAGAACATTTAAGTTAGAATGAGCTCCAGATTTTAGTTACTAAGTGTGTACTCAGGATTAGATGGCCATGTGTAGAGCCAAAAACTACTTAAGTTAACCCACTGCACATTTTTGTGACCTGTAATCACATCTCAACACTGTGGTGTGACACATCTTTAATCATCTGCTTCTGAGTAGGCCCAGTCCAATCCTGGCAATATTAGAAGAGCTGTGCACTTATGGCTGTTGGCAGGATGCCCAATGGCAAGAGCAAGAAAACTATTTCATAAAACCTTCCTGACAAAAAGAAAGTTACCTGATAGATAACTTTTAGTGGAATAGATTTAACACATAGAAAGGGGACTGCCCTGCATTTAGAACACCCTCCTGGAGAATGAAATATTGAATTCAGTCCCCTGTAGAATAAGAGGCATTTCAGTCTTAAATTGTCTGATGAGTAAACCTGACCCTGGGATGTGGACAGATCATACTTCCCACCATGGAAAAAAGTTCACACTGTGTATCCACAGTGGGTGAGAGAAAGCACCTTACTGTTTCTGTAGGATGTATTCAGTTTTTAGTTCAAATGACTTTTCCCTGATGGCAAACATAGGCAGATCCTTGCTGAGTTTTGGTAAATTTTGATTCCATGGGTCTTGCATTTCCCATTCCTTGGTATCCAACCTACCAGCTCTTCCAGTGCCTACAGCCTGCAGCACACCTGCAGTCCTTTTGTGGATCTATCCCCAAGTCACAGACACTAGACTAGGATTTTTCTTGCATAAGAAGAAGAGACTGCTCCTCCTTCCTCAAGGTAACTACTACAGATTGTTGGGCAAAATGAAATTCGTCTACTGTTTCTGTATACTGTAAAAGAAGTAGGTTTTGTGTTCTTTACAGATAAAAATGTGTATTTTTTTCTTGGCTGGCCCTGTTAATTTGGCCAGCCGTGAACCGCACAATGTAAAATGGAGCAGAGATCCCACTGCCTGTGGACTCTGAAAATCAAGTCTTTGTGTTTTAACAAGCACGATTCCACAGCAGCTGTGCTGTATCTTAGTTCACTTCAGACAGGTTGATTCACAAGTTATTCTGTTACTTTGATTCAACACTCAGCATAATTACCTGTTTTACTACAGCCGCCTTTCCTCCTTCCTTTGTTGTGGATGTAAGTGCTTCATTCAAGCATTGCAGACTAAAAATAAATTATTAAGTTACAATGGAGAGCTAGTAGAAAGATGGGTATCAAAAGGAGCAGAAAGCAGCAGCAGGAAGACTTACCTTGCTAGCTCAAGACGATCACAAAGCTTTTCCACCTCCTCCATCATTTTAACACAATCTGCCTCATTATCAGAAAAGTAATTCCAGTTCTGGAAGCAGAAATACATGTTCTACAAAGTTCTTGAACTTTATTGTCCTATTCCTTCAGACAAAGGCTTAACACACTGCGTTCTTCAGCCACTGCTGTGTTTGGACCTATTTGTCAGCTTTACTCATAACTCATATGCATGTAAGTATGTGTTTTAGTTTTTTGGTTTTTTTAGTAAACCCACTTTCCATACCCATCTCCAGCCCTAAGAACAAGCAAACATGTGATATGGTTTATCTAAGCAAACATAGTAATTTGTCTGATGTAACCTGTATTTCATTGTAATAATAGTTAAATACCTTGCATGTTGTTCTGAGTTTTTGCCTTTCTTTCTTGATTGCTTTCTTCTGTATCTCTTTTTCCTTTTTTGCCACTAGTGCTTGCTGCCTAACTTCTTCTTCCTCCTTTTCTTTTGCTAACCGCGCTGCTTCTAATTCTGCTTGTCTTTGCTGCAACCAGAAGGAAAAAAAATGCAAGTAAAAAATCATCCAGGTCACACTGTTACAGGGTCATTCATTATCCAGTATCAAAATGTGTTGTTTCTGGTTTGGGTGGAATTTCGTTTGTATGTTGGGGGGTTTAAAAATGCATAAATACTTTAATGTTTGGTTTTCCAAGAATTTTGAGGGAGATGATGAAACATAGCATTAAGTCAAATATTCACTGTGAGGACCCTCAGTTCATAAATCCTGATTTCTTCTACAACGAAGATATAAAACCATACATGATTTCCTACTCTTGCCTCAGGAGTATAAACTTCGTGATTCAGTATTTATCCTGCATCATTACTGATGTATTTTGCAGTGTTCTAATGTTTTTTAAGTTACTTTTTTGCACCTTACAGTTCCCTATCATTCTTGTACTTTCAGAGCCATCTTCTCCAAACTGTTCATATTTATCAAGTATGTTCTGTTACCTCAAAATATTTCATACCAACGAACCATTCACAAACCACATGCACAAGGCAAGCAGACGTATCCATTTTATGCACTTAATGCTTGCCTTGAAACCAGAGGAAGAGTATGCAACAGAAGAACTTAGTTTTCAAAGTGTTTTGTCTCGGATCTGCATTCCTTGTTTCCATCTCATTCTCAGAAGGCTGCCAGCCTTACACTGCCTACTGCACAGGCATCAAAGACAACACATTTTTGAACCCCAGGGTAATTCTGTCAGTAGTTTCCTGACAAATCTAGAACCTGAAGCAGCAGGTGTGAATGAAGCAGAGTTTTTAAACCCAAATAAAGAACTTCACTTACCTTTTCTTTTGCTTCCTGTTCTTTTCGTTTTGCTTCTACCTTGGCTTTCTTCTCTGCTTCCTTCTTTGCCTTTTCTTCCTCCTTAAATTTCTTTATCCTGGGATCACAGCTGTATGCATTGTCTGGCAGAAGAGAGGAAGCATCATGTATAGAAGAAAACCAGGAGACTTCCACAGTTAGTTAATTAATCTCTCTTTAAAGAACAGCAGTTTGTGTGCTCACCAACAAGAGTCCTAATTCTGTTCATTTCTTCTTTTTTTCTCAATGCTCTGGCAGCTCTGTTCTGCTTTTCAATCCACCTCCTTTCATCTCGACTAAAAGGGAAAGCATAGTTCAGTGCTAATGCTTTACACTGCCACTGTTAGAAATTCATCAACAAGCTTCTTAAATACTTTCCCCCACACAGATGTTCTTCTGTGAATACTTCAAAAATAGACTTCAAAAAATTAAGTTCCAGGCCCTGAGCTCATGTACAAAATGCTAAGTGTTTACATAGTTACATAAACCTGACAAAGCAAGCTGCTTATCTGTCATTGTAGGGAATGAGATCATGGACTTTATTTCCAAAATGCAATCCACTTGCTTATCTAACATCAAACTCAAGGAAAACAACAGAAATGCTAGCATATGGCTTCATTAAAGGACAGCAGTATTAACAATGCCACAGTTATCTTGTTTTGCAGAATATAGTCATGTCAAGTAAACCCATCTGCACAGAAACACCACTCTATGAAGTAGCATGATGCTCTGGGTAAAGTCATGCCAGATTCACTCCAGTAAAATACAGCTCAGGTTATTGATGGGCCAACTAAATAATCTGAAGTATTTACCAATGCTGTCAAGAAAGAGGCAAATTTTTAGTGGGGGTCTATAGCTTCATCCACACAACCACAACAGAGGGAGAACAGAGAACAATAGAGGGGACAGGGAAGTTGGAACTATGAGGTATTTAAAGCTCCTTCCAACCCAAACCACTCTACCTCAGAACAAAGAAAACAATCCCCATAACGGAGAAGGAGACTAATACGAGTAGACTGAAGCTTTAAAACATGAGCAACATCACCTTTGGCAAGAAGGGGTAGCAAGAATCATGACCATCTGAACAGCAGCTGTAATGTAGTTCTCTCTCCTAAGTACAGCAGACTAGGTACCATTTGTCTAAACATCTTTGAGAAAGGACACTAATGACAGGAATGAGCAGAAAAAAAGAGCTATGCAAGTAATTCAAGATCGTTCCAATGAGAAGCCTAGAGGTTCATCTGTGTGATTTACCACAAGTGATAGGAAATTGATTACAGTGCCTTCACAGAATTTTCACAGGAGACAGAAGAGTGGGTCTGGTGAGGCTCAAGAAACCCAGTGCAGGAAGAGGCACAAGAGAAGAGAAATGCCTAGCTACAGCCTAAATATGGCAGTTTCTAGCACGAAGAAATCCTACCATAGAATCTAAATACAAAACTGATTTCTAGCCAAACTTGGAAGAAGAGATTCATACGATGCAAATTATGGTCTCACAAGGATTACTAAGTGAGGTTGTGTCCTGTGAAATGTGTGTTAGACTAAAGCTCCAATCTGAACACTCTGTGTTTATAACTGTAGGAAGGATAAAAACAAAATGTATTTTTGAATGCACCGTGGTCTAAGTAATTCAGCAACTATCACTACATCAACTAATACATAATTTTTAGCATCAAGCTATCAGAACTCATCTCTCCAAATTCTAGGAAGTATCACTTTCTCAGTATAAGTTTAAAGAGAGATATGATACCGGCATGCTCATCCACTCTGTCCTGGCTCCAGGTTCAACCTGTGCTTGGGACTGGCAGGAATTACAAGTCTGGACTTAAATGAACACACATTTCAAAGCACCCCAGATAACACCTCTGTGAGGCAAGCAGGAACTACAATTACACAAAGGAGCCCACAGTAAGTTCAGTTCAAGTCCATGACTGACCCCTAAGATGGGAGAGTGGAATTCAGACTTAGCTCAGCTGCCTTTCTTCCTATGACTTACAGTCTAAGAGAAAGTTGGAAAATCTTGCTGTATCAACCTCTCAGTCTCCTGTCAAAATTATTTTTACTTACATACCATTCTGCTTTTTCTTTTTCCTCTTCATCTAAATAGGAAAACTCTCTCCAGGAATCAAAATTATACCTAAAGTAAATTTAAGGGAAAAAAAAAACGTGAATGAAAACCCAGCAAATCTGTTAAACATCACCTACCTTTTTTACTGTTATGTGTTTATAGGCAACTGTACTGCTGTTTACAATTTATAATACATAATTTAAAATTATTCTGTACCTACAGTGATTCCACTGTGTTAAGTCAAAATGTAGGATATGATTTACACCTCTGTCTACTGTGGGACAGTCTACTTCAGGATGGCATTGGTCTTGCCCACTCTAAATGTCTACAGCTGTCTATACTTCTGTCATAGGCAGTGGAAATGCAATGTAGTCAGTAGAGTTCAGAGAGAAATTAATCTTTATGTGAGCACCCATGCTTAGCAGGTACAGCAAGCCATAAACATGACTGACTTTTTTGAACTAAACACACTTCCCTTTACTAGGGGAGCTTAAACACCTAAGATGTCTCCACTAAAAACACAGGTTAGGTAAGATAAACTTGACTTCCAGTCTGTGGGTCAGCTCAGTTCTCAGCTACCACAGTCAGAAATTCCCACTGCAACCGTGAATTTACAAGTGGGTGAATTAGCCAGGAGAAAGCTAGCTCAGTTTGTGGAAGGCACAAACAGCTGTGGGGTAATTTTGTGACATCAGGAGGCTGGGACAGTCCACAGCAAACATCCCACACACCAAAGGGTCTGCAAGCCCTTTATATTGCATGTCTTGATAGAAACAGAGGCATCAGCTGACTTACCAAAAGGAATAGAATGCATCTACCTCCTCAAATGAGGAGTTCATGTCCCCAAGTTTAGGTACGTTTTTCTTGTTTGACCACCTGAAAATACATGGATATATTCAAGAAATAACATATACAATCTTCATAATGTGGTATTTGTTAAGTACAGAATCAAAACCCGAGATTCCCTCTCACCAACACAGAGAGGGCACCAGGAAAGAGGAACAGAACAGGAGAGTTCTTCCTAAGTATCCTCCAGATTGGCATTTTTGGGTAAGTTTCCCAAAAAAGCAACCTTCTCCTGCCTGAGTGCCTTCAGCCTTGTGCCTCAAGAAGACCTGATGGAGCACAAGCTATCTTTGTAGATACTCAGTTCTCCATACACATTCTTCTGGCAGAGGAGCTTACAGAAAGTGGCCAGAAAGTGCTCTGTGAATAACTCAACTCTGTGCTAGGGTACAGGAAGTCTCCCACACATTCTAATGGAGTACAAGGGAATAATGCATACTTTGCCCCCACTGCATTTTTTTCTAGGGAAATCTTCCACAGGCTCTAGAATTTGTTGTTCCATGACACAGCATTAATTGCCATTGCAGAGAAGGGAAAAACCTCATCTGACAACCACAGATCCAGGTCTGAAGTCTATGGAATAAGATTCAGTAAGACTAGTTTAAACAGTAATTGTTCAGAATGTTGTAAAGTGCCTCATGTAATTAAGTCTTTTTATACAGGGAAAAGTTGGCACGTTTCCATTGTGACAACCTTAATACCAAGTTAATTGTCAACCAGGAATCAAATGCAGAAAAAGTCACACAATATAAGAGAGAGCCACCAAATATTGACAGCTACAATTATCTTCTCTTTTAACCAGCTAAATCATGACTGTAACTACTGTCTTCTGTGAACGTCTCACTCTCAGAATAATTAAAAAAAAGAAATTTTTAGTCAGCAACACACATTTGGTATTGTAAGTAGTTTTAAGATGAAACAATGAGTTGTGCAAAAAAGGGCAGTAAGTAATAGGAAGCGGAGAACTTTTATAAAAATTGCATGGGTCAAACTCAATGCCATCAGCTGACAGTTCAGATTATTTTAAAATGAAATAAAAAATAATTGCAACTATTTTAGTTGTATTACATTTCTAGCCAATTAATACATCTCTTGTTACAAACACAATGTCAGAACATTTCAGTCAAGACATAGCTTACCTGGCATTTCTTTCAAAAACTGGTGAGAAAACTTCGAAGAAGTTTTCTTTGGCTTCACTTTTGGAAGGTACAGAGTTATCAAAAGTTGGATCTATGCTGTTAAATGCTCGTCGTTTCACAGGATCAGATAGTATTTCATAAGCTGAAAGTTACCAGACATAAGGTTGTAAACGTTTAAAAAGATGTTCTCAGATCTATGTTTGATCTATCCGTAGTGTTTTGTAGAGCTTGATATTTATTTTAGTGACACCAAAAAGCATTGCTGTCTGTTCCTGCTAAACTAAGTAGGAGGAAAACATTTATGAAAAAGGACACATTTAACCACTAAGATGTAACAAAACAGACAATATTTAATTTTATAGCCGTAAATTTTGTTCAGACACTGGGAGTTTGGCATGACATCTTCAGAATTTTATCCTATACCAGATCCTTGCAGATAAATTAACAAAATGGTCTACTAAGGCACAGAGCAAAAGCAGTCCCTGAGTTCATGTGTTGTCAGAATGGGCAAGAACAGGAACCATTCATTAGAATTTCTGCAGGTGATGATGAAGTTGTACTGAGTCTTGGACAGAATACAGAACTCCACACAAACTCTCCAAAACATCAAACAGTCCCAGTTTTCCTGTTCCTACACCCCTGCAGTTGGGGAACATCACATTACTAATTTTATATTCTGGAAATCAAAAAAGCTACAGCTTCAGTACTCTTACTTTTTTCTCAATGAAGTGTGGAGTTTTACAATGACCACTGTTTTTCAGTAAGAATGAAAAGTGGAATCAATAGAATTTGTATTGCAATCATTCATGGACTTCTGTGCCTGCACCCCTGCCAGAGGACACTGCACCATGAAGGCTGGATGTAGGTGATAACCTGGAGGAGACCTTGGTGCTCTGCAGTTCTGTAAGCTGATCTCACTGCACATGTCAGTGGAGAGAGGAAGGAATGACAGAGGCCACCAGTGAGCTTCAGTCTGCCAGTCTGCCCTTTCCCTCTGGGAAAGGACTTCACCAACACTCCAAGTGACCCCAATTATCCTGCCTCAGTAACCCTCACACCGTTTTCCTGATGCAGGAAATTCTGTGCACGTCCATTGGTTCCTCTTCCATTTAAGAGATGTCCCTTCCACCTACAGATCCCCAGTTCTACTCCCACAGACTCAGTTACCCCAGCTCTGTATCTCCCACACATTCCTTTGTCAGACCTAGTTCTGAATCCAACCTATGTTCTTCCACCTTTCCAAGTTTCTCCTCCCTGTTTCATTACTGTTTGCTCCTACTCCAGGTCCCCCTTTCCTATTATTGCATTTTAGTATTTCCTTCCTCCAAAATGCTGCCTGGGAGCACTATTCCTTGTCTTTCCTACTTTGTGCTTTCCCTTCTGTTTAGTCCCAAACCTGGATTGTAAGCAGTTAAGAGGGAAGGTTCTATGATATTTTGCTCCATGAATGTAGAACACAGCATATTTCTGAATTCATGTGCAGGTAGTTCTCAGCATAGATTTCTGACAGGACTGCAACAGAAAAACTGTTTTCTTTGGCAACCTTCCTCCTTCTGACAACTCCAAAGGAGGCTGAAAACATTAGTTTGTCTAACATATCTCACACTAACTAGCATAAGGAGACATTCAGAGAAGGAAGTTTAGGAACACAAATTCCAAGATTTCCTCTTGCTTCAACATTACTGAGTGAAATTTGTTTAAAATAAATGAAAAAGCCACGCTCTCAAGCATTTCTGGAGAGGTAAGTCATACACCTAGAACAATGGGTTTGAAATTGGCCAGCAGTGGTGTTCTGGGTCATAGAATCATTGAAGTTGGGAAAGACCTCTTAGATCAGAGCCCAGCCATTAATCCTGCACTGCTGAGTCCACCACTAAAGCAAGAAGGAAATGTGACTCAAGTGAGTTCACTCGCTCATCTGTGGGCAGAAAGGAGCAGCTGAAGAAACTGATGACCCAGATCAAATCAACACATGTTCTGTGTCAGAGCAAGCACATTAGAATTCAGATTTTCCAGCTGCTGTTGGTGCCTGTGGGGAATTGCTCCATGGCTCACTAGTTTGTCCCAGGTATGGGGCCACCTCCAGAGGTTCATCTGTTGTGCACTGCTGCAAGTGTCACGTTTTGTCACCAGCTGGCACAGCAGCCAAACATCTGCCAGCTGCATTCCCTTCCTGCTTCTATCCACTGGGAAGTTACACCTAATGTGATCTATTGATGCAGTTTTCTAAAATGCAAAAAGAACTTCTCCAGCTGTTTAGTCATTGACAATTCCTTAAAATCCTAATGAAGCACAACAAATACATTTCTGATGATCAAGCAGATTGAGAGTGTCTAACAAACGAGATCAATTGCTTACCTTTAGTTATGCAAGTAAAATAATCATTATCACCTTCTCCTATCTGTTCCCCTGCAGCTTTTCGTTTGTCTGGGTGATGTTTCAAAACCATGGATTTATCTAGCAAATAAATGCATTACAGTTAGAAGTGCTTCATCAGAAACAATTTCAAACTACCAAGTAATACAGTAATTCCAACTGGCATTTCTCTAATTTGATACTTAAATAAAAATACAAACCAAAGAGGCAGACCTGGCAGAAAACAGAAGTTAATGAATTTTCTTTGATTTAATACTATAGTTAGAATTAACATTATTTCATCTTTGCTGGGACATAAAATAACCACAACTCAGAAACTCTATTCTCTATTCCACCTCAACATCTGAAGAAGTCTGAGACTTATTCTACTATTATGCCTAGAAAAGTGCTTTAGCATCTCTAAGTGTACAGTTAGCTTCATAACTGAAAAAAGAAAAATAATTAATGTAATTTTAGTTGCTATTTTTAATGAAAAACAAAATAGTTCAGATAAAACAAAAATTGTATTCTATCCCTTTACTGAAGTTCTGAACATGATTCAAAGTGAAATTTAGCAAGAAAGCTACAGCCTGTGAATGCTGCTGCACTTCCCAGAAACAGAGATGTGAAATTTTTTAATCCCCTAGATTTAGGCTTCCGGATTTCAGAGCTGTGATATAAATTTAAGATGCTGGTAAGTTTAATTTAAATCAAACTTTTAGGCCTGGGAAACAGTTAAAACCTTGTTCACAACATGCAGGTATTTTCACTGCATGCAGTTGTGTACATCTGAAAAAAGGTTATGCTTATGAGGGACAGGTACTTACGAGCTGCTTTGATTTGTTTCTGAGTAGCCCTGTATCGTATATTTCCCAGTCCAAGAACTGCATAATGGTCTTGATTCTGAGAGAAAAGAACCACAAACCCTAATAAACACTCATAAATACAACCTAAAACACCACAACACATGCAGAAAACCAGTTCTCCTCCCCATCTCTTAAAGGCAAGAGGGAGAATTCTTCCCTCTCTCAATAAATATTGGGAAAAGACTACAGGAACAACTGTCATAAACTGTTAAATAATTACTGAATAACTGAATATCAATAGAAATTCAAGTAGCTTAATCTAAATTGGATTAAAGCACTAGAAAATTCAGTTATTGGAAAACTTGAATTGAATTGCTGTTGTTAATATTACCAGAATAAAGGAGATGGTGACACAAGATAAAGGAGAAGAGACACAATATTTTCAGGCAGTAAAATAAAAAGCTGCAGCTCAAAGCTAAGATCTTATCCTGATGTGTTTGCCTTCACACACCAGATTTTATGGTAAGGGACATGCACTGATTCACAGGGGTGAAGGAGGGGAAGAGGAAGGAGATCTTTAGCACCTGGGCATGGCATATAACCTTGATGGGCAAAACTAGGTGACAGTAACCCACACTGACTGAGTACCTTCCAGTCCTTTGGGTCGAGGGTTTTTAACATAGGATATTCCTCAAGCTGCAGTTCTTCATCCCCCGACTCTTCAGAAAGTTCCTTCTCATCTTCTAGCTCCTGGAAAGAGGCAGAAACATTTATGTTTCTCCTCTTAATAAACGCTTCAAACCATCTTCCCACAGGCTCCACTTGACAGAGTACTGATACTATAAGCAAAAACATAAAAGCAACTTCACCTTCTGTGGTATACTTTTTTTTTTTTTTAATTAAACCCCACCAAAACCCACACAAGTACAGCATCACAGATCGCTAAATCTTTTCTTTGGCTCCACACAGCCCAGAGTGCGAGAACCAGCACACGTGCCCATCAGCCGGGACCTCCCCAGGCTTCGCCGTGCTCTCACATCTGGAGAGGCGCTTCCAAGTTAAAGGGACGCACGTGTCAAACCATATTAAATGCGGTCCTGCTGGCAACGGAGGAGGCAACCGCGGCGGCGATATCAGATTCGGATAGATCTTCCCCGCGCTCCCGCTCCCCCTTCCCAGGCCACTCCCTCCGGCAGCGAACCCCGACTTGTTGCTCGCGCGCGGGCAGAGCCGATGCCGGCGAAGGCACGGCACGCGAGACGGAGACAATTAAAGTCAAATAAACAGCAAAGTTCCCGGAGACCGGCCGATTTCCCAGCTCCAGCGCCCGCGCGGCCTTTCCCGGGCGGCCTTTCCCGGGCGCAGCCCGCGGTACGTACCGGCCGAGAGCGGCCTGCAGACGGCCGAGCGCTGCCCGTCCGCCGCGGGGCCGCGCAGCAGCGCCATGGCCGCGGCCT
>NW_024524711.1:4444462-4771551 GCF_017590135.1 Pyrgilauda ruficollis | reverse complement strand
GGCACCGGCGGCGCTGCCCTGGGCCGCGGGATGAACCGGCGGCGCCGCGCGGAACTCCCGACGGCGGCCGCGGCGCCGGGGGGAAGGATTTGCCTGCGCGCGGGCCGCGGTGCACCCTGGTTTGTGTTCCGGGCGGAAGCGGCGCGGTGCTGCGTAAGGCGGGCGGGCGCGATGCCGGATTACTTGGGAGCCGACCAGAGGAAAACCAAGGAGGAGGAGAAGGAGGACAAACCCATCCGCGGTGAGCGCCGACGGCGAGGACAGTCTCCGAGCAGCGCCCGGGGCGGGAGTGGGGCGGCGCCGCCGGCGGCCATGTCGGTGCTAGGAACGGCGGGGCTGGAGGAGCGGCGGGGGAAAAGGGACTAAAAAGCATTACAAATCTCTCTCATGTGCGCTTTGGCGCTGCGGCCGCCGCCCCGGGACTGTCCCCTATCCTGGCCCGGAGCCCGGGCCCGGGTGGTGCCGCCGCTGGCGGGAGGGAAGCGGGGCCGGCCGGGCCCCACGCAGAGCCGGCTGTGGGGACTGAGCCGGGCCGAGCCGAGCGGGGCCCGCTGGGCCTCACGCAGAGCCGGCTGTGGGGGGTGCGGAGCAAGCACTGCCCGGGGTGGCCCGGGAAACCGCAGAGATCCTGGGAAGGAATGGGCCATCCGCCTTCTAAGTATTGTTTTTTTTACAAAAGGTTCCTAAAATGTCGAGTTTCCTCATCGTGAGAGGAAAAATTCCTTTTGTGGTTCAACACTTGTTTGTATACTTAAAATGTCCAACAAAACGTGATACGATAATGTTGCACCTCCCTGAAAGGAGGCTGCGGTGAGGTGAGGGCTGGTATCTTCTGCCGTACCCACAGTGAGAGAAATCGAGGAAATGGCCTAAAGGTGAGAAGGGGAGGCTCACATTAGATATTAGAAAAAAAATAATTCGCAGTTCTGGTGGTCAGATCTCGTAATGGGTTGCCCAGGGAGGTGGAGCCATCATCCCTGCGGGAGTTCAAGCGGCGTCCGGATCTGTCGCTGGGTGATGTGCTTCTGGGGTTACAGGGGCAGGGCTGGGCTCATGGTTGGACTTTATCATCGTGAAAGCCTCTTCCAGCCTTGACGATTCCATGACAGTTTCTTTCTCTTGCCGGGGGGAGCGCCCCAGAGCTGCCCCTGTGCTGCCGCTGTCATTCGGAATTCCGGGGAAGGCGGCCGAGTTTTCCGAGGATACCGGCGCGCTGTGAAAGCTGCCGGTTGCCCCTCATGTTTTAACTTATTGTGGCTTTTTATTTCGTGTTAGTAAATATTTAATAAAGCACTTGTAAGCACAAGCAGTGCAAAATGTAATTAGTGATGGACTTTGAACTATTCCCATTCAAGAAAGATTTCTAAATTATAGCAACAGAGTGTTCAGTGGTTGTACAAAACAGTCAGTGGGGTGGTACAAATAGTCAGGAAAGAAGTACAGATCAACACAGAAGGATTTCAGAATCCTGTATAACACGTGCTGCTCCCAGATCACCAGTACTGTGTGGTTTAGGCTCCATCTGTCTTAAAAAGAGTGGAATTAGACAAGAGGGGAAACAGGGATGGGAAGGGAAAGGGGTGTTGAAAATCTCTTAAATGGCAATGATGTGAGAGTGGTGAGGCAGAGTGACACTAGCAGAGGTGTATTTTTCTTAGTTAATGGAGGGGGTCACTGGAGCCACCTCTGTGCAGAGACATCACTAGTGGGAAGTGGTGGCAGTTTTTCATTCATGCTTTCTTGAACATCTAGAAACAAAAAGTTAAAAAGATGAAGTTGTGATATCTTCCATCCTTTTTTTGAGTAGTCATAGGCTGGGAGACTACTCCGAGTGAAGCAGAGTTGAAGTGGCTTGCTTGCTGTGAGCTCTGAGTGGTGCAGGCTTTTGGACTGAAGAGAGTAGCTGGAGATGCTGTTTCATTTTTGTATATCTGATGCTTTTTTGCTCCACTTTGTTTCAGTGAAGAGTGGAAACTCAAAAGAATCTCTCCGAAATACATGTTTTGATGTTTTAGAAGCAGAATTAATACTGCTGGCTTTGTTTTCAGAACTGGAAGTTAAGTCTCTCCTGTCTTGTTTCAGCTCTTGATGAAGGAGATATTGCCTTGCTGAAAACATATGTAAGTATCACACAGGTGTGGGAAGGTCAAAGACACAAAGAGTTCCTGTGGGGAATACAGGGCAGGAGTGGAGGGGTGTGCACTTAGCAGGTGGAGAGTAACTCTGCTTCTCCTGGTGCTTTTCTCTCCTGCCAAAATCTTCCCTTCCTTTTCACCTTCCAGTGAGACACAGCCTGCAACACTAAAAATAATCCTGGGTTTGTTAACTTGGAAGTAATTAAGGGTTTGTTTCTCTATTTTTGTTTTGGATCTCATTGCTGATTGCCATAGGGCTCTAACAGCCAGGGCTTTACTAGGGCTTTGTCACTGGCCAGTTTTCTTGGTTCATACAAAAAATAATTTTAAGACCCCGCTCCTGCCACCAAATTGACTTGCTTTTAGCCATCATGTTAAAAAAACACACTGTTGGGAGGCACTTGCCACAGACAATAAGGCTTAAAATGCCAATCTACCCTTTCCACTGGGAAGTACAGTTGGCCTGCAAAAGAACTCTTGAAGGATGAAACTTGCAGCTTAGGTGTGTTTTGCAGAAATCTGAATTTTGTTGGCACCAAGACTCCTTTACAAAGCTCTGAAATACAGCTGGTACCCACTGCAGCTTCTTTTTTTTGTTGCCAGTGGTCTACAAAACAGATATTGTACAGCAAATCCAGGTCTGAATCTGCTTGTGTTAGGCAGATCTGGATCAAAACCAGCATTTTATCACAAGCAAGAATTCTGATTTGCCCCTTGATCCTTCTGCTGTCCTCTGTGGATGATGGAAAGGTTGGGTAAGGAAGTTAAAGCACTTGTATGGATGGTTTTCAAAAAGTGTATTCTGAATTCTTTGTATATATGATTTTACTAAGTCATTTTTAAACTGTAGGAGAAATAGTTTGAAAAAGTGAGGCTGAACAGGTTTAAAAGAAAAATTACTGAAGTTTACAAACATGGAAAATTTCCACCTTCCCAGATGGTCAGTTGTGTGTAGCTGCACTTCAGTTTTGCAAACAGAAATATTGTTACTGGAAGTTAATTCTGTCTTTTTTGGCTGTCATCAATGGTTGGCTGTTACACCAAGACAGTCTGTTGAACATCTTGATGGGCAGCAGCTCTTGTCACTTTTTCCTAAACATGAGATAATTTGACTTAGGAAATCTACGTGATATTCCTTTTCCAGGGCCAGAGCACGTACTCAAGGCAGATCAAGCAAGTAGAAGATGATATTCAACAACTGCTTAAGAAAATCAATGAGCTCACTGGTATGTTTTTGTTGTAGAAAGCTATAGAGGAGCCACAGATACCAAAACAAGTGTTGCAAGAAGTTGATTTCCAACAACTTCTGCATTTTGTTTTATTTGTTGTTTTTCTCAAAAGAACACAGTTCTTTATTTGGCAACATGAGATTTTTGCTTCTTAGGTGATGTTTTTTTTCAACTGGGCAGGGCTAATCTGTACATCTGATTTTGTAATTTTGTACTTTAACACATTTTTAATCAAAACTGTGGTTTTTAAATATATGGTGGCATGAAACAAATGCCCCTTTCTGACACCAGATAATGAAATAGTGATAACAGTAACAATTAATTTGTTTCCTAGTTTTTCTTTTTTTTTTTTTTTTTTTTTTACTCTGTTGCTAATCCTGCAGTGGCTCTCAGTTCTGCCTGGACTGAGATTTGCCAGAATCAAAATTTCTCTTGCAAAATAATCTTGATTCTTTTAAATACATTGTGGAAGTGGTACTTGTTATATGCATGTTTTGGAAGATTTATGGGGTTTTTCATCTGTGTGAATCCCTTAGTTTCTGATACTTTGCACTGGAGCTCAGTGAAAACACTTAAGAGTTTCACTTTAGTGAAATGTAGATATACACTATCAATGCTCTGTCCTGCTGTAGTCATCCCCACACTGCAGAATTGTCTGGGAGGGTGGCCAGGCTGGGATTTGAATGTTCAGCTGGCACAGTCACGTAGGCTCTTTCCTTAGGAAACTTGTTTTTTAGGAAATCTATCAAGGATATGTGTGTGTGTTGTTTTGGATGTCTCTCAAAAAACTTCCTGCAGGGTTATCTCTAAGGTTTTGGTGTGGGAAGGATGGCTGACATCCCAGTTATCTGTTTCCTCCTCATCTTGTTTGTGCTGCATGCAGGAATCAAGGAATCTGACACTGGCTTGGCTCCTCCTGCCCTTTGGGATCTGGCTGCAGATAAACAAACTCTCCAAAGCGAGCAGCCATTGCAAGTTGCAAGGTGGGAGCACTCTTACCCTTCCAGAAGAGCTCCATAGTGTTAAAAATCTGATGTATAGCTTATGCGTGGACTTCTTTTAAAAAATGAAGTCCATGTTGTGCATATTGAAAGTGCTTTTACCGCTGAATCATAAAGGAACTGTGATTATGTGTGATGTATTTCATACTTGTACTTACTTCTGCAGTTGTTGTATGAGGCTGTAGTGGTGTAATCACAAGTACAACAAGCATTCTGGTGTGTTTGGAGAGTGTGACTCTCTTGATGCTTATGCTTAGCAAACAGTTAGTCTGCCTGGAGGTGCAATTGTGTTTGTTTGTTAGGTGCACAAAGATCATCAATGCAGACTCCGAGGATCCCAAGTACATTATCAATGTCAAGCAATTTGCCAAGTTTGTGGTGGATCTCAGTGACCAGGTGGCACCTACTGACATAGAAGAAGGCATGAGAGTTGGGTATGCAAAGTCTTTCTGTTCTTGTGAGTCTTCTTGCAGACTGAAGCTTTCTCTTAAGTTATCTCATGTTGTAGTTTGACAGGTCAAACTACAACATTTCCAGGTTTTGCAGTGGTTGAAATGACACCACTGCTGTTTTTCTCTTGGATGACAGTAACTCACATGCATGCTCTGCTGGAATCTTATTTTGATGTTATTTTCACAAAAATTGACAAAACCCATGTGTCATTGGACAGCGACCTTTCAGTTCAGGCCCCAGCAGTCCCAGCTTTCAGGGAGCCTGTGTAGGCTCTTTCTTTGGCACTCTGAGGTTACATTCAAAACAGCCAGGAAATGTTCACTGAGGATGTAAGAGACAGGATTTAAGAGACAGTATTTTGCCAGTTTGCTCTGTGGGATATTTTGAAACTTAATTTTCAAAATACTTTGGAATTAATACTTTTGGAAACCTTAAAATTTTCTGCAGGAAGAATTCCACTATCTAGCCTACCTGACTATTAGCTTTCAGGGCTGGGCTGTCTTGATGCCTGAGAAAAGAACAGTTCAAGAATTCAGCTTCTCACTTACAGAGTTATTTCTACATAACATTTACTTAACCAGTGTTAAAATAATAGTCTTTATGCTTCCTCACCAGGGTGGACAGAAACAAGTACCAAATCCATATCCCCTTGCCTCCAAAGATTGATCCCACAGTCACCATGATGCAAGTGAGAGTTGCCTTTACTTATTTTGACGTGGCTTTATCTTGTAATTGTGATTCCTTTCGCTGGATTTTGTTGTGGGCTGTTGAAAGCCTGTGGAGATTTGCTGCATCAGGCTGGTAACTGCTCACTCACCTCTTTGTTGTGCAGGTAGAAGAAAAACCTGATGTCACTTACAGCGATGTTGGTGGCTGTAAAGAGCAGATTGAAAAGCTGAGAGAGGTGGTTGAAACCCCTCTGCTTCACGTAAGTAACCTCCAGATTGAAGCTTCTGTTATTTTGGAAGTATTCTGGCCATCTGTAAACATCTGAAAAAGCAAGAAAAGACAATGTCATTGAGTGTAAACAGTTTAATGAAAGGAAGTCAGGTTTTACCAAGTGAAATCCAGCCCAGTCTCATTTACATTGCTCTTCATTAATGATTTCCTTGATTTGCATATATGCTTTGGTGCACATAATCTTTAATTCGTACGTAACCTTGCCTTCTGGCTCCCTTTGTTACAGCCTGAAAGATTTGTGAACCTTGGAATTGAGCCTCCCAAAGGAGTGCTTTTGTTTGGGCCACCTGGCACAGGCAAAACCCTCTGTGCCCGTGCTGTGGCTAACAGGACTGATGCCTGCTTCATCAGAGTGATCGGCTCTGAGCTGGTGCAGAAATATGTGGGAGAGGTAAGAGCAAGTACTCGATGGAGGGTGGAAGGGTTTGCACATTTCCCTTGTGGGTGCCAGACACCACAGTGGGGGTGAGGGATGGATGTACTTGGAAGCTGCAGGTGCAGGGGCAGGAGCTATCAGACAAATCCATGCAGGTCAGGCAATGGTGACATGCCCTCAGCTTTGCTGTCACTTATGAGAGGGATTTTGCGGTACAGAGTTCAATCTGCAGTTCAGGATGACTCTGGAATTAGGATTCTGCTCCCAACCCTGCCACATATTTTTTGGTTGGCCCTGAGGTAAATTACTTCATCTGTACTTCTCAGTTTAAGAGCAATATTTTTTATCTCCTTTATAAATTGCTTTAAGCTTTATACTTCTCCCGTTATATATGTGAACAAATAAAGAGTTTTTGCATTGGAAACTTAGAAGTATTTGGAAGCATGAAAAGTTTGATTTTCCTTTAATGTGCCTAAAATATCTAACAAAACCTTGATTTTTTTTCTTTCAGGGAGCTCGAATGGTTCGTGAACTCTTTGAAATGGCCAGAACTAAAAAAGCTTGCCTTATATTCTTTGATGAGATTGATGCCATTGGAGGTATGTTTGTAGTAGCTACAGTTCTAATCTCCTGTGAGAGCTTCCACGTTTTCTTGTAGTTCTGTGTCTGGGTTGCTGCATTTCAAGAAAAGTGCTTGTAAATACTGAGTTAGCAAAACTACTCCCAGCACACCCCGTGTCCAGGAAGCTGTTAGGAAGTGGTTTATGGGATGGGAAGCCATTTTTGAACATTTGAAACACGCAGATTATTCAAACTTTAGTGAAGAACCTTTGTAATTTGTTTGCAGAAAAGTACTGTTAACTTAAACTCCTTCAGCTTCTGGACTACACTCAATGCCTTTGTTACTTCTGAACATTATTATTTTTTCTCAAAAGAAAAGTTCTTTGAAAGTAGAACAGTTCTTACGTAGACAGGGGAGAAGGATGATTTTGGCTGAGGGAATGGCAAAACAAACAAAACTACATGGGTAAATTCCAGCATCTTGACCAGTTGTTAAGGAGATAGAGGCCCTTTTGTACTCAGGACCTTTTGAACTCATCACAAATACTTGTATGCACTTCAGAATCATTTTCCCAGGTGTCGTGTGTTGCAGGCATTGTGACACCTCTGTGCCCATGGCCTGGAGCTGCCTCTCCCCCTGTGAAACTCGTCTGTCTCCTCTCCAGGTGCTCGTTTTGATGATGGGGCCGGGGGTGACAACGAGGTGCAGCGCACCATGCTGGAGCTCATCAACCAGCTGGATGGGTTTGACCCCCGGGGCAACATCAAGGTGCTGATGGCCACAAACAGACCCGACACTCTGGACCCAGCACTGATGAGGCCTGGCAGGCTGGACAGGAAGATAGAGTTCAGCCTGCCTGATCTTGAGGTGAGAACTCTTTATTTCACTGCCAAGTGTGTTCTGATAGCAGAGTGTTTCTTAAGGTAGGGCATCATTGTCTGGAAGTTTATGAGAATCAGCAAATGCAGCACTCTTAAATTATGTGAAACTACATGGAAGTATGGGGCATTAAAGATGTGCCAAAGGTTTTTCCACACTGCACAGATTCCGTCCTGGCTGAGAAGCCATGGAGGGCAGCTGTAATTACTGTATGTTCCTGGCTCAACATAGAAAAAATCCTTTAACCAGATCCACAGTTTAGTTCAGAAGCTGGAATGTATTTTGTTTGGCTCTTTTGAGAGCGATTTCTTGAGGTTCTTCTATGATGAAAGCCCTTTCTAAAGTTATTTTCTTACTTTAGTGTCATGGACACTTAGACATTCCAGTCCAGACACTGGAAACCGTAGTTGGGCAGCAAATACAAAATGTATTTTCCATTTGCCTGTGCTGTGGAGGCAGACAGCTGCAGGCTGGAGTCATCACCTCTTTCATGCCATGAACATCTCTGTCCTCCTCCCTTTCCTTCAGGGGCGAACTCACATCTTCAAGATCCACGCTCGTTCGATGAGTGTGGAGAGGGACATCAGATTCGAGCTGCTGGCTCGGCTGTGTCCTAACAGCACAGGTAAGCAGAATGTATTTCTGTCTTTACTTAGTTCTGTGTGCTCTGTGCCCTGGCAGTCAGTGCTGAGTTGTTTATCCGTCTCTCTCAGGCGCCGAGATCCGCAGTGTCTGCACGGAGGCAGGAATGTTCGCTATCCGCGCGCGCAGGAAGATCGCCACCGAGAAGGACTTCCTGGAGGCGGTGAACAAAGTCATCAAATCGTACGCCAAGTTCAGCGCTACCCCCCGCTACATGACCTACAACTAATACTGGGAATGTTCTTCCCGTTCCCCCGAAACTTTCTGTGGAACAAAAATCCAAGTGTAGTGATTGATGTTTTGTTCTTGGAAGCTAGAAATAAATGGAGTGTTCCGAATGGTAGGGGTGTGTTCATTGTGAGTATTCTACTCCAGTGGACTGTTGATGCTATTGGGAAAAGATTTTAGTGAGGTTACAGCAGCATGGCCTAAGCCACAGATAATCTTAAATCAGATACTTGGGCAATGTCAGGCATCCCAAGTTTAGATGTCTGGTCACTATTTACATCCCAAAACTTGAATCTGAGCCATAGAGGTGCTGGAAGACTCCTGAATGACTCCAGTGTTTCTGAGTGTGTTGAGATGGGCTTGTATGTCCCAAGAAAACAGGAGCTGCCATGGGAGGGCACTTGTCGTGGTCTGAGTCATTGCCCAGCCATGGGATGACATGAAGGGACATTTTTTCCCTCCCTTGATGATGCTCTGGTACCGTCACAACTTGTTTTTTTTTTTATCTTCAGTGGTTTTTTTACCCCTTTTGCTGAGATTCTTTCTTGTGTCTTACAAAATAGTAAATGGGTCAAGGAGGAGGAAGGTGTAATTTCTTAGTGCTGTGGGATGGAAAATTCCTTTTCCCTGCTCCTGCTGTGAAGTTTGACATCAGTCTGGTAGTGAGCACTTGGATACATTGTGTGACTTGTCTGAGATGCTGCTGCTGCACACTGGATGACTGAGACAGGGTCGTGGTGTTCCACAGCTGAGCAGTGGCTGGGAGTTGCTGGCCACACAGGCAGCCTTGAAAGGTTAATCCTCATTCATCTGACAAGTTCCTGTGGAGCTGGGTATGCTCAACAGAGAACAGCAGCCTTCCATTTCCCTTTTCTTTCTAGTGTTGCATTAAAGTGGTTTCAGGAGAAGAGCTGGAAGAGCTTAAAGAAATACCTGAGGGAAAAAATGTTTTTGGGAACTGCTTTGTCTTGGAAGTGGGAGAAGTTTTATTGTCAGTTGTATCAAAATGAGACTCATGAATTTATCAAGTTTAAATTATGAAGCCACTTTATTTTTTTTTTAAAAATAGGAATTGTGTGCAATAGGGAGAGTATGCAGCCATGGACAGGGTTAGGATTCTGGCTGGTGTCAGTATCTTGATAGGGAAACCTGGGCAATCTCAATACTTGTGTGTCATTTCAGGAAGAACATTTTAGGGAGGGATGCAAGTTTATTGGTGGGACAGAATGTTTCTCATTTTCAGAAAGCAGCACTGACAGCATCTCTGTTTACCAGAGCAGCACTTGAAATCAAGTGTAGCTTTTATTTGAGATGGGTAAGTGAAGTATGGAGAAAGAGTTTGGTTCTTACCAGGTATCCTGAATTAGCCTCAGTGCTCTTGCAAAAAAACAGGTGGGGAAAGGAACATGACCCTGATTTTTATCAGGTTCCAGCCAGACTTAGGCCATCCAGTGCCATCTGCTGTGGTGGGGCTTCAGCAGCAGGGGGGAGGCACTCCCCAGTCCCTGCAGACAAACTGGAGCCCTGTTACAAGGTTAAAGGACCTGGGGTTGTTTATTCTGGCCCTGACAAGCCTAAGCTAGGATTTAACTTTTGGATAGTGGGCTGTTAATCAATGCAGGGAAGAGGAAGTGGGTTCCCTTTTTAGGGGCTGGCTCAGGCTGCCAGGAGCAGGCAGTGCTTCAGCTGGTGGCAGCAAAACACAGGAAGAGATGAGCAAAAGCTGCTGAACATTTTGTTCTATGGGATGAGTTACCAGCACTGCTGGGGGTTTGCAGGAGCACTTGTTCTGCGTGGACTGGGACGTGGGACATTCTTGGGCAAAGGTTTTCAGTCCAGCATTTCAGCAGCTCCCTGGGAAGTGCATCTGTTTCTACCATGGTGGGAGATCCAGCTAAAGTTGGGTATCAGCTGTGAGGTCTGAAATGGAGAGAGCTTCATGGGGGTGGCAGGAGTGAAGAGCAGGAACCAGCACAGCAGGGAAGACCTGGCTGGAGGCGGAAGCCTCTCCTGGCCCCTCCCTTGGCATCAGACACTTGTACCTGGGGCTCTCAGCCTGACCCTCATACCGAATCTCACCATGACAGAGTGGAAAATTTTGACAAGTGACATCACTTTATTTTGGAAGTTGACAGGATTTCAATGTGAACTGAAGAGACTAGAGAGTTAAAAACTGAAGCTGCAACAAGCTGAAAGTAGAAAAATATACTGTACGTAGATACAAAGGTTTGTTGAACTAGTTAACATTATAAAATGTACCAAAAGTTGTTTAAATAAGTACACACAATGTCTTCACATGCATGCACTTCATCCTTTGAACTCCAGCTAAGCAGCAATTTCTGATGCAGAAAGCTTCCCATCCTTATGGGCAGGGGAGTCTGAGGAAATGAAGTATCTTCCCCAACTTCCCTGGTCCCCGGAAAGTTTACCTGAAGAAGCCCTAAATGTAACAGAGCCTGAAATAAAATATTACATTCTGTGACCAGAGGTGAGGAAGGTGTCTGAATTCCTTATGCACAGGACCTGTGATTTGAGGGTGCTGAGTGAAATGTCACTGATGCCCCACTTACCCTGTGCTGTCAAAATAACCTACAGAGAAACACTTTTAGGTTCCTGCCTCTGCTGAGCTTCACAGTGACTGTTGTGAGGGAGACAGGGGCATTGAAGATTTCTTTTGCATGATTTCCATGGTTTTCACCTCACACCTGAAGTGAGACAATACTGCAGTGGCCAGGCTGACAATAGAAAAAGAAACCCCACGCTACTGTTTCTTCCAAAAACCCAATCATGTACCATATTGAACTCTTATTTCTCAAAGCACTTAAAAGCTGTGGCAAAAGCAGCACTACTGGGAAGAAGATGGGCAACAGAAAAGTACCTTTTTTTTTTTGACCATTGAAACTTTAGACCTTCCTTAAATTTTCATTCCAGCTTAAGAGACTGCATATAGGGCATCAGTTCTTAACTTAAATAGGCTACACTCCTGTCTTAAAACAATTTTGTCTTTAAACTTTGAAGCTAAATTAAGTTTAGATTAAAATCAGCTGTGTTCTTTTCTAGACAGCCTAACCAAGTTTTGGCAGTGCAACTACCATACTGATAATGTAATAATTAAACAATGAGTTTCTGACTTCAAGTTCACTTAGAGCAGAAATGAAGAACTGGGTATAGCTGAGACAGGTTAGGTATTTTTAAAAAAAATAACTCTACCATCCAGGTTTAAAAACAGCAGCAGCTAAATGCCACCAGTGTGAATTCCTTAATCCAGCTGGCAGAGTATTATAAATTGTACCAATCTGTTGTATGCAGATGTTGACATCAGGCTTTAAAAGTCACCTAAGGAAGTTATTTAAAGACACTGGTACAGTGTATTGCACTTGCAGAACAGTTACCTCCTGCAAGACCCCACTTGTAGTGAGTTAAAGTGCCCATTTTCTCAACAGGAATAGGAATGTCACCTTGTCCACCAGATTCTGACTGCAGCAGAATACACTGAATTTTCTTTTCTTGCATAATTTTGTGCTTTTTTTATTATTGGAAGGCTATACCCTGATTGAAGGAAAAAATTCAAGAGCATGAAGGCTTCCATTTCCTTATCTACTCTTCCTACAAAAAATAAGCACCACCCCATACCCGTAGGTACAAACAGCCTCAGGCTCTCTTCAAACTGTGCAAATTAAATATTCAGGAAGAATCTCCATCAGCATAAATCTGGCTCCCATTCTGCTCGATGCCGCTCTTCAAAGGTCGGAGTCGGCCTGTGCAGCAGACCCATCTTTCACTTGGCAAGCAAGGACAGCATCGTGAATACTGTGAAACAGCAACTCTCTTGTTACACTTTTATCAAAAAAATTCAGTCTCGTCAGCTCATTCATAACAGGGCCTACAAAACAAAACAAAACCCAAACATGGCATCGACACGTACACTTAAGTACAAAGACAGAAGACAATGGCATCCCAGGAAGAAGATGAGAACTTGTTCTCTTACTAAAAAATTTGAAACAGGCAAGTGCATCACATGCTACTTCTACTCCAAGCAGTCTATGCCTGTGCAGACAGAGACAGAGGCCTGTTCTTGGCAGAAGATGTTGCAATCCCAAATATTGGATATTGGAACGTTTCAGGCTTTTTTCCTCATTACATTACCACTACGATTTCAAGATACTAAGTTCAGTGTGGCATTCACATTTGCCAGCTGGAAGAAATGGGAGCAGGATCCAGTCCTCACAAAGCTCATTCCATCAGTGCTCTGCTTTCACTAAAGTTAAGGCTCTAATGCATATGGGCTTGCTTTTCCTCAAGTCCAATTTTATGTGAAGTGCTGATACTACTGAGACACTGCTGGCAGCAGGAAATTCGGGAGCAGAGGGAAGGAGTTAAAACACAATCTCTTCCATAAAGTTCACAAAAAAAAAATCTCAACTCACCACTACAGCTGGCAATGCAGACACATACACCAACTTCTCTGTATTCTTTTATAATCTACAACAGAGTTAAGCTGAAGTTAAATGCAGATAATACATCACCATACATATCACAGTTCTGGAAGCCAAATACTGTGAAAGCTGCAGAATACACATTCCCCAGTATTCAGCTAAAAACCTAATCACTGGTTTAATTACAAAATTAAACCAGTGATTAGGTGAGATACTGGATTATACTTGAGCAGGCAGTTATGTCTCATGCTGACAGGCTCCTTATTAGGTATCTGAAAAGTTTTCTGTGGGTTTTTCTGGGAAAAAAAAAAAAAAACCCTACTTACTGATTTTAGTGTTTTTGCTCCAACTGAATCCACAAAGTTCACCGGGGTGAAATCCAGAATTAAAGAGTGAATATTTGATTTGGGCTCCACAAAATGTTCATGCTCATCAGGAGACATGTCTTGTACACTAGAATCTGCAAATTTTCCATTCACAGGTAAGTCATCATTTGCTATCTCATGTTTTACACTTGCTTCTACGTCGTTTGTCTGGGAGAGAAGATGAATAAAGCTTAAAGGCAATCAGTGCTTTTTCCATGTAAATCCCTTTGCCCCCCTCACTCGTGTTCTTTAAGCCTTTAAAAGTTGACAAGCTCCTGGTCACTACAGAAACTGGCTTGACTTGCACACACTCTTCCATATCTTGTGTATATCAAGGTTTGTTCTCTTATGCTCAGCTTTTTAACAGTCACACACAAGCAGCTTAAAGCTGTTATCTCAGGACTGAATTACCCTTTTCCTTCAAACAGTGACACCTGTTCATCTTTACTGACACATTTTTACTCCATTTCCTTGTCTTATCCCTGGCTGATTCCATCAAGACCCATATATTCAAAATAAAGAACAGCAATTGGGCTCTCAAGTTAGGCCTCTTTTAGGTTTCCCATGGTAAAATCACACAGTCTCCCACCATGGTGGTGAATTTAGATATGCATAAAAGTACAAGCATGTCCCAAATAACCCTTCTCAGTGTATCTGGGCCATGCCAGGATTAGCAGAGGGGATGGCACCTTCTTGTTACAGGGGCTGCTAATTAGAATTAATTTTATTCTATATTATTCCTACATTATTATTCCAAGTGTGTGGGGAGAAGTAAAGTCCCTTTGATTTCTGCCAACACCACTGGTGAGACAGCATGACAGTGTGGAGAGTTTCAGTGCTACTCTGCTACCCGAAAGCAATCAAGGCCCAACATAATTATCCAATATAGCAGTGAGCCTCTGATCCTTCCACTGTTCCTTCAGCCACCTGTCCCCACTGCACAGCACTTCCTTCCTAAGCAGCACACCTTGTATGAAACACAAGAGAGGTAACGCCTGAGAGCAGCCCGTAAGCTGATAAAGCAGAGGTAAATATTTACCGAAGAGCTCACCAGCTTCAGCACAGCTTTCTTTCTGTGTTCATTTGCTGCCTTTATCTCCCTGGCATGGCGCTTCTGGGCTTTTCTCCTTGCTTTTAATAAGGCACCAGGGTCCACTCCAGTCTGTCAGGAGGAGAAAGTATGATCAGAGGAGATTCAGCTTGTTAGGATGGCACTGGAGTATCAATTTGCACTGAATTAATCACTGCCATAAATTTAAACAAGAAGCCTGCATTCTCCAGCTTCCCTCGGTGGGGGTGAGAACAGTGTAAAGAAGGAATCATCTTGGCAAGCACTGTGTTAACAAGATGAGGGAAAGATGCATCTCATTCTTTTCTTGAAATCAGAGAGTGTTGTGTTTCAACCAAATGCTGATTGGAGTGCAGAGAGCAAAGGGGAGAGAAGTGCATTTGGGCAATAATCACCAATATCTCTTGCTTTGTGAGGGCAAGTACCACCCACCTGTTTTGTACAAGACTCGCCATGGGAGCTACAGAAAAATGTTTCAGAAGTTAGTAGAGGCACAGTTGTCACCGGGTCAGGCGTTTCTGCTGCTGCCACTGCCACCCGGTGACAGCACGGGTGACACAGGCAGGAGGCACGCCCCGCGTGCAGGTCATCTGCTGCCCTTGAGAGGCACTAAATGCCCACAGTATTCCACGGTCTTACACTCCAGTAAAGTTAGTTACCCAACAAGGAAACTTTTATTCCCATTTTGTTTTCAGCCCAGCAACTAGTTTCCTGCTGAAAAAAAAAGGTTTGACCAGTTTGTGCTCTGCACCCACCACTTTCCATCCACGAGCAGTCAGTAGGAGGCAACACTTTGTTTATTCCCTCCCACCATGTTGTTGCTTCCTACGATAATTTGTAGGTGGCTGGAAAATCGCCTTCTCATATTTTACAGATCACCAGGGGCCGCAGGCTGAGAAACACTGTGCTAAGGGCTACACTAAAGGAGCTGAAAGATGAGCATGTTTCAGAAGCCAGTTTGAATTTTCAGGACACAGACATTAAAGAATTTACTTTACTCACCTTTTTCTTCAGTGCCCTTGTATATGACTCACTATTAGCAAAATAAAGAGATGTATTAGCTTGAAATATTTTGATTCCAGGATATTCTTTAACCTAAGGAAAATATTGGATGTGAACAGTTAAACAGAATAAAAGCCCCTGTGTAATCACAAGACACATGAACATGCAGCAGTGCAACAGCCAGCCCTGGATGGCTCTCAGCATGTGCCAGATAAAGAAGGTTGGCACTGTTGTGAGCAAAGGCAACCAGGAGATCAGAACCTCCCTGTCTCCCAGTGTAATACTGCACACTATCAATTCCTGGTTACATTTCTCCTTCTATATTACACCAAAATGTACAGTCATAAAAATTAAATATTTGCAGTTCTTTCATGTTGCTATTTGCAGCTGCTATTACCACGAGGAAATCATGCACTCCTAGAACTGCTTCCTTTTAGCCTCCCTTTCAACAGGCATAATAACTTATTTCCCTCTTTCTCTCTTTTTCTTTCTTGACTCCCCAGGTACCAAGAAAACCAGCCTTTCAAATCTGTGGCTTTATCCAGACCTTCAGACAGGTCTTGATATTCACTTCTCTCCCCTTCTTTAAATGCAGTCATCTCTAAGCAGGCTGAACTGTGACATTTTGCATGCAAATGACCTGGCCAGCAGCAGAGACCCAGCCTGCCATATGCTGCCAGCCCCACCTTTACCCAGGAGGAAATGCTGACTGCATTCAGTGCAACAGAAACGGAGTCTCCTCTCCCTTGCACACAGATATAAATGAGAGCGCTCATACTCCTGCTTTGCATCATATTTAAAGCAGAACTGCATGATCTTTTTCCATATGTTTTTACAGACTGGTTCCTCAGTAAAGGACGATGTAACTTTCATAGCAGCATCTCTGAGAACATAGCAGAGAGTGCAGAAAATTGTAGCTGCTGTTTGGGAATAAATACAGCATGTTTATATCCACTGCACTAACAAAATGTAATGCTTTCATCAACTTTTGGTTGAACAAAATGGCATTTATGAGAAGCTAAGTGCATGATGAACAATTGTGCCATTAATCTCATATATTTAATGAGCAGGGGACGGGTGGGATGCTGTTTTGAGTAGTTTGTGCAATTCTGAAGAACACAGAAATTTGGATCCTGGGTTCCATGGGTTCCATGCACTACTGCCACACAAATAAAGAAGGTGGCCTGGTGTGCACTTGTTTATATAGCAGGTCTAGCAGTGGTACTCCTAAGCACTTGGACAATGGAACTAGTATAAAAGTACTTTTGATCACTGCCTGGTGAAATGTACAGGCAGTACAAAGAGCTCGCATTTTGAACAAAGCAACTTCTACTACTGAACCCAAATCTATTTATTTCCTTTCAACACAGGTGAATGCTCAGCAGCCAGCACTGCATGTACAGTGTGGTAGGACAAAGCAGAAAATTGCCACAGCTGTCTTTGCTCCACTGAATGAAACTCCCCAATGCAGAAGAACATGTTCCTACCTCTTCGTACTCTTCCACATCACAGTAGATGTCAGTGTTGGGAATCTGACCAAGGATTCTGTATTCAGGGCTAGAGAGAAAGGAAACAAATATTTCTGTATTATCTCTTAAAAAGTGGAAAAGTGAGTGTTTAACACAGACTGAAACTTATTTTAAATGGTCATTCTGCAGGGCCTGTCTGGTACAGGATTTTCTAAACGTGGTTAAATGCAGTGAGCAGTTTATGACAGAACACAATTAAAAGAAAGTTATTTCTGTCAGTGCAAAATCAATTGATAAGCTTAGCGCTGAAATGTTGTAATTTTCTGAAAAGCATGAGTCAAAACATGCAAAAGTACAGGGCAAATTCTCTGTCACCCTAGGACAAGCACCAACTGGTGCAACTCTATTGACTGTCCTGCAAACATGCAAGCTCACACTGACAGAAAACATGCTGCAATTTTGAAGAGTCCCTCTGCTCCCAGAACAATGCCTAAGCAGATGAATATTCCCAACTCACAAGAACTGTGACAGCAAAGTACATTACTGTTCTGTTTGCAAGAATAAAACTGTATAGAGATGGCAGAAAAATACTCTTATTTATGCAGAGTGGAGATTTCACAATTTGCTTTCACTCCAATGCAGACAGAACCAAGACTTGTACAGTTTCCACCTGTCCCAGACCCTGAGCCCGGAAACCTCCCATGCCAGTCCTATCCACACATGCAAATAAATCATTTCACTATAGACCTGGAAAGCTTCACAATAAGAGCTTTGTCACTTTGAATGGGAAGAAGTGACTTGAAAACTAGAAGAACAGCCACTGTATTTTACAAATTAGAACTTTCTTTTAAAATACCTAAGCATTCATTCCATGATAACCTCAGCCTGTCTGTGGCAATTAGTGCACACAAAACATAGCCATGTACTGAAACTGGCAGAAAGAAGATTTAAAGTTCTAAACTCTAAGCATTAAAAGAAATAAACAAGATTAATCACTATGTGAAATGAAAAATCTTCTGTTTATTACTGAGAGTACAAGTTCATGCCCTCTAAAAATTTTGTTCTCAGAAAAAAAAAAGTGAACCCTGGATCAGAGCCAAAGGTCATGACCTATATTAGGAAGGAAATTTCATGCAGCATGCAGTTGAAGAGGGTGGGATGGACTTCTGTTTATTTGCACCCCGTAAGCAAACAAAACCACATAGAAGATCAGCAAACATTAGTTTTGATAAAGAAGAAATCTGACCTTTGTGTTCTGTAAATAACGGTTATCATTGCAAATGTTACTGCAGTTAGCAAACCATAGTCTAGTCCCAGGAAAAGAGAAGCCACAAAAGCTGCCACCCAGATGGCCTAAAACAAAAAAAAAGGTGAGAATTATTATGCATCCTCTTTCCTGTTAACAACAAAAACAACAGCAGAACCCAACCACAAAACCCATGCATCACTTCTGATCAGGAATGGGCTCTAATGTAACCCATCATGATGCCAGATGAGAATTGCCTTAACCTTTCTGAAGGGCATAAAAGCTCAAAGCACTCTAACATATGACAAACTGTCACATATTGCTTAAGTCCTGTTCTCCAAGGAATCTTGTTCTACCATCACCAGACCCCAAATACCTTAAGATTAAAAAATAAAAATAAAAAAAAAAATTCAAGGCTTGCAAGTAGCTCTAACTCAGTTCCATCAGCCAGTTCATCCAGGAGAGAAATGCCACCAAAATGTTCCCTCCAATACACTCTTAGCTCTGGCCCATTCCAGCCAGGTTTTTGGTTTCTCTTAAAAGATGGCAAATATCTTCAAGTGGTTTTCTTTGTTACTCTGTTTTCAAATTCTTCTCAGACATTCCCACAATCTTTAGGGCAGTTTCTATAGCAAAACTGCCAGAGCTTTTGCTTTTACTGCAACCAAACTACTGCTGACCTGAGTTATAAGATTGTTCAGCAACAACAAAAATATTCTTGTCTCTGACAGATCACTCTCCCGAGGTACTTACAGCTCCATGACTTATGTTCACCTGCAATACAACACTAATTTGTAATTCCTTGGTAAGTTTCTATGCAATTTTGGGGATAGCAACAAATTTAGTATAGTAAAAGATATGCACTGAGCTGTGCAATACTCACCAGCTCAATCTTACTGGTTCTCCAGAAGTGCATGACATCTCCAAACTGTTTAAGCATTCCCTTCAGGTTCACCATGACAATTGCAGCTAGCACTGTCTAAGAATATTACAGAAATGCAATTTTCAGAAGCAAAATAAACTCAATGCCAAATAAGAACTACAAAGGATCACAAATAACTACTCCTGTGCTTTATAACTGATATAAGTCCACTGAACTTAGTGATGTTCTATTCAAAACCCCAAACTTTTCAGGTAGTTCAGTGGACATGTGCTTTTACTGCAGCTGCAGAATTGGCAAACCAGTTTAGTTCAGTTCGATTTACTCTTTCCTAGCAAGAGGAATCACATGCTCCTACACTTCATGCTGCTACACTTACAGTGCCTGAAGCAGTAGACTATAATCTCAAATTCATGTTTCTCTACAACATACTGAAACAATTCCTGCAATAGTCATATGGTTGTAACCCAAGGTCCAACTCCTATAACAAGAAACAGGAATTGTGTATCATCCTTTGCACATCACCAGAAACAGATTTCTTTAAAAATCAGAAATATACTTTTTCATTTTTATACAAGTAAGTATAAACTGCAGCAAACCCAACTCATTATCCAGCCCCAGCCCTTCTACTAGCCAAACTGTGACTTTCTTTTAACTTTTTAACTTCAACCCAGAATTCCTATGCTGCAATCATATGTGGCCAGCAGGACTAGGGCAGGGATTGTCCCGCTGTACTCGGCACTGGTGAGGCCACACCACAAATCCTCTGCTCAGTTTTGGGCCCCTCAGTACAAGAAGGACATTGAGGGGCTGGAGAGAGTCCAGGAAGGGCCACAGAGCTGGGGATGGGTCTGGAGCACAAGTCTGATGAGGAGCAGCTGAGGGTGTTTAGCCTGGAGAAAAGGAGGCTCAGAGGAGACCTTATCATTCTCTGTGCCTGAGAGGAGGTTGTGGCCAGGTGAGGATTGGACTCTTCTTGCAAAATAAAATGTGACAGAATGACAGGAAATCACCTCAAGTTGTGCCAGGGGAGGTTTAGATTGGATATGAGGAAAAGTTTCTTCATGGAAGTGTTTGTCAAGAATTGGAACAGGCTACCCAGGAAGTGGTTGAGTCACCATCCCTGGAGATATTTAAAGCAAGTAGATGTGGCACTTAGAGGCATGATTCAGTGGTGGGCTTGGCAGTGTTAACAGCTGAACTCAATGATCTTAAAGGTCTTTTCCAATCTAAACACTTCTAAAGGGGAATTGCTTGAAGGTATTCTTATGTTCTAAAGACAGAGTCCGGGATATCCAATACTAAAAACAACAACAAAAATCATGCTGAATTGTTCAAAACATTATTTATTTCTAGGCTAATTTACAGCAAAAACGCATACAAAATTTAAAGGCTTCTGGATCAAAGGCTAACTGCTGTTTACTAACCCTCCCATAATCTCAAGTTTTAGCAATACTCATGACTGTTCACATTCAATGCAATGCCTAATATGAAAAACTCCCTTACCTGTGGAAGTGGCTCAAAAAGGTATCCAATAGCCACAATTACCAACAGAACCATAACTGCAGAAAGTGTACCTGCAATCTGAACAAAAAAAGTGCCAGAGATTATTCAGAAGTGTTCCCAGGGGAAATATTACTGATTAGCTAACCCCTTGTGCTTTCAACAAGGCTGGTTGTACAAATGGCTTTTGATTCCTTCCATTCAGTTCACCCATTTTATCATGCGACTTTCTATCCTGACCCAGTCTGGATTTGAAACATGGGAAACTCCAGTTAATTCTTCTGGCTCAGGCAGAGAAAGACAGCCATCTAGATAAGCTTCAGACTTTAGTTTTGGAGCTCCAAAGAGTAAACTTCATTTGGCTCAGGATTTGGGAAGTCTCCTTACCTGAGTTTTTCCACCGGTGCTTTCCTGGACAAGACTCCGAGACATTGAGCATGTGATTGAAATGGTCTGGAAAAATGACCCCACAGAGTTGCATATTCCCAAGGCAATAAGTTCCTGTGTTAAACAATAGAGCAAAGAAAGCTAAATATACACTTATACTTAGCAGTATAACCCAGCTGGAACTATCCACAGACATTAACAACCACATCTTATTTACCGTGCTTTCTAGCAACCTCAATTTAGAGAATAAGCAACCTAATTGTAGCTTATACTTGTAGTTATCACACAAGCACAAGCTGATGCATGTAAAGTCATCTGTTAAATAAAGTCTCAGATGAAATGCTGGAGACATTTCCTATTGCTAAATGTTATGGGAATTAATCAGACTGAAAATAAAAAAGAATTACAGCACTGCTTGTTTTAAGGACTTTTCATCTTGGGGATAATTTGAACTGTAACCCTGAACATACACGAAAAATGTTTTCTCATGCAAACACCTTTCTTTGTTTCCCACCCTATGTGTTTAAAAAAAACCATGAGCAGCCCTGCCTCTGTTTCCATGAGTGGTAATCCATTGCTGTACATGAGAAAACCAATGAGTGTCTGCTGCTTCCTCAGGAAGATCGTACACGAGAACTGCTCCCATGAGTGAGGTCAGGAGCTTCACCTACATCAGTACTGCATTTCTGATGCCTAAGAAATTATTTGCTTTTAATGAAGCCTCCCCAGACTACTCTGCATCTTGTTATTTGTAACAGAGTGATTTGAGTCATACATTTCCAATAATTCTCAATGAATATTTCTCTTCACATTTGTACAATCCTTTTTGGATTCATTTAAACACTTGGCATGCACTGCTACTGTGACAAGGAGTGCTACACTTTAACACCCAGGTGAAGTAGCATCTGGCACCTCCTGAGGAAAAGATTTAGATGCTTAACTCGGGTCAGCAATGATTATGTTTAAGGTAAATAGAGCCAATTACATTCATGCAGCTACAGATTTGTCCTCTTCTCTCTTTGGGTAACAGAGCACAATGACATGAAGGATGAGATTCACCTGACCAGATGTAAAAGTCTGTAGGTAAACTTCATTACTCTCAGAGGAAGGCAATAATTTTGATAAGGGGGAATCTGTGCTGTGTCAGATGTGTGCTCTAGATGTGTTACAGCACAGGAACTCTCCTCCCTTGACACCACAATGCTATTGACCAATAATCCAGTTGAACTATTGATTCTAAACTGCACAGGAAGGCCAGAGTAGGTGAGGAGGACTTTTAATTTTAGGGAATCCTAAACATAGTCCTTATTACTCAAATCATGCTCAGAATGTAAGTACAGATAGGGCCAATTGCTGCCCCAGAAAACAAGTTGCCTATTTGCAATGGGTGCAAATAAAAAGAAAATATAAAACATAATTGGAATTTTTAAACTCTAGACAAGAGTTCTTGGACACATAAGGTACTGTATTTATCACATGGGACCTCTATGCTTTGCTCTGTTCCAGAAAGCAGAGAAAAGGTAGCTGCTCATCAGGACAGTATGGCCAAGTAATGTCTGTCCAAAAAATTAATAGTCATGCGTACGTCCAAGTATAGCAGAAGCAGGCTTCCCAAAATGAAGCTGAAAGTGAAACTGGTTATTTAAACAGACAGAAGAAGAACTTACACTAATTCCTGGCCTTTAAATGTGCTGTCAAAATCAATAGGCTCTCAAAAATCTGGCCTGATTCCACTACTGAAGAAACCCTCATTTTTGCCAATATCACACTCTACTTTAACGATGTAACAAAGGTGCTACTGAGAATTTTCAACACAGCAACTTGGCTGCTTTTACCTGATTCCCATCGATGGTGTAACCATGTTTAAGGGCAAAGATCTTGGCCATTGATACAGCCATTGAAAATCCAACTATTGCTATTGCTACTGCATCCACAAATACTGCTGGGATTAGCTGGATCTCAGGAACTGCTGGTGCACGTAACCTTGGAGATGAAATTAATATTTATAAATTAATATGATAAGAACTATATGCAACACAGAAAAGGTACAGTCTTAACAAGAATGTATCATCCCTACCCTTGAGGAATATTCCCAACAACATCCACTTTGTATGACTCATTCAGATTCATTCCAGCTGAAACTCCTGTGCCAATAATGACCTAAAAATCCACAAACACATTTGTAAACATTATCTAAAAGGAGATAAAGCCACTTGAAGAGATATAAAGGTTAGCTGGCTACGATTAATAAACACAAGGGGTTACATTTATTGTCAGTCAGTTTTCTGTGAGTTAGGGGCTAAAAAAGCACACAAAAAGGAGGAAGCATCATGATTTTCCCCTCATCATGTCCAATTCACCCTGATTTTACAGTTCTTTTGTAAAAAGTTAAATAAAACATGCTATGGTATGATATGAAACACTCAAATTCCCTTTGCCTAAGCCAAGCTCAGGCAAATGAGTGTATTGGAAAAATGAAATGCAAGGACACTCCTGCCTGTGTGCACTGGCTTATCTGCATGTGCATAGCCTGTTACCTGTAAAGAGAACTGACACAACAGCAAAGAAAGGAACACTCTTTTGCTATTGCCTATCAAAAAATACCCTATTACAACATCTCCCTCATCTCTCACCAGAATCCCTTTTTTTGTTCCTTCTATCTATTTGTGCCCATACCTTCAATTATTTCCTTTCTTGACTCCATTATGTGCAGGTTTTTTGAGACCTGTAGTAACCCCAGAACTCATTTTTAAGACAAATCACTTTTAAAGGCAAAAGGGTGTCTGACCTGTAGGCTTTGTGTGTATTATGATAGTCTATTTTACACAGGTATTTTAGAATAGTTGTTTGAAACAGAATCAGTGCTGCAGCCAGTTATCAATCTCAGAAACAGAGAAAGGAAAAAGTATTAAGTCCTGATGGTTCCTGCTCTTCTTTCTGCTACTGCATTTCAAAAAGCAAGCAAGCCCTGCAGAACCTCTGCAGGCATCTGTAAGCATCTCCCTCCAGGAAAGGGTTCTGAGCTCTTGGACTCCATGTGGGAAATGCCACTCTTGGACTCCAACATTGTCTTGCAGGGAATCAGTCAGGTGCCCAAACTCCTGGATAGAAAGGGTTTTACAACACATATATATTTACCCACTGCCACAGGGGACTGGGGGTGTTTAATTTGTTTTTCAATTCTTCTTTGTGACTTTATGTTCTCCACATGAGCATTCCAGTTCTTAATTTTAAGAGAATCCAAACCTTCAACTGGATCAAGGCTCAAATTAATTATGTTCAATGGAAGTTACTCTCAAGCTCAGTAAGACAAGATAGAACATGAGACAGTTTCTACAGCTTTAGAATAGCTATATAATTTAGCATAGAATTTCCCAACTGGCTTACCACAATGATCTCCATAGGAATAGGAACTGGGAGCTTCTTCTTAAAGCGGAAATTGATCTCCTTGCCAATCAGCAATAGAACAATGCACGTTAATCCAACAATCAATGCAGCAATATTGGTGGTTGTTATTTTTGAAAGCACGGCAGCTATGCTCTGTAACATACCAGAAGCATCGTAATTATTCTTAAGAAAATAGAATCTTCATGGAGATTTGCCACAGAAGAGCAAATTATACATTGGTTTTCAGCTGTGGTTTCATTCTAAATTTATAACCACAGTGAACCAGGACCTCACCAAAATACCCATTGTTCCTACAAAACACAGAAGACTAGAGTACGTCAGTGAGAGAAATGCACGTGAATAATTTACAATATCAGTGTTCCTTAAAGGGGGCAAAAATTTGAGGATAAAACTTTATTGGGGTAAAAAGCCTAAACTAAACCATGTCTCTTATCCTCAACATTTTCACATATATTCCTCAGTGGCAGCTACCTGAAAGTAATAAATGCAAACTCCTTCTAATACCTTCAAATATTCTTTGGCAAGTCACATTTACTTAGAGCTGCATAAACTATTCTAAAACAATAAAGCTGTGGATAGAACCATTGAGGTTGCCATAACAATGTGGCTAAATAACAGTGACCCTTCATTGCTGCTGAACTGGCCATTATTCCAAATACCTTTTAATTGAAAATGCTTACTAAAAGGGTGTTAGAGAAAAAACCTGCTGGAACACATAAGTTGCTAGAGGGTAAATAATTACCCATACTGATTATTCCTCCTTCTTCCACTGCATTAAAACAAATAAATAACCTCTGGAGAGGTCTTTGAAAGAAGACAAACATACTCTCCCTTATGCAGATTGAAAATTGCTACAACTGTCAGGATGTTCTACATTCAAGATGTCCTGGTAGTATGCATCTTGAATTTATAACTTCCCTTCTATTTGTTTGGCAATTAGTATGACTGGTTCCCAGTTTAGTGAACTGAACAGTAAATTTTGGAATTAATCATTAATGCAGACTTGTTTGCAAAAGCTTTGTTGTATCTGCACAAACATACAAAAAGATTCCCACAAAGTATTTTCTATAACCTACATGTAGATGAAATCCTGAAGCTTCATTATTGCTGAGCCATCAATCTGCTCAAAAGCTTAGGTTTTCACAGACATCTTTTCTTCCACTTAAGAGTGGAAAGATTCTGAGAGTAACATTTCCTAGCTTTGCAGAACACGCCTGATTTACAGTGAAGCATTTCAGGAGCACATTTCCCTCTGAGGCACAAGAGATTTGCTTCAATGAACAATATTCCTTCATATTCAGCAGAATCCCAAAATCTGCTCATCTCAGACCGTGTGAATCTATCAAGTCACACTTGGGCTGCACTTTCAGATATTCATACATTACTATGGCACTTAATGACCTCATACCCAGTGTTCAATACTGGAGATTATTCTACTTAGTGCCAAATAATACACAGAAACAGGAAAACAAGCTTAGGAACTAGATCCAGACAACACAGAATTTGCATGCTTAGTGAGTGTAGTTACTCACATATACAACTGAGAGGGGTCCACTGTACCGGCTAGTCTTGATACCAAGGAGATACTTTAACTGGGAAGTGAAGACATGAACTGCAGCTGCAGTGGTAAAGCCTCGCACCAGAGGCTCCGTCAGATAGATGGACAGAAATCCAAATCGAAGGAAACCTAAACACAACTAATGAAAAACACAAGCATCAACCACGTGACTCCCACTATAGTCTGAATATAGCACACAGCCACACACCCCTCTCCTTTCCTCAATGCCCAAGCCAGATCAGGCAAACCTGAACTTGGCTTTTCTAAAGTTCAATAAGCTGCCATCAGTGCACCCAATCTTCCATGCCACTGGCAGGTGCAGTGTGAGACATGGGTATGTATGTATGCATTGTTTGTACGCATTTATGGACAGATTACAGAATGTCAGTTGAGTTTTTCTGATGGGATAGGAAAAAATGAAAAGGGAGAAAATCCTGGTTTTTTCCAGTCCAGCTAAGATGTCAGATAAAGTCCTGCCTTCAATGCATCCAGCCCCAGTTCTGTGCTGAGGCTGCCATAAAGCAGCCTGTGTCCCACACAGAGCAGTGCAGAAGCACAAGTCTGGTTACAGGGGATCCACCGTGACTCAGCACCCCCTGCAAGCCCAGCAGCAGCAGCTGTCCTTACAGCAAACTGTGAGCACATACCTGGATAAGTCCTGAAAGAAAGGCGACAGCCACAGCTACCTGCACCCTCTTGGCATCCCTAGCACTGTAATATTCAAGGACATCTGTAGTATTAGTAGAATTAGAGTCCAGAGAAATAATTTCATCAGGCACTTCCCTCACAGCAACACTACCAACCATCATACTAACCACAGCAAAGGTACCTGAAATAAGAGGGAGAGGAAAATAATTGCTTAAAATCTTGGCAAGTTTTATTTTAGGAGTGGTTCTTACTGAGAGATGTAGAATTAAACTAAGAGTTTTCTACCTTAATAATGTATTTTTTAGTCCCCAAATCTGCTCCAGTACTCAGCACCATTAAAGCCAGTTAGATGGTGAACATACACCTCTGCAGTAGGTAAACACCATCATTTTTTTTCTATCTCAGTTTCTATTTTGCACTTTAAAGATTTATCCTAGCCACAGCAATGAAATCATAGTTCAGGAGTTTGCAGCACACATTTCTAGATCTAATCTGTACAAGATGCTCTTCTACTGCTTCCTAAGTAAAATGGATAAGCTAACAATAAAAAGTACTGCTTATGCTCTACACATTTGCATTTCTCCTATGCACTAAAATTTTCATTTATGGAAAACAACCACACTTTCTACTTCTCCAATTTTATTTTTTACAGCTTTATTAAAACCACACACACACACACATACAGAGAGACTTTCATTTATCCATACAGATATACCTATTGATATGTGCTTGGAGGTTCCAAAAAAAGTATACAGAAAAACAGGATAAAATGAAGAATATAGGCCAAATACTGGGGGAACAGCTGCCAGCAAAGCATAGGCTAAACCTAGAAAACAGACACAAATACGTATGTTAAGTAAACAACAAAAATAAAACATCTGAAGCAAAGGGATTTAAGTCTACTAAAACTGAACAAACCTAATGGGAAATCTAGAGACTTGTTCCAGGTTTAAAAAACAGGAGATCTTTAAGTGAATAGTCTTTAAAATGTGTATGTATAATACCCTAGGGCAGTGCCTAGAAACAAGATGGGCTGAGTCAGGAAACCAAAGTCTCTAATTACAGGCACTGCAGGTGCAGGTGTGTGTGTTTGTGTGTACACCTGTGCACCTGTTTTGCCTTTGTGGGTGGAAGCACTCCTTAATGGCCAAAAAATGATTTTTGTTGCTTTTGTTTTCATCTGCAAAAGAATCTAGTTAGAAACGCCCAAATCCTCATGACAAGTGGGACACATTTGACTTTCTCCATTTTCTCATCAGCCATGGTGTTCATGGCAACCCCTAACTGACTAAACACTTTCCTCCTCCCTCACCCCAGAATGACTGGGATAACATAACAGTTTATGTTTCCACAAAACATGCTTCAAAATGTAAAATAAGCAGAGAACTTCTGACAATCTGTAAGGTCACAGAGCTTATACAGTCTGGTATTCTTGCAAAAAACAAAGTCCTTTTTGTCATTAAGCCCTGTCCATCCCATGCAGTGGAATGCAATCCACATCATTCCTATCTGTAGTGGCGACTGGCAAACACAACTGTGGAGCTGTTGGGGGAACAGCTCTAAGGGACACCAGGGAAGAACATCTCCCACCCTCTGTGTGACTCAGGGTGTGCTTATCATGGGACCAGGCTCGTAGGCAAATGGTGTACATCATGTGATATGGCACATAACTGTCCCAAGCAGCTCCAGCCAAAACAATAGCTCTACACAGCTTGTGTTAAAGAGAATTGACACCAGAACAGAACAAATGGGCCTCAAGGAGAAAACACTGCACCCTGGCTTGGCTTGGTTCTGCACTCTCACAAGTGCAGGCTGGTAACACCTGTGTGTTCTTGCCACACTTGGGCACATTGGTCCAAGTGAGGAGTAAACATCTCAATGGACCAGTGCAAATTCCAAACAGAAGCAATGGTTCACCCACCATGGAGAGCCAGTGGTACTCAAAGACACCTCTAGCTAACAATTTAAATTGGGAGATAAAGCATCACAGTACAAAAAAAAGAGCTAAACCAAAGGGATCTTCTGTGTCACCCAAGTGCTGTTGTGCAGTGTAGCAAGTCACAGGGCCTTGTTCTAGCCCTAAGCAATATCTGAGTCCTTACCAAAAAATTATATTCTCACCAAAACTGGACTGATGGCATCATTGATTCTCTTGCTCAAATGAGCATTTCATTAAGTACTTGTGAAGCTCCTCACACATATCTTCTCTCACCCAAGGGGTACCTCTCCTGACATCAGCCAACACCCTGTACTGTAACAACCTGGCCTTTAATATGATGATGAACTTAACAGTACAAGTAACCAGAACTGTAAATCAGTGTTCAAAACTGTGAGGGTGGGTCTATGTGAAGTTCCTGATCTGAATAGCCTTTTATTCCCTTTCATTTGTACTGGCATTTTTAGAGATTGTCAGTGCCAAGGAAATAAAGAGATATTGACCTGATTGGAGGCCATGGCTTAAACACCATGGTCATTGTATTTCTGCCTGGAATGATTCCCAGGCTTCTTTGAACCCATGCTTGCTATAATTACATCCATTCCAGAAAATTGAAAGTTCAACTTTTGTGTTTTTAGAAAGGGAAAGATTAGGAGCAGTTTAAGGACATGTCTACAGGCGCCAAATGAACAATGTTTACTTTTAAAAAGAGTCACAAAATTAAGTATAAAGTTCACTGCTGACCACTGACATTTTAGTGTTCTTTCAGGTCATGACATAAATTATGTTTCAGTATACAACTGACAATGTTTGTGTCTAGTATATGACAGATATGCCTGAGAGTTAACCACATTAGCTACCAGTTTAAGATAAATTTATGCTTCCATGTGTGGAAGAAAAAATAACCTTAATCATAAAACTTAAACAAAACCAGGAAGATACAGAAATAAAGAAATTATCTGCACAGCCTAAGTTAGGGTATTTAATTATTTTAACAGTTTACCACCTATTAAAATCTTGGATTTACAGACTGTTTTTTCAGACCTGCCTCAGCCTAAAGTGGAACAAGTGAGGTGTAAATATGAAATAAGTCAACACAGAAGTAAACTTATATATGCTTAATTACATTACCCTCTGGACAAGGCTCTGCACAAATCAAAGAATTTCCTTGACTCCAAGACCTCCTGAAAAAATCTGCTGAGACTGTGGCAGCTATTGTGAAGCTGCCATTCCCAGAGCAGTGGGCACCCCATAATGATATTGCTGTGGAAGTGCTGTTGCTTTCTAACCTCCTAACACTTCTGAAACTGCTAATAGTAAGTTCTGGGCTAAACAAAAGATTCTACTGGTCCATTCACCAAGAGCTGAACAGAACAGTGAACACTGGCTTTCTCTGTCTTCCAGAGCCTGTTCCTGCTTCAGGACTGGGCTCCACTTAGGCTGAGACTTCCAAGTAATTTAATAGAAATTTCCACAGATTTTCAGCCTTGTTACAGGCGATGCTTTTAATTACACTGTGTAAATCACTGCCTGCTACTATGGTTCCAGTGTAAACTGGTGATTTCTAGCCTTAGAGATCTGTCTGAATTCTTGCATGTTCTTCTCTGGTTAAATTTAGTTTGGTTACTTTGCCTCAGTTTCTTCCTGAAACATAATGTCTAAATGTCTGCTACCCTCTGCAGGAAATTTGCCATGACTTTCAGGACAATGAGATCAGTAAATAATATGGTGCATTCAGCAAAAGTTTGGATATCCACTTAAAGTGTGAAAAGTTGGTCTGCCATTTAGAGCTGTGGATACTGATTAGAGAGGGAGCTTCCCTCAGAGTTTGGTGCATATCACTGACTTGCAGTTTTAAGGGAATCATCATTCTGGGCTGGTCTGCAGAATCCATGCTGATCTCCACAGAGAGCCCTGAGATACACATCCTGTTATCAGGAGCACCTGTTTCAGATGTCAAGAACTGCCATAAAAGAACACACAGAAAAAGTAAAGAAGGGATAATTACATCCAGAGGTACACTCACCTTGAGGAAGCTGCATGACCCCAGTGCTAATACCTGAGATAATGTCTCCCAATAAGTATTCCTTCACTGGGTAACGAGGCAGCCATTTTAAAATTGGTAAGAAACTGTAGAGATGAGACTTGGCTTTCTTAGAAGAACAACTGGAATTACAAAGCAGAAAGAAAGTTAGACACTAGCAGGGGACAAACAGGTTGCAAAAATTGTCTTTCATCCCTGTACAGGAAAACAGCTCCTTTACAGGCAGGTTCAGACTCCTGATGACAGCAATTTCTGGACATGCTTAAGCACAAACAACTACACCTCCAGTTAATTTAGCCCTTAATCACATGTTAGTGCTGTTGACAAACCTTACGGAACTAGAGAAGAGAACAAAAGTCTTGTGAGGCTGGAGGTCAGTGGGAAGTAAAACTGTTCCAGTCTATGCACAACTGAGTGGTCACACAACACTTTTTGCTGAGATCATTCCTAGTAACAATCCCCTGAGAATAACTTGCTTCCTGACAGTGGTTTTCACTCATCAGAATACTTTGCAGTGCTTTTCCCATTTACTATTTGTGCGCTTTATACTTTTTTGATCATCTATTTTATATTCTTATGCGTTAAACATAGTCAATTTATTAATTTAACCAGTACTTATTACTATCCCTACCAGTACTGACAGACCCACTTTCAGGCTATTTGAGAACATAACCCTTCCACAACCAGGAAAGGAAAGGCACTGAAACCAGCAGCACTGACCCTTGGGACTCTTAGCAGAACTATTAACCTTTTGAAACCCTGACTCATGACAAATGAATAGAGCCAGGAAACACATATCTCTATCCAGTACTGCCTTGCATCATACCTTGATTGTACTGAGGAAAGTTTAACCTTGGCTAAAAATGTAACACAGGGATTGTATAAATGCTTTTATGTGTAGGGGAATTGCAAGAGGATTGCAGAGATTTGTTAGCATTTCTGAATTGCACAGTGAAGAAGCTTGTTGCTAAAAGTGAGAGTCATCCACTTCTCCATGGTTAGGTAGACTGTGTCACAAAAAGGAGAATTTTGATCCACCTTCTTATAATTCAGGACAGACAAGTTTTCTGAGGTAGAATTAAAGAGTCTTTACCATTGAAGTAATTCCACAAACCAAAGCTAATCTCCAAATGTCAAATCATGTGAACAGGAATATTTTATAGAAAAGCAATTCTGTTGTCCAGCAGAACAAGGTTTGAGACAGAAATGGAAAAAACTGTGCAAATGAAGCATGGAAAAATATAAAGCTAATGAGAACTTAAATCCCTTGGTACCATGGAACAAGAGAAGCTCAGTTAAAGACATTTCACATCTAACCAGATGATACTTAGATTCCAAGGCAGTTAATTAAAAGCTAGAGAATGCCTTTAGTAATTTCTATTAGACCAATATTTAGATTTCTACATAGCTATCACACATCTCCATTCTTCTACAAAAGGATCATGTGAAGCACAAATTTGGCCATAAGTATTTCCACATAAGAAGGACAGATATTTTTCTCTGTCTTATGAATTCGTGTCATGTGATCTGACTAATACTTCACATTCCTATGCTGCGTATTTTCCTTTTGCACTTTGATGAAGGCAATTCAACTAATTTATCCAACATTTTCTAATACAGTCCTACACTAACATTAAAAGCACATACACAGCTTCTTCCCAGTCTTGCTGAATGGTCAAAGTAGAATTAGTGGTTTTATCTTCCAGGTTTCTTTGAAGAGATTACCAGCTAAGTGCATGAATCAATTAAGAATTATAATACTTCTAACCAATAAAACAAAGATAAGACAAAAAAACCCTACCGACAAGAATGTGCAATCTTCTGCCCTAAAGTTGGAGGGGTTCTCTGTCGCCTGTGCAGCTGTCCTTGCAGGAGCTCCTGGTTGTATATTGGTCTCTGCACACAATACCTCTGGGCTTGCTCAAGACACACTTCTTGTTCTTGAGCATGTTCCATAGTTGATCTCGCAGAGCAGCAGTGAAGGAGGAACAGTTCCACAGTCTCCACCAAAAAACCTTGTTGCAGACAAAATAAGTTTGGTTTCGTTTTTAACCTCAGATTTGGCATTTCCTTTCAAATAATGTATTTTAACAAACTAGAGGCAAGAACTATGATTGCAATCTAATTAAATAGTCTGTAACAGCAGTAAGAAAATAAATCAGACTCAGTCTTCAGTATATGCAAACTATCAATTTATGCTTCTCTTGTATAATGAAAGTTTTTGCATTAATTTCCTTGTAAATAAGAGCTGAAACTAACTTGGAAAGTTGTATTCATGTTTATCTGGATTTTCCCTCAGTTTTTAAAGAATGTATCACTGTAGGAGGGCGATTCCTTTATTGCTGAGTTACTTCCTGCTTACCCACAGACTGGCATGTCCATTTTCAAAAGACAGAACTCTGACTTTCACACTGAGAAACCCACTTCTTTCTTCTAGATTGTCAGTTGCTTCCTGCATCCATCCACCTGCCTTCCTCTCTATTTCACAAGCTTCTTTTTCCAAACAGCATCTCAAGGATACACAATTCACTACTTTCAAACAGTTATTATTTCAATGGATGTGCCACTTACTGCTACTCTCAATCTGCAATGACTAAATCAACAATTGGGAGAGGTGCCCAGTTTTAAAACTAGCCAGAAGGTTTGTAAAGATCTATTTGTCTGTCTGATTCAGTGCCACAAACATCTTAACATGTTTAAAAGACACTCTGCTAATTCCATTGCCCCATGTTTGCTGCTTTCAGAAATACTGGGCAGGAAACACAGTCCCAGTTGTGAGTGAAGTGACAGGACTGCTATGTTGTTAGGCAGAGATGCTGGCTAGTGCCACGTTCGATGACAGAACGTGAGTGCAGTGGGAAACAGAGCCATCATTGTGAACAAGGCCTTGGGCTCAGGTCCAGCAAGTCACTTAAGCATGTGTTTGCCTTCAACCAAGGGTGCTAACCCAGGGGTGTTCTGTTTTTAGCTGTACATCAATACTTTTCTGGAAAAGGGTTACCACGCAGAAATTAAACAGATTCCTACCTAAGCACTCAGACAAACCTAACCATGATTGGTCCAACATTCCGATTCAGCAAATACAGTCAGACCATCAGGAAAATATCAATATTGCTATCTATGTCTTCACTCTGATGAAAGTACTGGAATTTTCCACTCAGGTCTTGGTAATCTCTATGTCCTAGAACTGACACAGCCTAGCATCTCTTCAGTTCTCAGTATTTCATAAGCAATACTTTCCCTACGTTGTCAGCTACAAAAGGATATTTTTACTAAAATTGTAATTTTTCATTTACTGCACACTCTATATTAACTTCAGCTTTATTGTGTGAAATAAAGGTGATCCTGCTTGAGCAGAGAGGTTGTAATCTATGATCCTCAGAAGTCCTGCCAAGCCTCAACCATTCTGGGATTCCATACTGATCCCTTATGTCATTATTCACATAAAATCTATCTTCTCCAGTAATTAATTGATGTGTTCTGGCAACATTGGCTTTATTTACAAATTAAGAAGCTATTTTAATCAGTCCTAAACAGTAAATCCACTCAAATCAGAAAAACTGCAATTGCATGCAAAAGACACAGACCAAATCAGTCCAATGACTTGGTTTTGGCCAAACTTCTCCATTAAAATGAGAATGCAATATCAAAACATTTTTAGCCAGGGTTTTAAAAACACATACCCTGCCTTCTTTCTGCTACAAAGGACAGCAACACAAGACAGTGCCCTGCTAACCCCAAACAATTCAGGTTCTGAATTTCCACCTTTGAGTTTGTTCTGCTTCAAGTAGAAGGGTTAATATATGGAAGAGCCACATGAGCTTGTAATATAAATCTAGACCTGGAGAGGTCCAGTTCTGTACACATGCTCCAACTCTCCCAGGTACTATGAGCATATACAGAACAACAAAACTTCCATCCTGCCTCTGTTTTTCATGGTAAAATAAATTATACAAATGCTGCATTTGACTAACCAAACAAGGCCCAACTCTAAATCAGTTATCCAGATCATGGCCGGTGTTAGTTTGGAATACCACCAGAGGTCACAACCCAAGTTTCACCATCACTCGCTCTGAAGGTTTTTCTACTGCAGATTTAATGTTTCTGATTCTGCTAGAATAAGGAAGTTACACTGCACTGAATCATCAGAACCAGCTAACACAAAAGTAATTTGAGGCAGGATACGATAGGATCTTGTCTTTACCTTCACAGTGGACACAAGAATATGGAAAACAAATCACATGTCATTAAAAGAGATCCTATATCTACCTAAAACTACTGCTGGATATATCACACCCTATTTTTCCATGTCATTTCACCAACTTCATCTTAACAGCCCTGCATAAGCATGTTCCTTGATGGCAACCTAAAATACTACGCTGTAGATAGTACAGTAACAATTGAAGTATTTAATATCATCCCTCTCCTTTGCAAAAGTACACAGAGAGCAAGACTGAGATGCTTGTCTTTATGAGAGATGACACACATTGCCCATTGAGTAGCAAAATAGTAACATTTCATGATTGGTTCGACTGTGTCTCCAAGTGTTTGCTGTATGACAAACTGGCACAGTTATCCAAGGCACAGAAACTGTCTTGCCCTTCTTGCTCTCAGAATGCTTGAAGAAGAGCAAAAGCAAGGTACTGCCATTTTCATGAAAACAAAGCTTACTGCTATGACTTCTGAGAACTCACAGACCTTTATCCAGAGGAAGAGAAAGGCAATGGTGGATAGTGGAATACTGCTCTCCAACAACCTTTGAACTTCTTGGCAAGAATAAAGCTAAAAAGCTGTAAGAAACACTGTCATTAATCTTATCAGCCAGATAAGAGTTGAGTTGAAGTAGTTAAAACCTGTATGCTAAAGACTTAAGAGTTGGCAGTTCTTTATCTGACTGATAAAGGCCTGTCTTATATCATTCCTCCTATTATCAAATTGAAGGTGTTAAAGAAAAAAAAAAAGTGAAGCAAACATGAATTTATAACACAATCAGTAATAAATTAGCACTTTCTCTTCCCAGTCTTAGCTGATAAAGGAGGTCTGTCAAGCCATCTGCACTGATTCTTGTGGAGGACAACTTTTGATCCAAATCACATGAATCAGAGTGCAACCATAAAATTTATAGGAACAGAGATTTAACTGCTGTTCCTTAGATTGAAAATACAACTATGGGGAGAAATAAAGCAAGAAGCTGGAGACATTAAGAAGGGTGTACTGTGTGACTCTCACAGTTTTAATAGGCACCTTTTCTCCTAACATGTATCTAACCTAAATGTGTCTGAATTACCCAAGGAAATGGAGGAGTCAGCAGAAAATCCATTGTCCTGCCTGTTTTAAAAGAACAAAACCTCTTTCTTTTGAAAGCTAAGCACAAATTGCTTTAAGTAGCAGAAAAGCATAGGTAGACAGCACTAATACTGTGTTACAGTATTCCTATGCCAGAGAATTCCAAGTTTGATCATGAACTAAAAAGTCTATGAAATATTTTGTGCTTTCAAGCTTACAAATGCAGGTGGATTGCCATCAGCCAAAGGGCTGGTGGAAATACTGCCACTCTACGTAGAACATGTTCTTCCAAATGTACCCTGCAAAGCACAGTTACAGCAAGGTCTGTTCCTACTGTCTGAAGAGGCAAGACACAAACCCAGGTGATTTTAGGAAATCCTGGCACATTTTCTTCTTTTCTCTCTGGCCTCATTCCCCACTGCCCTTTCACTTTTCACCCTCAGTGACAAGTACAAAGTTGTTTTTCAAATAAGCACAAAGGTGTAAAATGACTGGGTGGGGTCATAAGGAATGTGTTCTCCGAGTTTTATTGGACTGTTCTCATCATTCTCATTCTCCTCCACTCCTCCCATTAAATCCACTAACAACTAGATTTTTTACACCTGAAGCCTTTATGTCAAATTTCATAAATTTAGAGGTAGGTAACCTGTGAAACAAACAGAATTTTCCTTGTGTGATTCCTACTAAGAAATGCACGCCAGGAGTGAGCCTTTGGGAAAAGAATAAATCAAGACCTTAAATTTCTATGCAGCTTTTAGACAGGCAAAATGTCTACTTTATTCATTAGAAAGTTGAGATGATTACATAAACTGTGTTTGGTTGTGTGAAAAAAGCTTCTCCACACACCTATAATGTTACTCAGAACAACAGCAGGATGGAAAACCTGGATAACACTCTGGTGGGCTACTGCCAAGGCCAGCACATGAGCCATCAGCCTATCAAAAGCTCATTGCCACCAGTCCAGAGTAGTACACAAGGGTCACCTATGGGACCCTGGAAGTCCCTGCCAGCTCTGGGTGTGAAAAGCATCTGCCCATCTCTAAGAGTAAGAGCACTCAGGGGCAGCAAAAAGGGTCCTGGGAAGTCCTGGCCAGTCACACATGTGCACATGGGATGGTCTGTACCAACAACTGGAGTGGGGCTATGACCTTGGGGGCTCCTGTGTCCAGCTCAGCTGGGGAAATTGGGATCAAGGAGCTACTAGGCAGATAGTGTGAGCCTGTGTGCTGATCCACCTTGCAGATGTGTGCTGTATCTCTACATGTGTACAAATATTCTCAGTTCTGGACCTCCATCCTGCTTAGTTAGAGAGCAGAGGGGAGCAGCAGAAGCTGTCAGTGTTGCCTCTGTGGTATGCATGACTTGCCATGTACAGATCTAAGTATGCTGTGTATGTGTGTTCTCTGTGTGTGTGTGCTTATGGAAAACACATCTTCAGCCTTGGCACTGGTTGGATCTGGGGATATGGAGCAGCAGCAGCAGCTCCACCTTCCTCAGGCTGTTGAATTCAGTATGATCTATTTTCCTCTAATGAACCTATCTTAGCCACTGAAACATCATAATAATAACAATGAGCATAAAGATCAAAATGGTAACAATTAAGATATATATATTTATAAAAAAAAATAAGATCATGTAACTGGTAAGAGGTAATTTATATTTCATGCTCCTTGCCAAAAAATACTTAAGTCCCCGAAGTTTACTCCATGGACTAATGAATTCATTAATGTCTTAGGCGTATCTCTTATCAACCAACAAACTCATGTTTGTTTTCATCAACAGAATGTTTTAGGACCTGTTATAATGATTGAGCTGTTTAATCCATTCCACATAAGACAAACACCTGGAGCACTTTGAGCAGCAGAACATTGGTCTCCTTCCCTCTGACACATAGATAAGAGATGGCTTCTGTTTCCAGTGTAAACACGTTGATGACCATGAGAACCCATGGCAATACGACCATTCTTATTTCTGCTTTTTGCAACTTCAGTGACCTTGGATCCTAGTCTGCTATCCTCTTTCCCGTTGCCAAAAGCAGTTGCTACTGACAGTGAAATCAGCAAGTTAATCAGAATGGCAGCATGGCTGATGACCCCTTTATTGTGCTTTCTTAAGCCGACTGATAAGGACATACACCACTTCAGAGACAGGTAATCATTAGCCAGCTTCATCTCCAGAGAAAATCCACTGCCAAAAACTTTGGTGGAACACTTTTCTTCAAAAAGCTCCAGTTGGTCAGAGGAGATAACATAAATCAAGATAATGAATACACACCAAGCTAAGCAGAATAATTTCTTTACTTCTTGTGATCTCTGTGCACCAATGACCTCCAGCAACTGGTTCATTTTTTCAGGCAAAGTGGAACATGCAGACAGCAAACAAGTGTCTGTGCAGAAAGAAATTACTTCATTCTGTGATACACTTCCTTCTGCAGAGAAGCCACCAAAAGAATTCTCCCCTCTCTATCTGCTTCATCAACTCTTTACACACATCACTACTCTCTCAAGTGTTGCCTCAAGTTAAAAATAAACAACAAAAAATAGAAGGTTGTTATTTATAACCAAAATCATTTCAGTCATCACGTTTACAGTGTAAATCTCTCAAGTCACAGAGGAAACTGAAGAATAGTAAAACAGTGTGGTCAGAGGAAGAAATGACTGAGAGGGAAGAAGAGAGGGTTTAGAATAGGATTAAAATTTATATTCCAGTTTCACTGCTGAAAACATGGCAACTACCATGTGAAAACAGTAACTACCATTACTTGAGAAACATGAAGTTTTGAAAAGTCTCCAAGGATCCTCTACAAGGCTCTCTTTCTAACATGTTCTGAAAGGACCTGCTACTCTGCAAAACAGGCTACAGCCACTGCCATGCTTGAAGAAATTCCTGAAGAACTGATGCTTCCGAAAGGCAACACAGAACTTCAGCACAGGGCAGCCACTCCTTGGGAAAGTAGTATGACTAACTATTTCTCAAAGCTGCAACTCTCCTCCTGATAGTTCTGAGAACTTCCCTATCCATGTTAGGATCTGCAAACATTTCATTCTTGGAAGCTACTTCACAACACACATTTTCTGTGGTTTTTTTCTGCACTACATATCAAACCAAACCCCACATGAGCAGTAAGCAGAACATGACATATGATAGATCCTGTCCCCATTTATGCAACTGTTGTTTGGTTGAGATGTTATCTAAACAATAGCATTCACCTGCCTCTTATGTACTTGAGTGTTGCTTCATGATTTGAAGGTGAATGCCAGACAGTGGGAATAACCTTCCTCAACGTCTTGATGCCAAGGTTACACCTAAAGGCCAGGAGTGCACAGCAAACACAGGTCAACACTGCTTTTGCTTGAAACATTTTAAAATGCACTGTAAGCAAAGAACATGTAGAGAAGTTTCTCAAATATTTCACAGAAAACTAACCGCTGCTTTATTTGCAGCTCACCTTATGGCTTCATATTTCTTCTGTGGCTGATGAAATTTTAATGGGAGACAGCCCCATGTCTGTTCTAACTGCACAAAGAAAAAGACAAGCTCTCATGGAGCTGAAAATTTCTCCAGATGACCCTCTAAGTGTGTTTGACAGAACAACCCTGCATGAATGGATTCCTGCAACAGCTACACTAGAACAGGGTGTCTTGATGAAGGAACTGGAAGAGCAAGAAGGGTATCTGGGCTGAGGATCATCAAATGAAATGAAGAAAGGTTCATTGAGTAATTTTCTGATGATTTCTTCTTGTAAGAACTTTTCTTTCTCTCTCAGGAACACATATGCAAAAGAAACAAACGTCACCAGAAAACAGGGAAAAAAAAATCAGACTCACTACAACTGTAGTTAATTAGACTCAGGTTACCTGTTCAGCTATATGGAACTTAAATGAAGCACCGAAAAGAGATCATATATATTGATTTTAACCATGAAACTGGCAAAGAAATAAAACTGGAATTGTATAATACAGAACTGAAAACAAGCAAGCAACAAGTACAGTGCAAAATTCCAAGAAGAAAAATGCAATGAACCAAAGACAGTAGATAATGAAACAGTAAACCTGAAAGAAATTGGAAGGGCTTAGAAAACAATGTTATGTCAAAACTCTGAAGCTGGGGCAGGATCCTGGTAAAGCAGGATATGCAGGACTAGATGCTGAAGTGGTAAATGAACTCAGGTATAGCTTTCTCTGGGAAAGGACTTGAACCATGTTGTGCTATAAAGTTAAGGTAGCAGCAGCAAAACTTCTGTATTTAGAGAAGACATTACGGTTGCCTATATCTGTGAAATATCTGTAGTTTTGTTCCTGATGTGACTCTTCAGATTTGCCTGAGCTTAGCAGAGTTCTGTGAGAACAGAAACAGGCAGCTCCCTGTGGGCACCTCTGAGTAGCAATCCGAGTGATCTCTTGCATGGAGTATGGCTTTTTCAATTCTATTCCATGAAAACAAGGTGGAAATTTTGTAATCCTTAATCAGTTCAATCCTTAACTGAGCTTAATTGATTTGTCCCTACTAGACTGAACTTCAGCAAGGATGTTTCAAACAACAGACACGCAGCAATCTTTGATTTGGGTTGGAAAATTCTGTCTGTGCCTTAGAATCACAGAATGGTGGAAGGGGCCTTCAAGACCACCTAGTTCCAAACTCCTGCTAGGGGTAGGGACATTTGCCACTAGACCAGGTTGCTCAAAACACCACCCAGCTTGGGATGAGAGGCTTTCTGAGGAGTTCTCAAATCTCAGCCCTGCTTCAGAACCTAATTTCCATAAAATAAATTAAAAGGAGCAATTTGATCTTTGCTCTAGCCCAGCCTATGTGTCAGAATCTCAGATTTTCAATTAACAGATTAAAATCTATAAATTAGCTAACCCACACCCTCCCCAATAACCACAACAATATAAGAACACAAACAGAATTGGATGTACAAAATGGTATGCAACAGTCAAAGCAGAGCAGTAAAACTTGATCCCCTGCCTGGGCAAAACCAGTAAGTTTGCAATGAAGGCTGGAGAAAAAAAGATTCTACCTAGGCAGTAAAAATACAGATTGTAAAAAACCTCCCAGGAAGGCAATCACACTGTTGTTTGTCACATGGAAGGTTTTCCCAGGTTGCTACTGCACAAAATAAAATAAATAGTTAATGCAACATTTTGAGAAGAGTAGTCCAAGTTCCTGCATAGGCCAGTGGTTCATATATGTACTCTAATAATCATAAATGAAAATATAAATCCTATCAATGCAAGTGACTTGCAAAACTCATTCAACTGCCTGCACAAATTTACAGCCATATCTTCAAAGCCATGGAAATCCTTGACATTGCTTGTGTATAGCTTTCCCATTACCTGGGCACATGGTAAATAACAACAAGACCTGCACTTTGCTGCTGCTTTTACTTCTAAAAAGCAAAAAACTACAGATAATTGGCTATAAAGTAACAGCAATGGCAGGTCTTGTAGCCATGTGAAGAATTATTATCAAGAAGGACTTTCGAGAAATAATGTCTAGCAGGACAACATTCTGCTGACTAACAATTCTAGGGAAAGAAACATCTGAATAATGATGGTGTTTAATTCATTAAAATTAACTGGGAAATCAGTAGGCTAATTAGAGCTTGAGAGTTTTAGTTTCAGCATGGTTTTCTTGGGCTAAAAGTTATAGGCTATGAAACAATCAGATAAAAAAAAAAAAAACAGAAAAGAAAGCTTTAGAAAACCAGATGTTACAGAAAAAATACATCAGCAATAAAATAGAAGAAAAAACAGCAGTCCATTGGGCAGAGACCAAGAGAGGCAGAGGAGTTCAAAGGACTGTGCTTTTCTAGGCAACTCAGTGGATGCACAAAAGTCTTGGTTACCCTTACAGAGGCTACAGCTGCAATTCAAATTAACAGCAGTTCAAGATAATACTGGTCTGTCTATACTAACAGTCAAGGAAGATAAACATACATTCAGGTTTTCTTTCTTAAGTTATTAGCAAAAGAGCAACAGTGTGACAGCCATGTGCTAAATCTGTGCCTGTTTTCCATGATTTTAGCATCACACTAAACATAACATCTTTCATGTGGTTTTGGAATATTTAAGTTCTAAAAACACTGAATTTTTGGGGACAGACTACTATAACCATGAAAAACTGTGTGCTGAAGATATGATTTGAACCACAGCAATGGACTGGAAATTCCAAACAAAAGGCAAGATGCAACGACTGTCCAGTGCTCCAAGCTGTAAGATCTGATGGCTGAATCCAATGGAGCATTTAGTAAGTATTTAGCTTAGAAAACAGGGCTCAGTTTATGCCAGAGGCTAAAAACATCACAATTTCCTAGGCCTTTCACCTAGATCATACTCAATTATCTGTACTTTTAAAAATTATGTCAGCCTTCAAGCAAACTGTTATCCTGCACACAGCATTTGTACAGTACGAGCAATAAAAGCACATCAGCTCTGGACATGATTCTGAGAGGAAATAAAGTTTAGTTTAGTTTAGAACCCAAACATGGATGCAACAGCAGGCTTGTTTCTTACTGGACTTAGAGCTTTCCTTCACTGAAATCTGATTCTGAATATAATTCAATATTGCCCCAACTGCCCCCATAAATATACTTCCAAATGCAATGAAGCTTTGAGAATGAGACTGATCAGTTAAATACCCTCAAGCCTATACAAGGGAGTAAATGCTATTGCAAATTAATATGCTTTATCAGCTACCAACAGCAGCTCTGCATATGTGAAACTCCATTCTTTTCCTATACCTTTTCCACACTACATTTCAGAGATGTTTCACAATTCCATGCAAGACTATTAACAAAACATTTCAGTTTGGAAATACTGCTAAATGCAGAACTGAAACATCTGTCGTGTCTTAGGAAGGCTTAGGACTGTCAGAAACCAAGTGTTTCAAAGTGTGATTACTGTCCCTCGAGGAAGGCAGGAGGTGATCCCCACAGAGTTAATTCAGTGCAAGCCACCTGCACGTGCTTGCTTGTGAAACAGCATTAGTTTTTCTATTTCGACAGCAGCAGTAATGTAGCACCCTACTCATGAAAGTTCTGTAATATAAATCAAGACACCTGTTAACCCAAAATACCTGTTACTGCACATTTAGCAAGAGACATTTGAAAAGTTTTTTTTCAGATTTTAGTCTTCGTTCAGGAAACTTCAGCCAAAATATTCTGTGCCCAGATCCTTGTTGTCAGTCATCAACACAAAAACCAATGCTGTACAATTGTATTACTGTGATAGATATGAAGAATTATGGATGCATATTCTGCTGATTCATCAGCAGAAACAATGGCAGCAATCTAATGTTTTTTCTTTCCTTACTACTGGAATATCCCTAAATGCCTGCTGCAACAGCCACTTCGGTCCTCTGAAATCTCGAAGCATCTCAAAAACAGCTTTCAACCATATTTCAATGTTCAGACAATCAGAAATTTTGCAATAGCAGCATGGGCACGAGCACAGCAAATTTAAGCCTACTTACTTTTCTGGCTGGCTTTTCCTAGTTGCTTTCACTGATCCCTTGCAAGGAGTTCAAAATGTTCCCACAGCTCGTGAAGCTGACAAATACTGACATAGGAAAGGCAAAATCTTCTTCTTTGCCTGAAAAATGGAAGGACATGAAGGGGTTTGGGGGGGGGGGATAATTTAATATTTAATCGAGGTTTTGTAAAGGTTTTGAAGGTTTTTGGGTTAAAGCTAGTACTGAAACGCAGAGCAGGTAATTTTTGTTGTTACAAGACTTCTTGGGAGAGTCGCTCCGACCTAAACTGACAGCCCGCAGCTTACAGTCGGAGGGGTGCAGCCACAACACGAGGAAATGACTGATCTCTCACCTCCCTCTGGCTTCCCCTTGGCTGCTGCGCGTTTTACAGCGCCGAGCACCGCGGGGGCCGCCGCTGCCCGGGAATCCCCGCGCGCTGCCCCGGCACGGCGCTGCCCCGGACCGCGGCTGTGCCCCGGCACGGCGCTGCCCCCGGCACGGCGCTGCCCCCGGCACGGCGCTGCCCCGGACCGCGGCTGCCGCGCTCGGTGCTCCGGCCGCTCCGCCGAGGCCGACGGGGGGCGACGACCCCCAGGCTACCCCCAGCCCGGGGTGACCGAGCGGGAGCCACAGGCATGGGGACAGCCCGACCCCAACCGGCGCTCTTCGCAGCCAGGCTCGCTCCCCTCATGGGAGATCCGCTCAAGTGCAATACAGCAGGGAGAGACCTCCTTCACCACTGATCCCGCGCTCACCCCCGCCTGGCCGGCCGCGCTCCGCTCACCGCCCTCCGCCTTCCTGCAGCCCGGCAGCCGCCGCCGCTCGCTCCAAGGTGAGCAGCCCAGGGGCGCGGGCGGGCGGCCGTCAGCCCCTGCCCCCTCCCGCCCCGTGGCCGCGGGCGCGCCTGGGACTCGTAGTCCCCCTTGCAGTAGTTCCCCCCCCACCCGCCGCGGCCTACGAGTCCCAGGATGCCGCGGGGCCGTGCGCGCCCCCGGCGGTGCGGGCTGCGCGGGCTCGGCCCCGGCCCGGCCGGGCCCCCCTCGGTCGGAGGGGATTGCGCAGCCCTGGAACCCCGGGGCGAGCAGGCTTGGAAAAGCCCTTTAACGTCGCCAAGTCTGACCATCAACCCAGCCCTGCCCCTGTAAGCCCGAAACCGCATCACCCAGCGCCGGATCCTGGCGGCTCTTGAACCCCTCTGGGGATAGTGACTCCACCTCCCGTGTCTGACCAGCCGAACTGTTCAAATTTTTTCCAAATATCTATCTTGGTGTGGTTTTTCATTTCTTGAGGAGTGCGAAGAATACCTCGGTATGAATTTCACTGTGAACATGCAGGGATTAGTAGTGAAATGCCTCCACAGATCTCATGGAGTCCTTGTTTTATCATGTTTTCTGTCATAATGACAGCTCTCTCTTGCCCAAGACAAAAATGTTTTCCCATCTCCCAGATTTGGGTTTGTAGACAGAGTTTGTAGAAGTTGTGTTTTTTTTTTTTTTTCCAACTTTGAAACTCTTACGCACCAAGAGCATGAAAAAATTTGTGAAACTGATGTCTACAGGACAGTATTATTTGGAAAATCTTAAAATGATTCCTTGACATGGTAGCCCTTGTAAGAATGTAAGAGTAACTTAAACAAAATTTAAATGAATTCAAGATGAAATACAGTGCTTTAAATGTCAGTATTGTCAAACTGAGAAATTTCAAGGTCAAAGCATTTCTAAAGTTGCTTTTAAATACGAGGTTTGTTTACTCAAAACAGGCTATAAGAGAAAGGCATTTAGTTGTAAAATTTCAGTAACAGATAATGCCGCATACCTCAGACTTCTTTTGGACTGATGTTGGATGCCATTTTTATACAGAACGGGGTAAGTGGAGATACTTTGGGTCAGGCATGTTTGTCAATTCCGTTATTTATCCAAAAAGCTAATTTTTTCCTGACCTTGGAAATCTGTAGCCTGTGTTAGAATGCAGGTGTAATTCACTTATGAGGGTGTGGCCTGGTAGTGGCATTCTGACATGCTTTGTTGCCAGTAAAACATACATTGCAGTAACATACCCAGGGAGACATGTCTATACACCCTGCACAAAGAGAAAGGAGAAGAGAAAGCCGTAAACAAATGCAGATTAGCAGATTTCCTGCTAGAAAAGTCCCCCCAGGTATAAAGCATCTTGAATGTTCCAGTAATCCTGAGGATTATGTTACACTAATTGTGTCATTGGTTGCATTTAAATACAAGCTGGTTTCAATTTCTTGTGTGCATTTTAGCGTGATGCACTCAAAGGTTAATAATTATTTTTATTGCTTCTTTCCAGCATTGTCTAAAATGGTAAAAGATGCTGTGGTTCTTCAGCTCTGGGACAAGGACAGGGATTAATAAAGTGCTAAACTCAGTAGCAGCAAGATGAAAAGAGGATTTTTGGCCAAAACAAGAATGGGGAGGGAAAGTTAATACAGAATAAACAATATAGACAATTGAGGAGGGTAAAAACACTCCTGTGGAGGGTAATTGTGGAATGTTAGTGAAGGGTGCACCCACACCACTGGAGCTGTGTGATGACAGAGAGAAGGGTCAGTGTGAGCTCTGGGGGCTCAGCTGGCTCCCAGGGGATGGAGCAGAGGGAACCACTGCTCTCCAGCAGCATAAGGAAAGCTGTGAGGTGCTGTCAAAGGCCAGCTCCAGCACTCACAGCTGCCTGGAGTGGAGCTCCAGCTGCTGGGCTGGTTATTTCTCACTTCCTCCAACAGCCACTGATGGTGGCTGTGGGCAGGGGAGGTTGCTGAGGGGCCGGGAGGGCAGAGTTCTGCACTTCCTACTGGGTCATTGGCGTACGCTTCCCATATGGGACATCCCAAATGGCTCAGAGGGGCTCCATCAACTGGCTCACTCCCCACTACACCCTAACTACCCTCATGTATCTTCTGAGAATGAGACAACTTTCTAAGGCAGAAAAATCCCTGTATGTATTTGGTGTCTTACACAGGTGCTAGGACAGGTCAAACCAGAATTAGTAAAGCTGAGGTGGACATTTCCATAAGAAGTGGAGCACATTTAATGTACAGGAGTTTTCCCACTGATTTCAGTGGCAGTAGGCTTGGTTCTCAAAATGCTGCTGTTAATTAGTTGCTACCCACATCCTATACAAACATATTACTCATGTCAAACTTTGTTATTGTCCATAATTACACAATTGTTCTAGCAGAGGCCCAAACATTGGGACATTTTCCTTTATTTGCACTGAAGTTCCTTGAAAATGGCTGAACTCAAATAATTTAAAATTTCCCCTGAGAAGTGTTTGATTTTAAATCAGCTGAGCTGGGTGTCCAGTTGTGAGTATAAACCTGTTGAATGGGTTTGCATGTGGTGTTTGTAGCCCGCCTGGAGCTGTAGAGTATCAGCAGAGGGCTGTTTGCATGCACATGATCAGTGTACAGGGAAAGAGGGACCTGGATCAGCCAGCTTCATGGTATCAGCAGTATCATCCTGTTGCAGAAGTAGCCCTCAAACCTGTGACTACACAAGACTCCCTGAGTGCTGCCTTTGGCCCAGATGCCATCAGGGAAACAGCTGAGCCTTCTGACATTGCTGCTTTGCCACTAACTTGCACAAACCTCCCCTGAGTAGCAGAGCTCAAAAGCACAACCACATTCTCTTATTTTGTTAAAGAAGCTTAAGGTTGGAAAAGACCTTTAACATCAAGTCCAACTGTTAACCCAGCACTGCCAAGCCCACCACTAAACCATGTCCAATTTGCTTGTCTATAAACGTACCATTTATCATCATCCTGCAGTATGGTATTCCTCCATTCCTGGAACAGCATTTTTACTTGGCCCCGCCTTGGTGCATGCCAGCTAAAACTCTCCCCATCAGGCTCTGTTGTAATTAGCCACACAGGAACTAAGTGTTTAGGCTTACTGCCAGCTCAGTCCCTTTAGCTGAACCAGGAATAGCATGGGGAAGAAAAGGCAACAGTCAGAAAACTTCAGCAACAGAGAACACTGGACAATTAATCCACGTCACCTGTACAATGAATGCTCATACCTCATGGTCTTTTTTTCCAGCAACAGAACCACCACCTGTGGGTGGTGGATGCTTTGTCTGCTCCTTCACAGAAGCTCTGCAAGTGTTTGCATGACCTGAGCTGCTCTGAGTTGCTAACAGCCCTAAACAGCTCTTTAGGGCCATGCTTAACACAGGCAAGCCCTTTTGCTGGCCTTGTTCCATTCTGAGGCTCCCTTGCCAGCTCTGGGTGAAGGCAGCTCCCCTTTGCAGCTGGCTTGTTCCTGTTCCTCCTGTGTTGAGTCACTAGTTAAACCTCACTGCAGAGCTGATCTATCCGGTGCCTTACGCTGGCTTCCTGCTTTGTTAATAACCAATCCCATTGACTACCAGTAGATAAATGATGAGGTGATGCTGTGGCAGCATTTCCACCCAGTAACATTTGCCCTGAAGGGTTAGCAAGTAAATAAAACATAGAACCATGTTTATGGATGTTGCCATATCTCTTTCCAAATGTTTTCCTTTTTAGACTAAACAACTCTCTCTACTTGGAAGCTCATGGGTTCAAGGGTCTTGTTTCTGCTGCAGTACTTTGCAATCTCTCTAACTTGTTTATATCTGTATTTAAGTGAAGGGCTCAACAGCTGCCAACTGCTGTCTACTTTACCAGCACTGGCAGCTGTATTTATATTTATTGTGTTTTATCATAAACACTTCTCCTGATGCAATGCAAAATGGCATTTTTAAAAAGTGCTTTATGCTGTTGATTCTACTTCTATAGTTTTGTTGGCTAGTCTGGTATTTACCCAATTTGTGTGCTCATATCTTGTTCTTTAACAGTGTCTTGTCCTTGGGGGTATTTGTTGTGTTGTTTAATTACTACCCTTTTCTGTATATTGTCAAGATCATGCAAAGCTGGATTTGGACCTTCAAAAATATTGGTGCTCTGCACATTTCCTCCCATTAAGAAAATGTTATCATTTTTGGATGAAGCAAGCTTGAGAGAAAAACATTTAGGCAAAATTATGAGAGCTTCAGGTTTTGTTTATTTCAGGAAATCCAGTGGGTCAGAGTTTCATTTTTCTGTACTTTTGTTTCATTTCTCTTATGTTCTCCTTATTCTACTGGAGCATGGCTTAGTGAGCTGATAGGAGAAATGAGGAAGACTACAAGGCATACCAAAAGTACTAAAAATCAGTTTTCATAGTTATGTCTGTGAAAGTTTTACACCGGTATATAAGTTTGTAAGTACATTTTATAGCATATTTATTGCCATCGATTATCCTTTGTGCCAGCCTTGCTATTCTAACAACTGCTTAATGTCAGATGACTCATTGCTTTCAGCCATATGGGAGGAAAAATAAAAAAACCCCACATTAGTATGCTATGTGTATGCTATGTGGGGTGTTGTAGGACTGGAGAAAGTCTAAGGAACAACTTCCTGGAGTCTGGAAAGGGCAGATGATAATACCACTTGGGAATCTTCCAGTGAGGAAGACAAAAGCCAGTGCAGAGTTTGTGGTGAGTTTGGGTAAAATGCTTTGTGTATTCCTCTGTGGCTGTGATTACATACATTATTCAAAGGAATTAAATAAAACTGTGAAAAACAGCTTCTCTGGCTATGCTGATCTCTTGCCTGAAAAGTCAGGCAAAGTGCCTCATTTTATCTAAATCTTTAGAATAAATTAATTTCCTGGGAGAACATTAGCTGCACATGCATTTTAGATTGAACTATCACCCTTCTATTGACATATTAAAGCAAAGAAAGTTATCTTAAAAATAGGAATGTTTAGATCTTGTGGTTTTGTTTGTTCAATGGGCAAAAATCTTATTACAATATTTTAAAATCACTTGCCCAAACATTAAGTTGTTATATTCTTATTACCCTCATGTTTTGTCTTCCTGGTACTTCTCTGAATGGAACCATTATCTTTTTTCAGGAATTGAAAGTACACAAAGCTCTCCAGAACAGTACAGTGAGTTTGCAGGAGGCTGGACTGTTGCAGCAAGTTTCCAGATCATCCAAAGATCTGTCATAATTTTGATCAAGCCAAGGAATTGACTAGTTGGTCACTGAACACCCCCCTTTTTCTTTTTTTCTGCACTGCTCAGGTACCTGGTCCAAAACCTCCTACAAATTAAACACGTGGTTCAGCTGAACATGGCTCATCATTCAGGTTCAGACAGGTATAGTGCCAGAAGCAGATGTGCAAGCTGTGAGAGCACAGCAGTTATGTATGATACTTCTTTCTGAAGAGGAGAAGCTCTGGTAACTGGGATTGTTTAGCCTGAAGAAAAGGAAGCCCAGGCAGGACCTTATTGATCTTTATGGCTACCTGAAAGAAGGCTGTGGTGAGGTGGGCAGCAGTCTCTTCTCTCAAGTAGCAGAGTGTAGGACAAGAGGAGATGGCCTCAGGTTGCACCAGGTGAGGTTTAGATCGCATATAATGAAAAGTTTCTTCACTAAAAGTGTTGTCAGGCATGGCACAGGCTGCCCAGAGAAGTGGCTGAGTCACCATCCCTGGAGGTATTAGAATCATGTGGAGATGTGGTGCTTAGGGACATGGTTTAGGTGGGCTTGGCAGTGCTGGGTTAACAGTTGGACTTGATGTTACAGGTCTTTTCCAACCTTAATGGTTTGTATGATTCTAAGAATTACCAGCTTAGTCTGTTTGGAACAAGGTTCCTTATGTGCCACACTCTTGTTCTCAGAGCTTGGAAGCAGTGGTTTACATTTTTTGGTTTGCAGATAAAGCGAGAGTGAATATTGCTCTGTGGTCCTGCTTCAGTCATTGAGCCAGGACCTGTTCCAAGGACCGTGTTATGCCCATAGGTGGCATGGGGAGATCTCTTAGTTTGTGTTACTTGCAAAGTGCTGTTAAGTGTGATGTGCTAAATATTAAAAATAACATTAATGTTTGCTTTAGAATCTAGGTATTTAGTGGAATAATTTGGTTTATGATTTCATGTAAAGCCCACATGGCTTGAAAAGTCTAACATCAGAATTCTTTGTTGACATTATCTTTATTGAAGCATGGATCTTTAGCTTGGTTCACCATAAAGTGAAGCATTTGATTTATGATAATAGACAGTTCAGGGCTATAGGGGCATTATAACCTTGCTGGTGTAGATACAACTTTATCAGAAGATACAAACATGACCCGCAATAGAAACAAACACCAAAGAGAACACAATGAAACATTCACTGCTTACAAATCACTTCATTACTACAGACACCAAATGGCAGTTACTGTAAGTAAATCAGTTTCAGAGAACTGACTACATTTAGACAGGGAACTGGGAATTCCTGTTGGGGCTTAATCCACAAATCCTTAGTAGAAAAAAGTTTAATGTCAAGCATTCTTTTTTTATCCACAAAACAATGCTAACCAACAGACATATCAAAGAATAAGACCGAAGGATATCAACGCCTTTACAACTACTTTTGCAATTATCTTCTGGATTAGGTACTTAGATTATTTTTTTAATACATTTTGTAAGAAGGTAAATAGCCCAAAAATCAGCAGCAAAAATATTACAACAACAAAACAAGTAAATACAGTGCCAATGTGTCATGTTGTAGAAGAGAATACGAAGAGGACAAACAATGATAACTTAATCATATAAAATGACACAGAGCTGAAATACAGTGCACTTAAATAACTATGTGACAAAGAATGTTAAATTCTGTACTTAGTATGTAGGTTTTTTTATAAACATAAAATCTGAAAAGTCTTTGTGCTTAAGCTTTTTTTCCTGTTAAACAGAATTAGTTGCTTACTTCCAATACTGCCACTGTAACGGATATTACAACAGATCACAATTTTCACAGACACATCAACATTAAAACATTTACCTATGAGAAAATAAGTCACTTCTCATTAGTTCACAGTGCGAAAAAGTGGTGTATACTCTGTCTTGAAAAAGGCTTTCAGTTATTCATCAAGCCAGTTGCAGAAAAGTCCTGATACCAGATGCAGTGCTAGATTTAAATAATGGAAAGCAACACATCACATGTTGGGAGGAAAAAAAATAAATTTCTCGTTTCTTCATGGATATCGTCTAAGTGACCTTCGTCTTCTGTTGTAGAAATGCCTGAGCCCATGTTGCCGTGAAAAATTCATCATGTAATTTTGTTTGCGAGTGCTGTCAGAGGGTGAAAGAAGAGAAGAGTGTCAGTTTCTTTTATATGTAGTGTAAATTCTTTTCTAGCAGTGAGCTAGTGGGGCTGATTCTTCTTTGTCCTTGCACGACTTTTCAAGTCTGTGCAAAGTGGTGTGAAGCACACCCTTTGTTTAACTGCAAAGGTACAAGGCAATGGAGAATCCGTCCCACTTGGCTTTCATTTACAGAAAGTTATCTTCGGGAAAGGTTAAGAGCTTTCAGCTAATGAAAACTGGTGCTGCCTAGGGCCAGATTCACTAAAACTGTACACTTCATAGCATTTCTCTGTGGGGGTTTTATACTCCAGTTATCCTTCTGTCTTTCATCATTAACTGCTTTATCTTGAGAACAGAAGAAAAGCTTTACTCCACTTCATTATCTTATTTTACCTTATAGGAAGTGAAGTACAACACTTTTATTCAGATTAATGTTGCCTTCCCCTATGCACCGTCTTCCAAAATGAAAGGAAGGTCTGGGAAATAAGCATCATCATGTCTGGCAGGAGACCAAGCAAGAGAGCCCAACTGCAGCCGAATTTAAGAAGGCACACTTGTTTGGAAAAGCTACCTGGAGTACAAGGCCCATCCTACCTAATGTAGGTTTCTACTTCTCCCACTGAGGGAAGAAGGAACCATGAGAGGGCAGATCTGTGAAGTGAAGACCTGCAGTCAACAAATCTCCCATTTGTGGGTTCAAGGAATGTTTTCACTCTAATGAGTTTTGTCTGTGAGTAAGAAGTGAATACTCATAATGTAGTAAGTAATTCTTTCCTCTCTAGTGCATAAGTTTATTTTTAGTGAATATGGCCCTTAGGAAAAAGGAGTAATTGCATGCTTTGCAAAATACCTGATTCTCCACAACCAAAACCAACCTTTGCTGTAGTATGCTAATTTAACCTAAAAAAATGTGTCTAACAAAATTATGCCCTTTTTATGAGCTAATCTTAAACACAATTGACTAAATTGATTAATAGTTGTTATGTCAAAATCTAGATTATAAACCTCAAAGTAAATCCAAGTAATTTCCTGACTAGTTTTCCAAGGCTTTGCAATTTTTAATTTTTTTCCCCACTGGAATGTACATACAAGAATGAAATAAAGACCAGCTTCTGGTGACAATGAAAGAAAACAGATGTACACTTGGCACAACTTTTGGTACTGTCACAGTAAGGTAGAGCTCTAGAGCATCTGGCAATTGAGAGAGGGGTTAGTGTTGGCTTATTCAAGTGAAATGGAAAGGTTTGTGCTGATTTGTAAGTTTTGTGTGAGAGATTGATAGTGGTGAGTTTATGTAACTTTAATGCCACTTGGTAGCTCAAGTGCAAAGCAGGACTGAACATCAGTCTTCATTCTGGTCCTTAAGTTATCAGGGTGGAAGGTCACCCTGGCTCCAATGCCATCTGTCTCACTGATGAAGACAGGAGGGAAATTACGACCCCAAACCTGCTCCTGAGTGACTGCCATTGGTCATGAAGCTTGAAGAAGTTCTTAATTTTCCCTTCCCTTCAATTCCCATTGCCTGGAAAGTGGGTGGTTCCTCAGACACAGGGCCTTCATGGCCACATCCCACCTCTCAGGAGAGCGTCCTAAGCACGAGGTGAGGATGGAGCACCTGTCTGCTGGAAGAAGAAACACAGCAGATGGGCCTGGGAGAAAGCACAGCTCAACTCCGAGCAGCTTTGCTCTTTTCACTGGATACAGAACCTGCCAAAGTGTTTGGCTGAAAAAATTGCCATTTCTGAACCTGGTTAAATTTAGGAGGGAGCTTGGCTTTGCTAGCCTCAGCCTGGACAAGACTGGGACAGATGGGGCACATGCTGAGCTGCAGTCCTTGTCCCAGGAGCCTTTTCTGTCCTGTCTTAGCTTATGTCCAGCAACAGCTCAGCAGCGATGTTCAGGACTGGTTTTGGACACTGATATGTGCATCCGGCCTCTATTTCACTTCAAATTGACCAACCATTTTGTATCTGGCCTTAAAGGGATGGTGAAGATGTTTAAAACAATGAACAAAGAAAAAAAAGAAAAGAAAGAATTGAAAAAAAGGAACAAAGAAATGCTTACCTAGTAATGTAGAAGGGATTTACTTATCTTTTTATCTATATAATTTTGTTACATTGGAAGATGATCAAGGTGTTAGAAAGAAGCATGTATTTATGTCTTACACTGAACACCATAGCAATGCAGTGTGTGAAAAATAAGAGAAATCTAAATTCTCAGGAATGCTTTTTTTTTTTTCCTTGCATTAATGTAGTTCAGTCTTGTCCTCACTGACATGAGACAAGACTTTCCAACTACTGGTTGGATGCCACAGAAAAACCTTGATGCCTGCAGCAGAAATACTATGATTTTCAGTCTTTCCATGGTAAATATGTGTACCCTATGCAATATAGTATTGTATCATATTGCACCACAAAATCAGAGTAGCTGTGGTTTTCAGAATCAGTGGCAACTTGAAGACAAGTTTGTGAGTGTGTAATGGACTGGGCAGCACCTGCTGACCTTTCTGTCTTTTCTGTGCATTCACTGAACTATCAGTCAGTCAGAGAAGTTCAGGTCCAAAGTAATTATCTGTGTGTTACTGATGGGGCACAAAGCAAAAAAAGAGTTAACAGGAGTGACTGCTCTATAATCTGTTTGACAGTTTTGAGTGCACTACTAAAAAATAACCAGAAGATAATACTGCTTGAATTTATGTAGAAAACGCTAAAAAAATGTTCCAATGAAGTACCTGGATTTGTGCTAGTTGGATGAAAGCAATATGAAGCCAATACAGAAAAACAAAGAGAAAACTATCTAGGGTGTGTTCAAAAAAAATACCTGTAATAAAGCAATTTATGAGAAGGAGTCTCTCTGGACAAAAGTCTCTTTAGTGTTTAGTAGAGCATTATGTTTATTGCATGTTTCAGACAGTACAATTTGAACTACAAGGCTGCAATTTAAAGTTTATGAAAATGGAACAAAGCCAAACTGAGTGAAAAATATGTAGTACATAACCCCAGTAAATACTAATGTCTTTCCTTATTTGTATGTTTTTAATTGATGGGGCACAAAACAGGAACAAAAGAGAAACAAAAATATTTGAATAACAAAATTAAACATGAAAAAAGCCTTAGAACACAGCAAAGGTATGTCCCTCAAGACTAGGTTTGGAGTAAATTTTGATGTTGAATTACAAATGCTTTGTTAGGCAGTACTGTCATGGAAAAAGTCACATGCTCTGACTGAGGGCTCATATCAATGGCAAATATTCTTTGGCTTTGGTGGAGTCAGCATCTGAACCCAGAGGTCAGTAACTCTACTGGTGGGTGGTGTCCATGAACTGCAGCAGCACAAAGCAGCTGGGTTACATGAAATGGAAGCACTGCCTGGGGACGCTGGTTCTGTGTCCAAGGGGCAGGCGTGGCCATGGCACCGTGCAGATTGACTGACATGCACTGCCTGACTGCAGCTGCATCTCTGTGGTCATTTATTACAGAAAAAAGTGGGAATTGCCCCGGGGAATTGCCCTTTGGCTGCCCATACAGTGCTCTGGGGGTCCTCTATTGGCAGGTCTCACTGTACCATATCTGAAGCAGAAGTCCTTCCCATTGCAGCCTTGGTGAAATTCCCATGCACATCATTCCCACTGGCACAATCTACTGAACAATTTCTGCTAAGTTTAACTTCCCATCAGGAGCTATGTGGCACATCTCAGAGTATAAATGATTTTCCACCAACCCCTCATTGACAAAACTTTGTGAAAGAGCTGTAGCTGTAACAGAAACATACATTCAATACTGATTCAGGGAAAGTACTTACCTTATTCTAGTGTAAAACCAATGACAGCAAACAATGAAATACAACACAAGTTAGAAAATGCCTTTCAATGCATGCAGCACTGTGATTAGTCATAAAACCCTGATGAGGTTTAGAGGCAATATAGGACTTTTCGTCTCTTTTGAAAATAAAAATTGAACAAATTATTTCCTCAGCTTTCAAATCAATGTTTAGATTTTTATCTTCTATAAAATTCAGCATGCACTTTTTAGAAACATAATAGAAATGTAATAGAAGCACAAACGGCATCATATTAAATTTGGCATAAATGTTGTGAATATTCAGATAGTCACTTAATGTTTGAACTAATTATATTCTTTATCATAAATATGTTGATATTTAATTTAAATGCATTTTTCAAATCTTTGCTTTTTCCTAAAAAAAAGGAAGCTGATGAAAATGCTTTTCCACATGAGCACTTCTTGTTAAATCTAGAATATACAATTTGTATTTAATTATTCCAAAATAAGGATAAACATTCTTTGCACCAAATGCAACATAACTTCTCACTAAATCATTTGTGCCAAAAATGTGAGAATATCTCAACAATGAAGAGCATGGAGTGATGGCTATGGAGGGGTTCATTCTGTTATCTATCAGTTAACCATAAAATAGTAGGTGGGGATAACATTTCTTGCATTCCTTGCACAACGTATATTCCTTTGGATCACATTACAAGTTTTGGGGTAAAGAAAACAATATCAGACCCTTAGTGTTCATCTTATAACTATCCTTTATTTCTCAGTACCTTTGACTTTTAATTAAGTTAATGAGATGTCTCTAAGGGCCTGCCCTATATACAAAGAAATGGCATTTGTGTAATGCACATGCAAGGAAGTGTGAGGTGTGTGTGCAGTGGGCAGGCTGAGAGCTGTGCTTCCAGAGAAAAAAATTGTGCAAATGAAATGCAGAATTGGACATGGGCTCTTCTTAGGGCAGACGTACAGCGGCATAGAAAAACACTCTTTCTTAAGCCTGGGATAAAGTACTTTTTTATCCTAAGAAGAGCCACATGGAACACATGAGAGTTGGGCCCAAAGCTTTCTTTACAAATGGAGAGAAAAAATGCTGCACTAATGGGGAATAATCAGTGCTGGATTATAAAAGGGACTGGACAATTTAACAACTTGCATCCTCTCCCCACCACAGAACAGACATCAACTGTTGTTAAGCTGGAAAGATCAATTTAAGGTATAACATTGTCAACACAGGAATTTGGTTTCACCTGCTTAAAAGAGGTGCTCAATTTAAGCACCATTTGCAGCTGCATCACAGTCTTAAAAATACTGCTTTTTGTTGGGTGATTCAAATAGTTCATTCAAATGTGGAATGATTTTAAGTAAGATACAAAAGCATCCATCTTTGGCCTTTTTTATCACTGCCAGGTATTTTGCATGCATGTATAATCTACAGGTTGATCTTTTTCTCCACAGCAATTTTGTTGGGGACAAAAAGGAATCACAGAAATGGCATCCTGAAGGCACGTTTGCTGGTGAGAGGATAGTGGCCCTTGACTCAGAAATTGGTTGAACTGAACAGTGTCTTGACCCTGGCTGTGCTTCAGCTGTAGCAGTATCTGCACTATGACTTGGCAGCTAGGCCTGTGACAGAACTGATATAAAGTCTTTGGATTGCTGAGAAGAGTTGGGCCATGAAAACAGATATTCACAGATATGCCCCTGGGGTGAGCACTCTAGGGAGGAGCAGGGACATCCCCTGTTTTGGAAGGGAAATAAAATCAAGACAATCCTTATTTTCTTTACCTTCCTACAGCTCAGCTCTCCCTGCTGGAGGTGCTTTCCCTGCTTGCCCTCTCACTGCAGCCCGTAGCCTGCACAAGGAGATCGTGGCTCATTTGCTCTGGGCTGAGGAAAAGCTGGCACAGCACCTAGGTGTGCACCTGGGGGTGCAGGCAGCCAGGCCAACACACAGGCTGGGAAAATCAGACCTCTATCACCCCACAGGGTAGGGAAGAAAACACAAGAAGAGATGTGTGGAAAGCCAGGAATTTATCTCTGTCCCAAACCACACCTCCTAGTGTAGGTTGGCTCCTTGCTCTAACACCTCACAGGCTGAGGCTTGCCTGTTGCATCAACATGGGCACACAGGTCACAAAAATGAAAATCTGGGACTGAAACCAGAGCCAGTGAGGATAATTTTGATGGTTCTGGAGAGGTGTATGGGGTGTCATCCAGGTGGGTGGTGGAATGCAGGGTTGCAAGAGGACAGAATACTGACTGTATTGGACGTGGACCATCAATGGGTTCTTATCTAGAGAGGTTCATGGCCTTCTGAGACCCAGCCAGAGTTCCAACAGAAATTACTTCCAATTTAGGAGGCACAGGTATTTCCTAAAGCGTCCCAGCTTTGGGATGAATGAGCCAGACAGAAGCCTACTGACACTCCAGTGAATCCCTATAGAATTAATGGGAAGAGGTAAACCCTGGTGAATGGTTCAAGCTCAGGCTGTGCCTCTCTGCAGCCCTGGGGTGGCTATTGCCCACAGAGCTCTCCCCTGGCAATCTTGGTGGGAAGGGAGAGCACCCAGAGGACTCTGCCTCCTCCCCTGTTGCTGGAGAGCTGCCTGGGAGAGCTCCTGGGAAAGGAGAGCTGCTCTGGCTTCCCAGAAGCAGGCAGTGCTTCTGGACCCTTCATTGGAAAACGAAGGAATAATAAGAATGGAAGCCAAGTTCTATCCCTAGTACTCAATCACTAGTGTGATTCCTGGTAGGCCTGGTATGTGCAGGATCATCTAGGGTCAGTACTAACAGATTCTGATCCAGGCTCCCTTCTGACACGCTGAAGCACTCCATGGAGGTGACTGAGTGTCTTCATCATTTAATAGGTGAAGAAATTGAAGTGCTGGGGGTAAAGTGATCAGTGTGGGGTGACCAAGTGAAATAGCAGAGCTACAGAAAAACTCAGGTGAGAGTATTTATTGATAAGGAAGTTGCAGGTTACTTGCAAATAAATTTGAGGAGGCCTAAAGAATATTTTGATGAATTATAATGTGCAGATAGAACTTAAGCAAAACAGAGGAGTTAAATGCAACTGTCAGGTCTGAGCACCTGTCAGTACAGGAACTACATGCACCATGGCATAATTCTGCCCTTCCTGAGAGCAACATGTCTCATGTGTTGTAGTTAGCAGGGACTGGAACTCCACATCTGGCCTTTGGGAAATAAGATGTCATGGCACTGTGTTTCACAGGACTTGGTAAAGGAGAAATCAGTCCAGTTTGGTCTGTCTTTCTCTGTGGATTGTACCAGATGTCACTTGAACAGGGTGGAAATCCTCTGTCTCTAGCCTGATATGTAGGGCAATTTTCAGAAGCTCTTAAAGCTCTTTAACAGGACTGAAATAATAAAAGGGAGGAGACCCACCTGGTCTGCCCACCTGGTTCCTTCTCTTGCTAAAGTTTGATTACTTGCTATGGCCATTCTAGTTTAACATATCTCACATGACTTGTTGTTACCACTCAGCTTGTGTGTTTAGTCTATAGCCTGGCAGATCTCATTATCAGAGAAATTCTCCACATTTCAGCCTCAGAATAACTTTTTAAAGATCTCTGTTTTATTCCTACTTATGGCCCCTAATTCAATGTTTGGATTGATGGGTAACATTATACTTTATTTTTTCTCTTACATGGTTTGTTCCATTAATTTTATTTTTAATTGCAAGGTAGAAAGACTTGTGAATATTTCAGAATGACCAGTTCCCTTTTCCATGGTTTCCTAAACATGGTGAACTTCCTGCAGGCTCATACTCTTCCATATCTTTCCTGATGCAGCATCATACAGCCATTGATTGACTAAAACAGGAATCATATCCATCTCTCTCCTCTGTTCCTTCTATTTTTATTTTTAAGCTTAATGTTATGGAAGCAGAGCCCAGCAAGGTGTGTAAAAGCAGCGGAGGGTGTGCAGTTACTCAGTGTTGGGACCAGTTTGGTTTGGGGTTGATATGAGTGCCATGCAAGCTGGTGCTTCTTGGTGGAAAGGAGAACAGGACTAACTAGCAGTCAGACAATTCACTTTTCTACTGTTACAAAACATTACTTGCAGTGCCTCTGCTAATTCAGAAACCTCATAGCTATAATTACACAGTCTGGAGGTTATCTAAGCCTAATTTCTCCATTGCTTGTTTTTAAATTTTTCAATAAAAAGAATGTTTGAACCTATCTATGGAGCAGGCTCGCCTCTCTTTGCCAACCACTGCCAGCGATGAGTTCCTGCCCGGGAAGCCACTAGCACTTCACTTCTACTGGAACTAAATTGTTAGAGAAAAAGCAGGTCATCTCTTCGTGATGCAACACAGGAAAAACGGGTTAGCTGCCAGCGAAACCCATCTCAAGAATGGGAGAATCAGGAGGGTGCAGACTTGGTAAAATCTTGACAAGGGGATGAATATAGAGCTCGGACCATAGGAACCTGATATAGTGAACCCTGTTTCTGAACAGTATCCTTCTTACTAAAAAAAGGAAATGAATAAGGCATTAGTTGCTAACACAAATTTTTAAGAGGCACAACAACATTACTTTGTGCAATGAACAATACAGAAGAATCTTTTTTATCTTTGAAAGGATATAGATCAGCCTTAAATGGCAGCACAGTGTTGAACAGGATATCCTTTCTTATGTCCCAGCACAATAATTTTTTAATAGTCATTGCTGCATTACAGGACCACAGCAACACTTGGAGGTGATAAAGCCCCACTTTCCCTCCTGCATTTTTTCATGATTTTTTCCACACACCCCCCTGCTGTGACACTTACTTTGTGTCCATCTTAACTACTGACTGTTGCAGTCAGGGCAGAGCATCAGGAAAGATAGGATTTTAAATGTTTCCCTTTGAGAAAGGATTCCCTGGGCCACAATGGTTCTTAATGAGTTTAGTACTCATGTCATGCTGGAGAAAGTTAAGTGCTTTCTGAGGTGGGGTGGGATGAGGTGAAGCTGATACTCACAGGACGACTTCTACGTGGTCCAAAGCCCACTGATCATGACCTGTTCCGTTGTGACGGGGCTGCCACCAGCGCAGTAAGACTCCTTTCATTCGTGCCTCCCTGTCACACGAACACAAGAGCCTGTGAGAGCTCCAGACCATTGGTGTTCTGCATATTCCTATCTATCCCCCAACAGGAGCTGAGAGCAAAGTCAAATTGTTTCTATGTCACTGAACATCAACACACATTGTACATGTAAAACACTTATAGTTAGAAATGCGCACAGCTAGGGAGGACTTTCCCCCCTTATCTTCAAAACAAGTATTCTTTCTGTTTTTAAGTGCATTGATAAACACTAGCCTGGAATTTTTTAATCAGCCTTCCTCATAAGTCTTCTTATTTGTTTACCCTCTCATCAATCTTTTTTCTTCAACAGTGATGCAAAGATAGGTTATTTTTTAGCAGAAATGTAACTTGTGCACTTAGAGGTAATGAAATGTGACTAGGTACTCACAAGGGAACGTTATAAGACACTCTTTGGGCTTGTATAAAGTCCTTTGGCTGATGCTGTGCAATTACTTGCCATGTAATTCCATTATTTACACTGTATTGGAGGAGCACTGCCTTATCTACAGTGTTAGGATCACTCAGATTGGTATTGCAACTGTCTGTTTGTGAAATACTTCCAATTTGCAAAACAAACATGATTTTGCTGTAAAACACAGAGAGAAAAAGTATTTTCAGTATGCAAAATTATTCAAACAGGAACAACAGTATTTCTAGGTCTATTGCAGTTACCATATCAAAACTTGTAGCATTTTCAAGAATCATTACTTTAACATGCAAAATAGACTGTTCTCACATCTTTAAAACACAGCTCCCCTTTCAAAATAATAGTTTACTATGTATAATATATTGTTGCAGGCAGGATCAAATTTTGCAATATATTTGCACAAAACTGCGATGGATAAAAATGCAGACATGTAAATGAGTGTATGAAAAGTTTAAAAACAACAAATAAAGGTTGAATATAAGAAAGTACCTATATATATATATATATATATATATATATATAATATTCTACCCAGGTGTTCAAGTAAGAAGAGAAGAGCCTGATTTATATCTGGCCCATTGGCCAATTCATCCTGTTTCTAATCTTGCTTTGGACAACTCAATATAAACCAGTCCTGAAAGCTGTCACTCCGCTAAGAGCCAGCACAGGCTGTTTACGTTTGTTTTTCCATAGCCAAAGAGGCTCAATAGATGAAAAAGATACTCCTGTTCATTGCCAGGTGAATATAATTCTATTTGACAACTGAAATGAGAAAATGACCCTGTAATTGCTAAATAACATCTTCAGTCATAACCATTGTGGAGGCACATACAAATATGGGATCTGTCTTATCAGATCAGGCACTGGTCCAGGCAGTCTGGTGTCCAGTCTTTGCCAACAGCTTCATTGTCAGTGCTGGCTTACATGGACAGTGCTCTGTTGGGCATGATGAAAACATCTGACCTTTTCATCTGATATCCTCACTCTCCATCTCCCAAATCAAAGTCACAAAGCATTTTGCCAACCCTAATGTTTTCTGCCAGCCACATCCAACTGCATGGCACTGCCAGGTCAGTCCATCCTCATCTGTACTGGCCCACATGGCTGCACATACATGTGAAGAGTTTCCTTTCTCATGAATTGTTAAAAGAGCTGTTTAGGCTCAAACTGTTACCTTGCTCGGGTGAGATCCAGAGGCTTGGTCACAGCTTGTCTTATTTGACATCCATTAAAATAGAGCGAATCTCCATGGGCGTAGGGTGCCAGCTGTCCACAGCCATTCCCTATCACTCCCCCCTGAATGGTTTCCCAGTTTATTTCAGTGACTCTTTCAGATTCAAAATTATCTTTAATATAACTTGGCAGATCATGGCTAAAAACAGAGCAGTCATCACCTAAAAATGACACAATGAAATTGTAAATCATGCAAAAATAGAAAGAATGGAGAAAATTGATTTACAGGTCATTGTAATTCCTTTCAAGGTTGTGGCTCAATATACAGTGTGAGTACAGCCTGAATGTATTTCAGCAGATCCATTAATAATGTGCACATTGATATACAGCAGTCATTTTTACAAAATTGAGGCTGTGAGTCTAATTTTTACAGCAGTATAACGCCAAGAACTGCAATACAGTTTCCCCTGTTTTGCACTGATGCCAGTAGGAGAAACCTCAAATTGTGGGTTAAAGGCAAATGTGTCTAAATACTCGGAAGGGATCTGATCTTACAGAGTTATGAGGCTCTCCTGGAAGACATTAAACACTGGCTCCACTCCCACAAAGCACTTAGAGCTTACCAAGGGCACTCAGGTACCATTAGGCATGTGCTTAGCTGCACTGAGGGCTTAGAGCAGAACACTCTGTCCTGATGGGGCACAGAGTCCCTTACAGATGCCAGTCACCAACATCTGGATCCCATTTGCACATCCTCTGGGATGCACCCTTGGAAGGAGCGTGGGGTGGAAGCCAATTCTGGGTAATCAAGAGCCATGTTCTGCCTTCAGTGAAGGCTGGGTGGACTTTACATACAGTGCCAGGTGGGAGAGACTGCTGACTCAATACAGAAAGAGTAAGGAGGGGGAAAAGCTGTTATTTGGAGCCCTGACAAATAACTAATTTTGGATTTGTTACTCAGACATTCCAGTGATGAATTTGGACATGATACATCACTTTGTCTTTTTGTTTAATTTTGAGCTAGACTAGACTGTAGTAGATGAGCAGGAGAGAAATGAAGAAATGGAACCTTGGAATCCTTCGTCACAGATGCAAATGGCTCCAGTTGTGCAATACCCGTGGCCACTGCAGAGCTTTGGGCACGCTTCCCCGATGTACACGTGATCGATTGCCCAGCTCTGCTTCTCTAGTTCTTCTCCCTTCTGAATCCACCTGAACTGGGTTGCACTGCAAATATCAACATCCAAACACTGTGTTAGGATATATAGCAATTAAACACACCTGTACAGTGATGTTCTAATACCCCAGCAGCAAATGTAACCAAAAATGTCATGTGAGGGGGCTGTGACTTCAATAACTGGAAAGAACCATCCTGCTACATCATTGGCAGTAGTGACTTCCATTAACAAAAAGCTTCCTGAAGAACATTAGTAATGTATCAAATCTAAATCCGCAATAAGGAATAATTTTTAGTTCACCAGTTTTTCCTAGTAAACCATGACAGCAAGGCAGCTGTTGTTTTATAGGTCCACAGTGAGCTGACCTTTCATGAACCTACCTGGATGAGACATGGTCGGGCAGCTGGATAGTTATTCTTCTCCACATGGAGCTGTTGACAGAGTTATAGATGGTAGCTTCATGGAACTGAAATGGGGAGCAGCCAATGCTATTAGATGAGGAAGGAAGGCAGTGTGTCTGGACAAGTTGCCATGAGTCTGTCCTGTAGGAAGCAAAAAAAAAAAAAAAAAAGAGAAAAAAGTTTTAGAACAACTGAAAAAATAATGAAAGGAAAACAGGGTCATGTTTCTAAGGGTCATGACATTGCCTGTCTTACTAAAGAAACACACAAGATTGTCAGCAATAGTTTCCATGCTCTGGAGCCACAAATAAACAAAAGGTGAGAGGTCAAAGCACAGGTGCAGCCAGAGAGGATGTTTGAGTGTTGTGGAGCCCTTGGTGGTGGTACTCCCAGCAGTGTGGTACATACAGCTGCTCTGGGCTGCACGACAGAAGGATTTATTTAGGAGGCAGCTCCTTAGCCTCTTTCTTACAGTGTTCATAAGAGTCCCAATAGGATTTGCCGCATTTTCACCCACAGCTTTTTGAGCACAGAATATGCAGTATGGCACTAAACAGGCACAATCTTACAAGAATATACCTTCATTTTTACAAATTATACCATGCTGCTATTCTACAGCTCATGAGGCAGTGTTATTGTTAGCTAGTTAAAGACCAATTTGGAGTTCAGTAACTCCCACTTCATGACAGCTTGGTCCTGTATCCTACTAGTTTCCTGCAAATGTGTTTTCCTGTGAGCACATTTTTAACAGGAACATGCTCATGACTGTAACTACAAGTTCAATGCCATGAATCTGTCAACATCTGGGATAAAATATAAAGAGAATTTATGGGAGTTATGTAGACAAATCCCAGTGCTTGCACATGGGCTTTGTTCAGATTCTGTTACAACATGAATAACAAAGCATATCACAATAATTCATATTAAACATGAATAGCAAAGCAAAGCTTTAATAAATAGAAGCTCTCTACATTTTAATGTCATACTATTTTTTTCAGGTCTGTGTATTCTGCTGTCATTTACCTGGCATCCTTTGTATACTCCAGCATCACTGAATGGAGGTCCCCACAAGAATTTGCCTCACAGCCAACCACGATCTATAGCACAAATAAAATCAGCTGCTGTAACAAGTCAGGTAGACATTTAAAGTGATATATAATCAAGTTATGTTCTCCTTTTTTTCTTTCTTTATTAGGTGTATGAGGGATTGTCAACTTAGAACTTAGGCAAAATCCATCAAAAGTGGATGGAAAACAAAAGACAAGTGCTTCAGATACTTTTTTTACTTAAAGAATTTTACTTCCTTGCTGCTGTTATTTCCTAACAGAATCCTAACACTTCATTTCTAAAGTCCAAATTAAATATCTAAACAAACATTTTAAAACTTTAAAAAACTTTAAAACAGTCCAATATAGGAACAGAATTATTCTGAATATTTAAAACAATAGACATATTTGTTCCATGTTACAGTAGAAAGATTACAGTACCCAGTGTGCATTATTCATTAGATAATACAATGCTAAATTTCAAAACCAAACCAAAGCCATGCTAGAGCTGAGTTCTTAGTTTAGAAATAAAATCTTTGCTGTGAGCAGTGAAGAAAAATGGGGAGAGCAGGAAAGAAAAACTCTGCAGTAAGAGTTTAGTAATATGAACTATTAAATGCTAATTTTGGTCTTAAAATAGAGGAAAAATATGATAGGTTGGATAAAATAAGCATCTTGGAGGTGGTCTTGACATTCAGTAGTAAAAAACTTCAGACTCCTCTTGTATATAATTTTTTGGCATGCTGAGTGGGGAAGCAGTGCTTTAGGGATTATATTAGACAGTCAATAGAAAATAGGCAGTGATGTTGAGAAAAGGTAAAAATATTGATCAGTGGAAGATGATAAATTCTGGAACTATCTTGTTAAACAGAACAGCAAGAAAAAAACCATAATAAGAAAATGGATTAGTATTTTGATAACCCTACTTTCATGTTAGCTCCTAGTTTAAGACAGGGTACTTGGGGAACGGCCAAGAACATTTCTGGAATACAACTAACTGTTGCCTTTGGCCCTGGGTAGAATTCTACCTTAAATCAAATTAAAATACTCAGAAATGTTTCTCTGATGGTTTAGGTCATTTGCCATGACACACGGAAGTAGAAGGGGCACTTCTATTTGAACACACTTGCATTTTCCGTATGATGCTCTTCTCCAGCCTCCTCCCTTACCTTTTCTGTTCCTTCACAAATTAGGGGAAAATAGCTTATTCTGCATGGCATCTATTCTCACCTTGGAAAATACTTCCTACTGTATCTGATGATCCAGTCATTTCAGGAAAAAGGTATTAGGCTTCCAATTCCTCTGACTAACCCCAACAGCATACAGACAGAATATTTTGACATTTTGTATTCATGCAGCCTTTCTGGATCTCATTGAATACACTTCATATTTTCCTTTAATTTCTAGTGAAAAGTCACTATTAATTATTCATCCAATTGAGCTTCCTAGTTGGAAGAACAATAATTTCTGCAGACACATTAGATGAATTTTCATTGTGTTCTTTACTTTGGAGAGAGAGAACATTTCTTACTTTAAACTGCATCATGTATCCTGGCTGTATAATGAGCTCTCTGGAGGACAGGATGTTGTGTGTTTTATCCTTTTTCTTATTTGGCCAGTAGAGATGGAATGATGGATTTCCACAGAACCCTGCAGTTCTGACTGCATTAGGGTAAAAGCTCCAATTTTCTTCATGAGAGGTGCCTTCTATTAAGATGAGTTAAATAAAATTACTGCATTGTCTTGGTAAACATCAAGGCTTAGAAATGAATCCACAGAATCACTTGACAGAGTAGTTTAGTGATATGGACACTACATTTATGCTATCTGTAATGACACACAGTAAGCTACAATGAGAGAGACATAATAGAGACATTCATCACCAGAGAGGTAATTATAGTGTTTAAATAACAGTATTTTAAAAAATATGATGAGGTAAAAGCATAATATCAGAAATTTAAATGAAATGAGCTGGACTGAAATAAAATTTTTTTATGTGTGCATACATGTGCACACATATACATCTGAATATACATGTGTGTGTATATATATACACATATATATTTATTTATATATATATATACGCATGCATATACATATATTTACACACTGCTATGAATAGCATGAAGAATAGCATATAAACAGCATTAGACTACAAAATGACAATTTTGCAGAGCTAAAATAAAAGAAATTCTGCTTGCAAGCTGACAGGGCTCGGGTAAGATAAGAACAGATAGCGGCAGACAACAGATGAGCTGTGGCAGCCTGTTTTACCATCATCAAAGGTGTCCACCAGCTGGCTGGGGTTGATCTCTGCCCCCCCGATGAGGATGTTATCCAGAGCCCACTGTGCCCGCTCGGGGCCGGGCACCACGAGGCCGCTGCTGAGGGTGAAGGGCTGCCACCAGCGCAGGCGCGTGGTGTTGGTCAGGGCGTGCTCGGGGAGCAGGATGTAGTCGTGCCTCACTGAGATGTACTTTTGGTAATCCATCTCGTGGAGCAAAGTCCAGGATATGCCTAGAATGGAAAGATGAAGGTTTAGTGATAAAGCCAAGCGTATGGTAGAATCTGCTAAAGGATTAAAGTAAGATGATAGGAAATGAAAAGTAATAGCTATGGTCTTCTGATAGAGCTTAACTTCTAAGGATAGTTGGTAACTGTTACTCTCTGCAAGAGTATTGTTGTAATTGTAAAAAGGAATAATCAACTTGGGTGGAAGCCACTGATTACTGAAATAAGGCAGGAAGATTATGGAAAACTTGTGAGCAATAGATGGAACTTTTAGACGGGGAAAAATCTTTACACGGACAAAAATAGCTTTACAATTAAGAATTAGCTTTTTATTTTGGATCTCTGACAACTTGTCAGGTATTCATGGTGGATGGATACAGAACCAGACTGTAGCTCAGCCATAAATACAGTATGTACTTGCCTCCATCAATGGAGTAGTCTAGCAGCACTCCTTCCTTTCTGCAAGTCGGTCTGTGGCATGTTGTCATGTTATTTTCACTCCCAATTCTCCCCCAGTACTGTAGAAACCTAAGAGTAAATGTATATGATCACATCTGTTAGACTTGCACAAACAGAGGCTGCTTTCTGTTAACAGACATGCTGAAATTGTTCCAAATGCCAGCATTTTTAAGCAAATAACACTGATGCACAAGGACTACAAAGGTTTTCATGGGAAAATTTTCATGGGAACCTCATGGAATTCAACTAAGAACTGCCCTTGGGAGGGAGCAACCCATTGCAAAGGTACCAGCCAGGGACAGACTGGATGGGAGCTGCTTTGCTTTTCTCTCTTCCCTGAGAGTCCTGGTGGAACAGGAGCTCACCACATGTTGAGGTGCCCTTTTATCAATGAAGGACAGATAAAAAGTTGATAAACTGAGGATAGGTTGGAGCCAGAGCTCAGAGCCAGAGGTCATACACTGAAAAAATAGGAAGTTCCAAATGGATTTAACAGGGAAAAAAAAATAAAAAGAAAAGAAAAGAAAAGAAAAATAATCACTCTGAGAGTAACTGAACACTAGTACAAGTGTTCCAGTACAGACAGACAGTAGGATCTCTGTTCTTGGAGGTTTTTAAAGATCCAGTGGGACAAAGTCCTGGGCAAACTGCCCTGAATTCCATGTTACCTGGCTTTGAGAATGATGTTGGCCTCCCTGAGGCCCCTTCCTTCCTGTAATTCAGCAAAATTGCAAAATTTAAGAAGTCAGAATGTGTGGCTTCATTAAAGCCATATGGTCAAGAGAAATGATGCTGAAGTTGTCTATGTCATGTCCTTACCCTGTCTAAACTGACAGAGTTCCATTGCTCTCCTGATAAGTAATCCTTTCCAACAGTGGAATGGATCTTGTATGGGGCACCCAGGAGAGAACAACCAGCAGAGGTTCTGCTCTGAACTCAGTGAGAGACACAGCTGGTGCCTCCAGGAGTGATGCCCTGGTGACTGGTGTCTTGCCTCTTTGCAGGACAGAAGTTGCTGATTCCAGGACATTTCTGGACAAAGGGACCTGGACATGTCAGACCCTTTCCACTGTGGGGTGAGCTTTGCTCTTTGTGACTCATCTGAAAGCGTCAGCACCTTGAGAACCGTAATGTCCTCAGTGTCTGCCTCAGGCAGTGCTGCTCCTGTGGTGGCCTAGGGATTCCCTGAGCTACCAGCTCTGCTGCCTGCTGCTTTGCCAGGGTGTGACAGAGCTCCCCGTGACAATGACGTGGAACCATGACCTACTTTGCCCCCCGCAGGTCCAGATCTTGAGTGACAGCCTGCCTCACAGTTGCACCTCCAAAGTACAGAGTTGTGTCTTCTGCGAGAATGCCACACTCGGTACAGGTATTTCCACCTTCTAAGGACATCCATAAATCTGGTTTTATTTCCTCGTTGTCAAAGCGCTCTTTCAGGAAGGTCTGTAAAGTAAGGTATTTAACATGAAGCACAGGTAAGATTTTAAGTCTTTTTGACAACGACAGCTGGAACTGATCTAAACATGTTTGAAGGGCTCAAGAACACTAAATTTTTCTCAGGGTGACTGAACATAATCACTTCTGGCTGAATATTTAGCCACTTGAACTGAATTGGCTAAATTTGAAAATATATTAGGACTGGATTTTAACATACTTGGGAAGTAATGCAGCAAATTAAAATTGGCATGTGCAAATGAATGAGCATGTTGGGTTTGTGTGGCAAGGTTTTGATGGCAGAGGGCAACAGTAGGGGACTTCTGTATGCATGGGAGAAAAAAATATTCTATATCTTTCTTCAGCAAAACCAGAGATCCTGACATTAAGGAGTTAGCAGTAAAACTCCCCTAAAATTGCTACCATTTTATCCCAAGTGTCCTCAATATGATGGATACTTTACTAATTAAAAATTGCAAACAGACAATGATATTTGTTCATGTAATTAGTATTTCAGATGAAAACCAGAAGGTTATAATTATTCAAATTACATGATAACTGACAAGTTAGTTAGTTATTTTTAACTTTTAAATTAGTAATATCTAACTAGAGTCCACTTGATTGTTATTGGGTAACATGAGTAACAGCCAAACAGCCACATGAATAAATTTTCTAATTTATGCCATTTGCCTTTATTCCCTACTTCAGTAAGCTCTTTCACAGTAAAGACAATCTATTTTGTTCAAATACAGCCACATGTGCAAGCGTAATTTACATCCTATAATGACGATTAAAAGATGAACAATGAACTTTATCACAGCTTTTTCAGGCTAAGTGTTATTTTCAAAGCAACAAACCCATTCTTGAATAACGCTGTAATAGTTTTGTTAAAAAACTGATGGAAGGGCTGAAAATGGATTTGACTGTCTTCAGGCTGACAGGAATCAAAGCTAAATTTGCAGTGAGATCAATCTCTTCTCTCTCTCCTTCCCAGTCAATCACATGCCAAAATTCATTCTTTAAAACATGCAATAAAATTACCTTCAGTGTCTGGGTCAGGTAGCAGTTTGGACCCGAATACCCAGGATCACAGATGCATTGCTCATTCAGGCAGTCTCCATGACCTCTACAGTTTTCCAGACAACCAGGGCCCAGATAGAAATTATCAATGGCCCACTGCATATCTGAGTATTTCTGGTAGAACCGAAACCTCACGGGACTAGATAGAAAGGAATGAAGAAAACCAGACATATGCATAAAACAACTTTGCTCAATTGAAAAATGGTGATTAAACACAACATAATAATGATTGTACTATCTTCTGAGCTTCCACAAGTAGTGGAAGTATCTAGTGAAATGGATTTTTTTACCTATCCATAATGTAATTATCATGGATGCTGCTATTCTGCAATTTCCTTGAAAGAAAATGAATAGGCAGATGTCCTGTCGTGTTTGCAGGAAGGTGCTCAATCAAAGACAAAATGAGTAGCAAATACTCATACTTCATACTTACTTGCCCACAAGGCTTTCAGGCAGTGTGTAAGTTACTCTTTTCCATCCTTTTGTGGGAAAGAAGACAGATGGCTGTGAGACACTCCCAGAACATTTTGGATCAGCTGGTAAGCACTGAGGTACTAAGTAACTCCAGGTGACGCCAAAGTCAGTGGAGTACTGCACGTGGACCTGATTTTGTGCAAGTTTTTCTGAGGGTTTACATCCAACAGAAACCTAATAAAGAAGACACCATCAGTAATTGGAATTAATTGTGGTGGAGGAGTTTTAAAAAGTGTTTGAACCTGAAAACAGGCTATAGAATTTTCCTTGAAATGATGGCAGTAACAGTGCCTGTATGGTACCAGTCACCTGCAAATCTCTGATATTCTCAAGACAAACATCATATTGTGAATTTTGTTTCCTTGTAGTTAGCTCGCATTTCTGGATTTCCAGATTTTGACACTCGTGCCTTAGACCCCAGTACCACATAACAAATAAAGTTAATATCCCCTCCCACACAACCTGAGATTTGAATATTTCAGGGAAGGCCACAGATTAGGGACACCACCTTTATGGATGGATGTGCAAAGGGTTCCTGCAATTTCCAAATATTGCTGGGTTATTTCCTTATTTAGGTAAAGGGGTGTGTGAAGACCAGCTTGGGTACAGGTTTGATGTGAGTGCATAACAACCCAGGAGCAGAGTGAACTACTGTGGAGTTGCTTTTCCCACACCAGCAGGTGTAACAGAATAAGAACCTGGTAGATATGCAATATCCTTATTACATGATGTCCATAGAACAGCAGTGCTGGAAGAGAAGAATGTGTCACCTCTGAGAACAGCCTGTGGTATTAAAGCTGACCAACACAGAGCAAGTGAGACAAATGAGAGTGGCCTAATAACAACATTTTTTCCCAGCAGGGAATTGCTCCTGTGTAGGCCTATACATAGTCCTTCCTCCTGAAAGATCTACTTAGACCTGGAACAAAATGTGGTTTTGAGTAAGTTTACTGCAGACAGATTTTACCTTGAACTGCATAATCCAGCCTTCTGTAGGAGTCAGGTCGTGGGTGACTGCATAGACCTCTCTGCCATCGTGGCTCCCACAGATCATGACACCATCAGGAGAATCACAAAATCTCTCAATTGAGCAATCATCATGGAATAACCAGTGTTCATTCACTTGAAAATAAATGGCAATGTCAGTAATATACAGTGACAATATAAATTAAACAGGGAGTAGTGTTAACCACAAAAGGTGATTCATAGCTTTATTTTTCAGCCTACATGAGAATTATTTAGTATTGCTCCTGAGAATGTCAGTATCCTGTTGTTCCCATGTAAATATGTATTACATTTATCACATTTATTGCTGAAAGCACCTCTTACTGCTCATTTACACAAGCATTACAGCATTATTTTTTAATATTAAAGAAGTAAGGATCTGAGACTTAATATATGAACTTCTATTGCACTGAACGTTTTGGGAGATCCTTTTAATGGGTGTTGCCTACATGTCTGCACAGTGTATCCCAGCAATGGTAGCTGTTAAGCCTTATAAACATATAAAAATGTGTCTTCTACAAAATTTAGTTGTAAAATGTAACTTCAATTCCCTAAAGAAAATTTTAAAAAGTCAGTAAATAGGGAACAGATACTCAGGATATGAAATTTGCTTAGAATAACCTATCACTTTTAAATTACTTTTTTTTTCTTTTAAAATAAATTAACCTTCTAAATAAATTCATGCAGTAAAAAAGTTGCATTGCTCTGGCTGCATTTCTCTTCACAGAGAAAAGCAAGGCACATCTTCCCAAGGATATTTTCTGGGAATTACAGTGAGGAACCAGAGAAAGAAGAAACAAGTCTTATCTCATTTGCTGCCCCGTGTTTGTGCAAAAGTGGAATGCAATATGGAGACTATTTTACCCAAAGTGATGGTGTTTTGTTTCCTTGGCCTGTCAGGGCCAAGCGCGTGTCCAGACTGTCGGTCAGGAGACAGTCACAAGATTCTGTTCAAGTAGAGTGCTTGTGCAGTTTCAATTTAGATGTAGTATAATATAGAATAATATGGTATAATAAAGTAATTAACTAGCCTTCTGAGATCATGGAGTCAGATGCATCATTTCTCCCTGCCTTGAATCCTCCACATTACATCTTTTCATTTCGCTTTTTGTGAACAAAAAGCAAAAGACAAGGCCTCTACAGCAAGGGAATTGTCTGTGATCGCCACCACAGCGACACAAAGATTCAGAGGCTCAGCAAGACCTGCCAACTACTGCAGTGGCTCCTTGCTCCTTAACTGGGACGCGGGTGGAAGGTTTACCCGTGGTTTTGTCCTCCGCAGCCATGTCGAAGGCGATCCTGCCGGCGGGCCCCGCGTCGGCCGGGGAGCGCTCGTGCTGCGGCAGCGGGGCGCTGCTGAAGGTGTCGAGCATCACCGTCCTCTGGTCGGCCGAGCCCGAGATCAGCACGTTGTCGATAGCCCAGTCGTTCTGGTCCAGCCCGTCGTGCTTGGGCTGCCACCAGCGGAAGCGAGTCCCGACGGCTTTGGCGTCGTAGGGAAGGAGGATGTTCACGAAGCTGGAATAAAAGCTGGGAATTAGCTGGAGGAAAGCTGCGGGAGGAGGACACTTTGCTATGCTCTGTGCTGGGTGTTTTGGCCAAGTCTATTCCCAATGTTTCCTAGAATAAGTGGAATTTAGGAAAGAAGAAAAAGACTGGTCTAGCCTATATTCCTCTAGGAGATATTTCTGATACAAAAGCCTTTCTGATCACTCCCAATGTCATCCCTAAGACAGGGGCTCAGAGAGAGGTGGAAAGGGTCAGCACCCAGACTGTGGCATGGTTTGAACAACCTCACTTGCTCCAGGTGTCCTTATGGGACCGAATGCAATGGTCTGGACTAGCAGGGTATGGCTAAGTCTCTTATTAAGGGAAGTGTTAAGAAGGAGAATGTGCAAGTGAAATAAAGATTGCTTTTCTCAACCTGAAGCCATTCAGCAGATAGCAATGTTCCAGTACAATTTTATCTGTTCATTGCAACAGTAGAAAACAGCACACTGAAATCTCATGTCCAATTAAAGTGCTAGTGGTTTCTTGGTGTGCTTGAATAAAAACAAATAATGGGTCCCTCACATCCCCATTTTCTGTGAATCTTTTAAATTGGTCAGTGAGAAAATGGTCAGTTCACATATATGCATGATTTGAATATCACAAACATCTGAAAGTAGGGCTTGAGTGTATCCATCCTTTTGATGGATTACTGAAGAAATACAGTTTCTCCTAGCCACACCATTTTGTAACTAACTTATAGCAATCAGTGATTTTATGATCTTGCCAATAGATTGAAAGAAAGAAATAGATTGCAAAGGTTAGAAGCTTTAAGAACAGGATGGACATCACTACAGTAGCTATTAATTTATCTTCCTGCAACCATTTGCAAATCTACCAGACTGCTACAGGCTCCTAGGTATTCTTGTATTTCTGGCCCAGCAGCTGCACAGATGCTGGTGCTCTCAATACATGTACCAAGGCCTTTTAATAAACACCTGTAGGGCTGAACAGGCTGAACTTGTACATCCCAATCTGACATCCAAACCACAGCACTAATCTATCCTACAGGTTTTGGAGAAACATTCAAGACCACCTGACTTTAGCAGAGAAATTTACACAGCAGAAGGTATCTACAAACCCAGGCTTGCTGAATTGATCATAAAAAATTTCCATTAAGAGGCTCCAGGTGATTCCACCATTCACAGAATATTCCAGCAGCACTCCTTGGTTGCGGTTATTAGGAGTTATCAGACATCCATACATGAAATAAAACTGGATGAATTCTGCACTGGTGAGGTTCAAATCCACTGTAACTAACATACGGCTGCAGCCCTTAAAAGCAATGAAAAAATATGTTAGCTGGTGTTGTCTGGCAAAACTTTTGTTCATAAAAAGTGTTAGACTATGCAGTTAGACTATGCATAATGTGGATTCATGCTACAAAAATTTTAAAGTTGTACAAAATCTCATTAATTATTCCAAGGGTAAAGCTGCAACAGAACTATATATATATATATATATATGTTTTCCCTGAAGACATAATGTCAGTCATGTTTCATTTTTAAAATTTCTGTTGTATCTATATATGTTGCTACTTGTACTATCAGTTTCACCTTTCTTCTTGATACAAAAGTTGCAGAAATCCACACCTCTATTGTAAATCACAAAGTTTTCTATAAAGAACTAATGAATCACTGATTATGTGCTAATGATTCAGCTTATGCAAACAAACAAATGGCAAAGCAATTTTAGTATGTGTGTTTTCCACAATACCTTATATATTTCACATTGTTTAGTTGGTGTCTACTTAGTCCTACTGGAATGAAGTGGAAATGCAATGCTTTTGTTAGTTTACTTTAGAAAAAATTTGTCAGTTTGAACTTAGTTATAAATTTGACAGAGGAGATCTCAGGCATAAATTTTACGTGTTTCTAAAATACTATTTCATCATTTTTATAATCCTGAGGTTATCTGTTAGCAAACTATTGTTCAGCAGTGGTCAGGGTTATATACCTACATATGTAGCTAACCTAGGAAATTTTACTGCGAGCTTACTCTGAAAACATCCACCTGTGAGACACCTGAAGGATGAGTCTGCACATGGATGCAGTGTGCTTTAGGGTGACCCTGCTTGGGCAGGGAGGCTGGACCAGATTACCCACCAGGGCCCCTTCCAACCCAGCCCATTCCGTGTTTCTGTGGCTCTGCATTGTCATGGACCATGTGCAAGTCATACAAGTGCAAATAGCTAGTTATTAATTTACCTCTGTGGTCTGATTAAAAGCCACACCAAACTCCGGTCTGAAAGTTTTAAGTGCTATGAGGAGAGTCTTAAGAGGAAAATTAAAAGTCTGCATATTTATACTGTGCCTTAACCTACCAGTTCCACTTTCAAAGGCCCCTCTACAGCTCCTCTCAGGACCCACACATACTATATCTCATTCTCCTGGCTGCAGCATATCAAGGAACACCGTATCAGCTTTCCTGGAGTGTTTCTGGCTGACCCTAATCTGTAGCACCTGTTTGACTGCGACCTTCAGCCAGGCAAAAGATTTAATTTTTATAAATATTTTACATGTCTGATATGTTATGCTGTTATTTTTTTACCGCCTTGCTATTTAACTTTTAAAATCAGTCCCACTTGTTGTGTCAGGCGGAGCGAGCTGGTGCCTGTGCTGGACACACACCCCGCTGAAGTGAAGAGCCATCCCAGAGGCCACGGCCCCGCAGACCGTGCTCAGTTTGCCCCCGTTCACCGTCAGCCAGTTCTGGTTGGAGGGGGAGCGGTTGAAGTTGTCCTTCAGCTGGCTGGGGAGGGGAGCCTCCGGCTCGTCGCAGTACAGCCCACCCCAGTGCTCGTCGCAGCTGCAGAGCAAAACAAATGCACAAATCAGCTGGCAAAGGCTCTGCGTGTTAATAAGGTACCATCTTATTCTGCAGAGGGGCATCATTTACTAGTGCACAACTGGTATGTGGGGGTTTCAAACATCTGGCGTTTTGTAGTTAATACGAAACAAAAATTACTTTTTTGTAGGCTTAGTACTGTGTATCATTCAAGCTTCTATTATAGGGTACATTCCCAAACATAGTAAAAGCAGTGAAATACATTGTGCTTGGATAAATAAACCAAGAGAATGTGCCAAGCCTAAAAATGTCCCGCTAATGTTAAAGTTCAAGTTTCTGTAAAATTTCAGTAGAGGGGTGCTTTCTTATCTTTATACAGTTCTCCCTTTTTTTCTTTTTTCCCTCTGAAAAACATTCTTATAATGTGTCAAAGACTGGATAACAGCTTGGAACTGTGTTCTGCTACAATGAGATTTCACCAGGGATATTGTGTCTTGGTACTTCAGTGTTGTCAGGATAGAGGAGAACACAATAATATGTCTATTCTTCAGTGAAATATATTTCTAAAAAATACAGTCACAGTGCAATTATACAACAATTCTCCCATTTTTGCTGCCATTTGTGGCTGGGAAAAAAGCAATACATCCATCTGGAAGGTATTCCTCTGTTGCCAAGACAGGCAAATCTGGGGTTTTTTTGTTTGCTAGCTTTGCAGGACTCTGTGTGGATTGTTATGCAAACAGTTTGAGGATCAAGCCAGTCTGCCTCTCCTGGCAAACCCTACCATGGAGCAGAGTCATCAGACCATCACAATAACACCAGTCAAAAAGCAAAATCTGGCCTTGGGAAGAACTGGCATACATCCTGCTCAGTGGATATGTCCCACCTCCAGCCCAGGTTCTCTGCACCCAGCACCAGGTTAAGAGCACAGGGACATGGTGTGAAATCCCTTGGGAATAAGGAGAATATATTCTAGGAAGCTCCAGGACTATATGTCCCTAGAGGGCTATGCAAACTCAAGGGGTACCCTCTCCCTACCTGGTGCGAGGGGAATTGATGCAGCAGAGGCAAGAGCAGAAGTGATGGACTGCCACTGAGGAAAGGCCATGGAGCTGCCACTGCTTTGGCCATGGAGCATGGACAGTCAGAGCTCTGGCAGGGCCAACCCCTTCTGCTTGTTAATTCTATTCCCAAGTGGACCCAGTGCCCTGCTCAGTTTTAACAGCAAAATCCACCTTCCTTTGTAGAATTGTATCACAGCTTTTCCTGCAAATTCATCAGAATGACAGAGGAGGGGTGAAATGCTACAGCCCTGGGCAGGACAGGGAACAGATGGCACTCACACACAGTTGTCTTGCGTGCACTTCCCGTGGCCACTGCACATGTCTATGCAGCCATCCCCGATGTAGACGTTGTCGATTGCCCACGTTTGCTGCTTGTCAAAAGGAGCAGGCTGGTGCCAGCGGAAACGAGTTGCTTGAGATCTTGGGAGAGAAAGAAAAAGAGAATTCTGTATTTTCTAGCTAAGGTAATCTTTATTTTGATTGAAAGGAAATGTTAGTCTTGAGGCTAGCCTGCTCTTGGAAGATTTGTTTGATACCAGCATGACCCAGGGCCGGTTTCTGACAATGACAACATCCCTCCAAGAAAAGGATGCCCACATTTTGAGAACAGAACAAAGCACGGGTGCTTGGTATCAAGCTGAGAGTGTGGGAGGTAGGAAATGGAAAGCAAGTGGGCCATGGTTGATGCAGTGGAGAGGAGGTAGGAAGAAGGTGGTATTCCCAGTTGGAAGGTCAGGCCAGTCATAACCGTGTCCCAGCATAGATCCAAACCTGAGGGACAGCTAGAAGCTGGATCAAGCCAGAATAATCCAAACCCTCCAAGTTTCATCCTGAGTCAATAAGTCCAAGTCAACAAATTTAAGTGACTTTTTCTCTATTAATTCTCCCAGCCACACAGGTTAAGAGCAGCTCTAGGGAGTGAATTTGGGGACAGGTGAGAAGGCCCATGCAGGGCTTGCAGCATGACCCTGGCTTTGCAGTTTCTTCCCTCCTCCCCATCCAGGGCTTGGCTGGAAAAGCCAAGAAATTATCTGTAATGTGATCCTGGCTCTACTCAGTAAATTATATTAATTTTGTTGATTAAAATGGGCTTAGTGCCCTATATGTGAATTAAGTGTCTCAGCTCCCAAAATGGATGATGAAAATCTATCCAAAACAGTCAGGGGACAGCAAATAGTTATTCAGCTCATGCAGGTGGAGAATGTGAGTCAAGAGCTGTGAGTAGATGAGATGAATTTCCGTAACTATGAATTCAAGCTAATCCGTGTACAGCACTAGATGGCAGCATTGAACTTTGTGTAGTCTGTTTTCTTTTGAATCTCAAAGAGAAATCACAACTATTATAAACACACACACACACACACACACATACACAAACAAACAAAACAAAAAAACCCCCAAAAAATCCAAAAGAACCCCAGCAAAATCCCCAAAAACTATTCAGTGTAAAAATGGACCTCATATGATAAGGTCATTATTCTCCCATGAACTATTTCTTTATGAAAATGTTGCATGAGCTGAATAAATAACTTGTTTATCCAAAGAGAAACCTACTGCTCTGGGCTCAGCTCAGCTGTTCACCAAGCAGTGTTTAAAAAATAAACATAAAAATTGTGAGGAAGTCCTTTCAGAATAAAGACAATAAAGAATAAAGCACCTATATCTTACACTGTGTGCTTTGGCTGGGCACATCACTAACAATACATGGAGCTAATGCTCCTGTGGGAAACTTTGCATTTGCATTTGTCTTAAAAGGCAAAATCAGCTCCCAGTTAAAAGTAAGTGTCCATTGGCTTCTCGAGGCCAGAGGTGAGGGAGCACTCTGGAGCACAGGAGCCCTAAGAGGCTGCCCAGACATGGGTGGTGAGCACCTGGCCAAGCTACTGACTACACAGCCTGCATATGCCTAAAACATACAGGCATAAACAACTGGAGACACACACCTGCTATTACACAGCTTGAAATAATAAAGCATAAAAATTATATTGCATCTAGACTAAAAGGCCTATTAGCTGCACTGTTCTTATCCTAAAGCTCAACGTCTCTCTTGCTTATGAGATAAGGTTGTAATAACCTCTTTCATGGAATTCCTCTCTTAATAACTTTGGGAATTTGTATTACTTGAGCCAAAAAATTCAATTATGGGATTGGACAGAAGTGCAATTTTTACCTCAGTAGGGCATCAGGCTTCTTGTGACATATACTGCTCAAGAAACCCTTCAGTCCTAAAATCACTGTTATTTATAAACCTGACTTTATCTCAGGTGGTAGCTTCCTTTCAGGTCCAAATTCAGTTGGCTTGGAACATCAATCCCAGCCCTGATTTATCCCATTCAACCCCAGAAATACTCTGAACACAAATTTACAGTCTTTATATAAGAACTGACAGTGTAATGGATTTTTACAGATGGTAGGTAGCAAAGCCTCACAAAAGAGGAAGAACAGAAAATTAATGCTGGGAAGAAGTCCTAAAAAAGTGCTATTACTTGATGCAACTGCACAGAAGATAGAGAAGAGTCCAGATGCCCCAAATGATTAGTTACAGAACACAGACTTTTTCATTGCTAGTGTCAAAATATGTAGCAACTGTTATAGGCACTTTCAGTACAATTGCTAAAAAATAAAGGTCTCTGTTTCCAAACTTGTATGTGCCTTTGGTGGCATCTTTCATGACATCTATCTCAAGGCTCTACCTGTGCTTTGGTACTTCTGAGCCAGCAGATAGCTCAGCCTATGTCTATGTGAGGAGATAAGGCTTAAGGAGATAAGCAGGAGGAGCAAAGCTGTGGAGTCAAATAGTGCTGAGAGCCTGGTGCCCTTGCTACCTGTGTTTGCAATTTCTATAGGATAAAGCTTCATTTACTTATACTTATTTGTTGCTATTTACATGGACCAAACAAAAAGGACACGGTACAATGGCCTAAACTCCATAATGTATCATGACATTACAAGTACCTAGTTATGCTTTTAGATTTATTCTGCAGAAAACCAGAGGGAGTTACCTCGTATAGGGAGGCAGAGGCAAAGTAACCCGGGTCCACTTGTTGAAAGTGTCTGAAATGAGGATCCTCTGGAGATGGTACTTGTTGCATTCCACATTAGTGGGAAGACAGTCTTTCAAAATTGGGTGCCAGGTCAGCCCAAGGTCCACTGAATACTCCAGTTCAATAGCTAGGGATGGAAAGATGGTTAGTTACTTAATTTAGAGACCTATATCCATAGGGCTATAATAAAGTGCAAGCCCCAGACAGTATCACAAGTCTGAACTGACAAAATAACCACCCAGAACTTTTCAAACCCTGTGTCAGGAGCACAAAGCTGCCTCCTTTGGCGGCAGCATGGAGGGTGTGTTACATGTTGCTGAGCAGGTATGGCTCAGGGGGAGTCTGCAGCACATCTCCACATCTGCTGCCTAACTCAAGGGACCAAGATAAAAAGACAGAGCCAACATTAAGGTGCCAGGATTAAGTCAAGACAATGTCTGTAGCTGCAGCATGCAAGACAATGATGTGACAGCACCATGACCACCAAACTTTGTTTTTCAGGCTTGAAGAGTCAGATTCAGCTGGATGTGATTGCTCTGTAAAGCAGAGCAACACTCAAATTCAAACTTTTGGCTCTCTGTCACAGGATGGCTTAGTCAGCCTTCTACCCTTCCTGCAGACCAGCTCATTTAACTATTCAGCACAATTTTAATTTGAGTTTGTTAGTCAGTGAGCTTGTTTCCATTCAAACACAGTCTAGCCACATTCATTTCTCAGTGAAAATCAGCAATTTCATTGTTTTGATGTTTATGGCTTACAAGCTTTAATTATGAAAATTAAAGGTTAGTCAAGCTCACTAAATACTTCAAGTCAAACTTCATGCAGCCATGAAAACGTAAATAATAATAGGTGCAGAGCTGGAACTTGAAGTAAATGTTCCAGCTGCCAGGTACTCTGGCTGAGCTGGCTGTGTAAAACATGGAGCGTGGTTGCAGTGATAGGGGTGATAAATCTGTGATCTTCTTTTGATTACTAACAGACCCATTTCTTCTACCCTCATGCACAGGGAATGACCCTTAATCACCCAATCAGTCCTACTTGATGTTTCAGCACAGAAGACAGTGCTATAGAAATACAAGGACAAGTAGGTACAAAAAAGGGTAAGTGAGTTTTTAGTGTTAAATTTCCCTCACCAAAAGAAATGCTTTTCTCATCATGACTGGAAGCATGATTAGGCAGTGTCCTGCCTAATTTAATATGAAATTAAGATAATGATAAGGGTTGTAGAGAAATAAACAAACAACCCCCCCAACAAAATAAGGATCTGTTTCTTTGCCGGTATATGGCTCAGCCACCAAAATGCCTCTAAACTTAGCAGAGATGATCTCAGGATACTGCAGTATTCTTAGTAACAAAAGAAAGAAAAAATTTTAAGCATGTAAGTAGCTTCAGATTAGCAAAATCAGAGAAGCTAAATTTGGGACTTCATTTAAAACCTTTTTCCATTTTTATACAGAATTGTAGAGGAAAGTTCAGCAACCCAGTAAATTAAGGCATACCACATGATGCAATGTATTTTATTCTTGTCCTCATTAAAAACATCTATACCTCAAAACCCTACTCTAAGAGGATATGTAAAACAAGCATTAAAAGGCTTGTTTTTAAGAAAAACCTATTTCTTGTATGCCTTAAAATTCACATAGTGAACCAGTTTTTAATTTCCATGGGATGTGTATTTGATGTGATGAGTACAGAGCATGTTTTTATTCATTTATCTGTATGTATATATGTGTATATACACATATAAAAGCTGTCTCTGCTCTCAATAGACATCATATGAAAAAAGGAAGCTAGGTAATTAAAAATTGAATCATTATGCATACATAAGCAGATATACACACGTGCATAGTATGTATGCACACATTCATAGATGTAAACATATAGGTCTACACATATTTATTATTTCATATGGACAACATAAAGTTTTGCAGTTGATGCTGCCTTAGCAAGTGTCAGATGTATGTTGGTGTAAATGATTTCTTAGATACATGGGTACAAGTGAGATCAGAACTGAGACTACACTGAAAATGCAAAACCACAAAGCAAGAAACATATGCTGCAACACCCAGCTGCTTTTTATTACTCCACCACCCCAAGCAGTGGACATTATCTACTAAATGGATGTTTTTAGTAAGGCAGCAGTTAGTCTTTTTCTGAGATTGATTGAATTGCAATGTAGATGCTCACAGGGAAATATTTACTTCAGTTTATCTTAGGCTTCAGACACCTGGAATAAAAAAGCTGACGTTACAATTTCTAACAGAAACATGCAGCTTTCTGTTGTTTCTCAGTTCTTATGACGATGAATAATGTAACCAGAAAACAAGTGAACTTTCCTCTGCAGTGGAGGAAGAGGAATGGCAGGGATCACTAAGAAGCCATTACCATAACAGGAATCTGTGACAGAGCAGGAAGCTGCAAAATCTATTTGCAAGAAAGAGTCTTCATTGACAACGATGTCAGTGGTGACGACGTAGCGGGTGCTGGCTTTCTCAATGAACACCAGGGCATCCCCAGCAGAGCCGCAGACCGGCATCTTCGTTCCACCAGGGTGGAGCAGCCACTTCCTGCTGTCCAGGGTGGTGAAATCATCTTCCAATACTGTATTGCCAGAGATATTTCCTCCTATAAGGATCTGAAACATTAGGAAAGAAATTGTCATTGAAAAGGAGAAATGTCTAGAAGTCTTCACAAGCATACAACCTGAGGAGGAAGAGATGTACCAGACTATGTGTGTTTATTCTGCTGGTCCAAAACTGACAAGATTACTTAGTGGAGAATTTAGCCCATGAGAAAGGGGAGTATCTCTTTCCTGTAAAGAAAAGAGATTGGCTCAGCTGTACAAATCTAAAATTCAGGGACGTGAGCTCCAATCTCAATGAAGTAAAACTGCTCAAAAAAAAAGTGTTAGCAGAAACAAAGTGATTGCACTTTCCTAGTGATTGTTCTGCTCTTCTATTATCTGGTGCACTGCTATCAGATTGTGTCTGCTAATAGAAGTGGGGAAATTTTGTCATTGACTATAAAACATCATCATTTTACTCTTCAACAGCAAGCAAGGTAAAATTATTTTTCATTTGTTATTCTGAATTCAGTTTCTGATTGTTCTGAACAAATATAGCTGTATTCAATTAAGATATCAAAACAATGGGTTCTTTTGCCTTTCTAAACAGAGGGATAGGAAGTAAAATTCTGTAGCCACAACATTAAAATGGCTGGTTAGGTTTCTCCTAACAATCTGAACTAACTTCTTTGAAAAAAAGTAATAAATATTAAAGCAAATTATACTTGGACAAGCCAATGACACTACTTGGAGCATAATAATTTTAGAGATAAATAATTTGTGATTTACACCAAGTCATACAAAGTAATATAATAATCTTCATAGCAGAAAATCCCAAATATGAAACTTTATTTTCATAAAATTGATATTGATATTCAAAAGATTGATATTTTTCTACAGGTTTTTTCTATTACATTATACCAAGCCAATTACATATTTGTATACATTTTAAAAGAAGGTTTTTAAAGTTTGAGATCAGACTTGCATTCTGTGTGGTAAGGCCTCCTGCAATGTGAACCTGAGGCTCTACACACATGTAAAAGTCTTTCCTAGAATCAAAATGGGCAATCAGTGCCCCACATGGAAGTGATGCATTAAAACCATAAACTCATCAAACAGTAATTGTGCTCTAAATATCTTTTTAATGAGCATTTTTGCTTGTCTCAGTGAAATGCTACATGCCAAAAAAAGGGAAAGATTAAGACTGAATCCAGTGTAAGATTGTGTTAAAAGAAGAAAGGTCCGCGGGATTGCTCACCTGGTCGATGACCCAGGGGCTGTAGAAATGCCCGTTCTCGGATGGCTGCCACCAGCGGAGCCGCGTGGAGCCCGAACGGGCCTTCAAGGGAATTTCCAGGGCAATGTATCGACCCACGTTGCTGGAGTTACTGAAGAGGAACTCCTGGAGAAGGCTCCATGTCAGGCCTCCATTGAGAGAATACTGCAGCAGCACAGGCTGGCTCCTGGGGTCAGGCACCCCCTTGCCACATCCCAGTCTCATGAAGAACTGCACAAATCTAACAGGAAAAATCTTGCCACTTACCAGAAAGATCTATTTTCTACAACATCCTACACAGTGAACTAGAGAGCCTTGGAGTCTGCCTACTGACTAGCCCTGTGTTTTCTAGCTGTAAGAGCCATCTTTAGGAGATCTTATGATTTCCTTTCCAAAGCTTCTAGAATATAACTAGACAGACAGGTGGCATGACAAAAATTCATTTTGCCTGTGTGGTAGTTTGCCAGGCATAAGAGGCTGAACAAAGCTGGTCATTTATGTTTTCAGCTTTTGTCTGCACAGCAGATGGTGTTGCAAGTATCAGAAACATAATCCTGGGTGAAATTTTTATCCCTGTATCCCGTGAGTACAGATTTTAGTGGCAGAAAAGCAACTGCGCTCTAAGTAGATCATAATTTGCCACGAATTTGCTGAAATGCTTAAATTCAAAATAAGCATCCCAGTTTTCCATTGGCATAAACCACAGAAAATCTGGATGGGAGAACAAAGCACATTTCACTTTCAGGGGATCATTTTGTCCATTTTGTCAGCCTGGGAAATTTGTCTAAATTACACCGTTTAAATATGCCGGCTTCCCCGAAGCCAGCCCAAGCCACCCAGGGACAGCAGTGCTTTCATCCCCCAGTTAATTGGCTTCTCCAAAGCTGCACAATAGACTTGTATCAAACTGAGAAATCCCTCCCGTCAGCTGATGCTCATAAATAGCTCCACTGTGCACTTGGAGTGGGGGGAACCGTGCTGTAATGATATTTACTTATTGGGCTTGCAGGGATATTACAAGTATTAATTCATGTTTGCACTGCTTTTGCACAGCTTTAGAGTGTTTTATCTGTTCTAATTATTATTGCATTAGTGCTGCCTAGCTTACGGTTAAATGAAATGGTGCAAAAGAAGTTTTATATCAAAAATCTTGTTCTGGTTTGATCTGCAGGTGGATCTGCTGGGAGTGGAGGCTGCAGAGATGCTGGGCAGACAAAGCTCCAATAAAATGCCAGACTTACAAGTCAATTAATTCTAGTCCTCACTGTGACTCACGGTTTCTCTTGCTACTCGATATAACTGCCTTTGCTATAGATTATATCCACCTCCATGTCCCAGACATAACATATTGCTTGTGCTGTAAAGGAGCACTGGGTACCCTCATGGATCAACACATCAAATGTAATGGATTTGCTTCATTGCTGCCAAGTCTTTCTGCCTCCTCAGATTTACTCCAACATTCGCCACATAATTCAAAGGAAATAAACCCAGGTGACCTTGTCTCTGTGGCATCTGATTTCTTTGCATTGCTATTCTTACATCTCAGTATTTACTAATGTAGTAATAACCCACCCAAATGTAGGTAACACTGTCTACCAGATAAAAAAGTATTTTTAAATATCTCTCTTCTTATCCCAAAGATATTTTGCAAAGGCTCTGCCTATTTTGAAATGGAAAAGCGTAGCGTTCTGTGTAAATCTAGTAACACTCAAATGTGTGTATGTTCTTCTGATAATTCAGAATTGAAAGGGATTTGATCAGCTGTGATACCTACAATATTCTCTCCTTACTGATATTTCATGTGGTGCAGTTTCAGCTAGAAGTATCACCATGGTGGTGATACACTGTCCCCTGTGTTAAATTCTTTAAGACACAGATGTGATGGCAGTGGATTGCAGAGTCCACTTGATTTCAGTCCCCAGATGCTGAGTGTGGCTTGCAGCACTGACAGACACGGCTGCTAAAATACAGAACAAATTACAAAACAATGCCTATTGGTTAGCATGCTCACAACTGGGATGGAGTTTAATTCATATTAGTGTAAATTTTTGTAATGTGGCTTGCTTAGCATGTCTCACTCATCACGTCTCTTCTGCAGGCTGTAAAGATACACCATAAACTGTAAATACACTAAAATATTTGGTTTTCAATAGCTGGTGACAGCTTGATGGGAATTTCTCAGTGAATTATTGGAAACAAATGTGCACAATAAGAAAAAAACCAAGGTTCAGAAATGAAAGAATTATGAGATGACAAATGTAAGAATTATACTTTCAGCAGATACTCCTGTTTCAGCAATGGCTCATAGTACACTAGACTGTAAGAAAAGCAGAGCATTTCTCATGTTGTGGATTTAGGAAACAAAAGCTTGCATGAACTACTGAAGGTGTGGCATCAGTTTCTGGAATTCTTATTTAGGAAAAAAAAAGCAACATTTAAATGGTTAATGCAATTAAAGTTCAAATTAAATTTAATTTATCACAGTGGCAGTGGTTAAAATGGAGCATTTGCTAGTGTGAGCACCACAGGATATGTCAGCTTGCTTTTACTAGAGAAATATCACATATGTATCGTTCTTCAGTATGGCATTTCCTCAATGAAATCCTGAAAGAACTTTTGGAAGGTGTTACCTGGCTTGTGACAAATCTAGGTCTCGAGTCATCAGCATACGTAAACCTTCTTCGTTAAAGAAAAGGTTGTTTCCTCCAGACATGATACCACATTTCCTTGATGGCTTTCCACCACTCACAAGGAGGAATCTATCCGACTCCAGCTGACCTGAATACACAGTGAATACATATTTATGATTTACTCTGAAGTGCTCCTGCTGCAAGAGTGCTCCTGCTGCAAGAGTGCTCCTTCCAGAGGAAGAGAGATAAATGAAAAAATCACATGCTGACTGAGAAATATTCAGTGTTTCCAATGCCATGTATTCTAGAAAGCTGAACAAATCAAAACAAAATAAACCCAGAGGTATGAGGTCTGGGATCTTTCTTTCCAGTTATTCACAAGGTTTTCCACCTTTCATCATTTATCTTAAGGTAACAACAACGTACTTGGGTCTATAAAGAAATTTGGGTTCCATGTGGTAGCATGCAAGCAAGGGCTGGGAAAATTGAAAATGAGCAGCAGCAGCAGCTGTGAAGGGATGAGTTTAGTTCACAGGTGCTGCTTTATGAAAACATGCTCCTCCTGCCGTGCTTGCTAGCGGGGGAAGCCTCGAAGGGGTTTTACAGTTGTGTGCCCAGACATGCATGAGGCTTTGAGCTCCCTCCTGCCTTCCCTCTCTTGGGGTCTGCTGTGGCTGCTGAGCACTGGCTCCCACTACTGAGACATTTGGTCTGCTCTGAAACCATGTTTGCTGTAGCAGGGCGAGTCAGATTTCCCTTGTAGTGAGAAATGACACGACCGTAATGCCCTCTGCTGCCTGCCTCACTGGCAAATGCTCTGTCTGTGCTAAAGACAAACTACCATCAAAACATAATTTGCTTCTGAGATTATTTTCTACATGCAGAGTTTCAGGAAGTTCTGTTTCAATGAAGATTTTGTAATCCAGCATTAACAGTGCATAAGGCATTCATAAGCCACTACTTGGTTCGTGGGAATACCCCCATGGCATAAATGCTAATCAGAAGCATGCAGGGGTGAGGAAGCTTTGCTGTTTAATCCCTTGAACCCTGGGTTGCACTGAGACGGAGAGGCAGCATTCAGATATCCCCTCCCAAAAGAGATACCTTCAAAGTCATCCTTGAGGAAGTCAGAGTTCTTGGTGCTGATCCTGCAGGTTGGCCCCGAGTAGCCGGGGTCGCAGATGCACTTGGTGCCGTTGACGCAGCTGCCGTGCCCGTTGCACATCTCCTCGCACTGGGGGCCGATGTACACGTTGTCAATGGCCCAGGTCACAGGCTGGGATCCAGCAGGGTAAAATCCTTGGTACCACCTGAACCTCGCCAGCCTGAAAATGGCATAAAGCGTACTTATTTTAAATAACAGTTCCATTTTTTTTTGTATTCCATACATATACCATTATGTGCACATACATATTATTCTTTCTGTCAGAACTGGCTTGATAAATAGATTAATTCTAGAAACTGACTGCTAGATCTAATTCCTTCAGTACCTCATGCATCTTTATGTTGACGTTCAACCCAAGTACTGACAGAAATAAAAATAACACTATTCATTAGCTGTAATCTCAAAACTGAATGACAGACATGATTTTCAAAATTTAAAATCCAGCTACTCTTAACTCCATCATTCATGGGGAAGATGAAAGGCTGTGGTCTGATGGATTCCCTTCTGCTTTGGTGTACAGTGTGTGGGTCAGACCTGGCCACTTTCACCCTCTCCTGCAGAGTGAGATTCTAATTCATGCTTCCATTGTGCCCCCAGGGAGACCACCTGTAGGGGTGGAGTGGGAGGATCTCACCCTCAATTACCCAGAAAGAAAACATGATCTGTCATGTCACCAGGTATTCAGCTTGCTTTCAGGCAACTTAATCTTAAACCAGGCTGATATTGCAAGTTGTTAATTTAAACTATATTCTCCTTTGGGTGCTGTCCTGTCATTTTTAATTCATCTCCTAAGTGCTACTTGCATCAATGCTGCATATAAAAAGGAACCAACTGGGGAAGGAGGGAAAACAAATTGAGATGAGGAAAATACTTGAGAGACTAATTTTATTCCCAGTTGAGAAAATGTTTTAAGGGAGGAAGGAAACCAGAAGACTGAGAAGGGAGAAGCACTTAATTGCCTTGCGTGTTTAATGTGTCTTGTTAAAGATATCTAAATTCAGCAGGCAAATCAATTCCGTAGGTAATTGTAGCTGACAATGATTTCCTTGATTTGCTAAAAAGAAATTTTTATGAGGGGATTTAGGTGACAACCAATAATTGATGGGTGGGGACACTACTAAGACACTACTTTCACAAGAAAGATGCCCAAGAACCAGAGTTCTGCTGGAAGTCAAAATCATCGACTTTATTGTGCCCTAAGGGGAAGAACACAAGTGTGAGGCTGGAGGTGTTGTAAGCTCCTCTTGAGAGTAGACCTCTGTCCCACAGGCTGGATTTTTTTTCCTGAGACAAGTCAGCTCCTCCTCTCAGGGTCAATTCTGGTGAGTGTGAACCACGACTTGTGTCTGAAGCAGAGAGTGAACCACTGCTTATCTGGGGTTTCTTCCCTGGCTCAACAGACCCTGGACCTTTCCTTCAGGACATAACTGGAATACTAATTATTACTTACAGCTGTCTGCTGAGAACATATATTCATTTCTAAAATTACATATGTAGTGGAAATTACTTAAAATGTCTTCATCCTGTGTTAAAATATAACCACTTGGCACTTGGGGCATGAAAAGGCTGGGGGATTTTTTTTTGAATTACACAAGCAGAAAGGTTTGGATTTTTTTCTTGTTATTCCAGTAGATTCTGGTGGATAAATCCCCCTTCAGCCCTCTGGCCCAAAGATTTAATGCACTGAATTTAAACTGCTCTGCAGTGCTGGGCTTGGCTGGCTGTCAGCCATGGGCTCCAGTCCTGGTGTGTTGGGGAAGGAATAGGAAGGAAGGTAGAAAAACAGGATAGAAGCACTCAGGAACAGGGGACTAAATCAAAATCCTGGAAGGTTTAAATGAGTTAGGAGTCTGCACAGTCAAAATTTTTATTTGGAGGGATGCACTGATGGTTGGCTAAAGGGTAAAATAATTCTTTTGCACAAAACCAGGAAGTACAAGTGAGCTGCTGAAAGAGATGGTTACCTATTGCATGCTTGAAATGCTAACTGTCATAAACCAGAAAACTCAAGTTTAAAATTTAAACATTTCCTTAAATTATTAAACAATCAGTCTTTCCAAACTTGATTCTTATTCCTTATATAGGTCTTTTCATACTTTCAGAGGCACATATGGGGTCATTTATTTAGTGGAGGACCCATTGACTGCAGTAGTTTCATAAATACTCGGTCTCATAGCTGCATAGACTCATAAATTCTCATAGTTGCATAGCTCATTTTCATTCATACATGCTACAGTTTAATCATTAATGTTGTAAGCTTTTACATAAAGTGAGTTGATGCTAGATGACAGTTATTCCTGAAAAAGTAAACAGTAGTGTTTTTACTTTGAAAAGTTACTTATTACTATGCCTGCTAGCACGTATTGTTTTTCTATGCTGTGTTATCATCCAGCCTGATTGACTGAGGCATTATTTACATCAGACCATTTCTTCACACTGAATTGGAATCAAGCTTATACTAGCTCAATTTTACTGCATTTTCTTATGAAGCTCAAATTTCATGCAAGAATATCACCAGTGAATTCAAATGGCTGATGCAGTTCTGCAAAGAGCACGCAGAGCACACTAAGAGCAGTCAGTTTTGTGTTAATTTCAACAAGCAACTCCCTTCTATTAAACTATCACTAATTAAATATCTAGGTAATAGGAAGTTGCCTGTGGTTATTCTACATCAGCATTAGGCACAATATGATTTGGGGAATCACCTGAACACTAGCTAACGTTCAGGGCATAAAGCAGAGAAAAATTGGTCATTTGGTCTGCTCTAGTGCTGCAGTCCTTATGCAGCACCCTTGTGCTGAGTGAAAAACAGAAATCAAAGCAAAGCAACCAGCAGCTGGGCAGGAACAGGAGCTGGACACTTACCCACAGAGGTGCAGTTTTCCAAAGTGGATGACCTCCCTCCTCCATCCCTGGGTAGTGCCTGCGTAGTAAGTGCTGCTTGGGTGGTGCTCGGTGGAGCAGAGGGAGCTGAGGTGGCTGCTGCTGCTGTAGCACAAGGGGAGCAGCAGGTGCCAGGTGGCCCCCAGGTCCCGGGAGAACTCCAGCTTCACCGGGTCAGCAGAGGAGCTGTCAGTGGTGCAGCCAATATTGATCTGGGGGCCAAGGCATCAAACACAGAAGGTGACACAGGGCAAACTGTGGGACTCCCAACCATTCTTCACCTCAGTCAGCCTCCCACGTTTGGTATGGTATTTGTCTAGTCCAGGAAAATGGTGATTTGGGAACCCACTTAAAGCAGGGATGATGCACTCAGGACACGCACATGAACAGGAGCTCTTGCACGTTGCTCTCCTGTCCAGAGTATATCACACCATGGGTTATGATAAAATAAATATGATAAAAAATCCCCAACAACTTCTGCCTAGAGAAAACGGAAGTTAACTGGGCAAATCCCAAAGGAGAGCTGCTAACATTGCTGGAGTAAATGCACCAGCTCTTGCAGTCCTCTGGCAGGTACTGACGTAATCACAGCATCAAGAAAATGTGCATTATTAAAAGCAGAAACATTAAAACAAAAAGTGCAAACATTAACATTTTGTTATTTCTGAGCTGTTAATTACTGAGCTGCACTACGATCCTCTTTTATGTTATATATATAAAAAGAAAAGCTTATCACCTCAATGTGTTCAGCTTTCACACTCACTACCTATTTGTTCATGTATAGTGGCAAAGCCCTAGAGCACCATAGCTGGACTGGATTTAGATTCAATGTCTTAGTTTGGCAGTGTCAGACTTCTCAGGGTGTGCTCACAAGATTCCTGACATAAAGAACAGTAGAAAAGGCAGAACATGAAAATCAGTTCTACTACTGAAAAAATACAGAATGTTTAATACAGAATTTGATACAACCAGTGCAAATTAGTTTTTTTTTTCCTGCTACACTATTTAGATCTTATAATTTCAGATTGCTTTTGTAAAAGAAGACAAATCAGTTTTTTACAGAATGAACTGTCATATAAAATAATATGTACTGTACTCAGCACACAACAAATAAAAACCAATTGCTGATGAAATACAAAGCCTGCATTAAAACTATGCAACATTTTAATATTTTTATGTATCTTTTTAGCAAAAAAAGGTGTCTTTGTAGCATGCTGTTCTGTTAAGAAAATTTATTTGTTTCTAAAACACAGTAATGCTTAGAATTATGCATGAGTGTTGAAAGTGTATCCTACACTGAATTTCCTTCATCACTCTTCAGTGCACATGAGTCCCATCAACCTACATTTGACTAGAAGGGTTGTCTACTCATCTGGAAGCTTAGAGAGATGCTTGACCCAATATAGGTTTTGACTCTTGAGACACAGAGAGAAACTTCTGCATTATGCGTAACTCCTTCATTTACACTAATGTTCTCCAAAACGTGAGCTGAAAATGATGTTCTTACCACATATGGAAGTAAACATGTAGATTTTATGAGTTAATGCTATCAAGGCTTATGAATATCTTAAAGTCACCTCAAACACTTTTGTTCTACAGGCTGTAATCTATATTTTAAAAGAGGAAATGGCTTGCATTCAATAATTTATGAATTAGTTGAATGACAAATTGAAGAGTGCATGAGTACACAGCTAAACCTAATTTTCTTGGAAAACCCTTAGTATAATTTTAGTAATTTTTATAAACTATCATTTGCTGATTATTATGTAGCTCATATTAATGCAACAACATGCCCCATTGTTGTTAAAAGCAGCCTGGTAACTGTGGCATGGCAATTTAAGTGCCAGATTATTTTCCAGTTTCTTAATGACACTATAATGACCTCTCTAAACCAATAAATACTAACTGGTTACTCCCATCAATAGCTGCCCCAGGCAATGCACAGTTTAGATTCTAGGATAAGTCAGAAATACAGTTTAGTTTAGACTGTGCTGTCACTGGGGTATCTGTTTCCACTGAGAGTTAGAAACACAAAAATATGCTCCTTATTCATAAAATTCCTTTAAAAAAGAAAATGGGATGACTTCAGGCCACAATAGCCGAAAACCAGCTTCATCTACAGCAGCTATGATGTGGGCAGAAGCAAAAGGAGAGCAGAAGTTTGTCTCTGAGAGAGTACAACAGTGCAGTAAAGCCAGCAGGTAGGAAAAATTATTTTCTACTGTCACAGATGAAGTTGTAGCTCTCCACTGGTGAGCTTGTAGAAATGCTGCACTCTTACCTCGAGCAGGCTGTGAGGTGGCAATGTGAACTCTCACTGTATTTTGCTTGTCCTCTTGCCTGCATTTGTGACTCTCCAATACACAGGACATGGACTTTAATGCTATCAGTGCAAGTATATAGGCATGGACAAAGCAGTAATTTAGGCAAGAAAGTAGAAGACTTTGAGGCAGAAATTTCCCTTATCTGTGTATTAAAAGCATCATGATACATTCACATGAGGGAGAGTAATGTCAAATCAATTAGAGGGGAAATTAGACAGGTTTCTCTATTTGGCAACAGAGCAGCTGGCCAAATATACCAGGGCAGAATATAGAAGAACATGAAGCAAAAGGCAAAATAACTTTCTGAGGACAAGTACCTCAAATTGGATGATAGTATTTTCATTCACACTCAGGTCCCTTGTGGTAATGGAGTGCTCTCCAACTTCATTTGAAACAAACACCATAGCTGAATCTTCTTCCCTGAAAATCAAGGAGAGGAGTGCTTTAGACTCACTTCACAAAGTCACTTCTTTCTATTGCATTGCTGAGGGAATCTTACGGAGCTCTTTTAGATGAGTATGGGCAATAAAGCCCAATGTTTCCACCAGGATAGAAAAACCAGTTGTCCTCTTTAGGACCAAAGTCAAAGGTATCCAAAAGGATAATGGGATTCTTCAGGTTATTTCCATCAATAATGAAGTCATCAATAATCCAGATTTCTTCTTTTTTGCCTACAAAGAAAATGGAAATATTTCTATTAAGACCTAATACTAATATTGTTAGAGAGCAGAACAGCAGCCAGTATTTATGAATTATGTGAAGAGGAGGGTGCTAAAAGTGTGGGATCACTATTTTCACTTTTCATAAAAATAGTTTCCATACTGCTTTCCAGCTTGACCTTATGGAATTAACTTTTATTCCCTAAAAATTACAGAAGTCACAGCAAAACAAAGAGTGAAAAGCAATAGGTGTTGAACAATTATCTTCTATTTAAATCCTATTTACTTTGAAATTCTGTCATTGTCTTCTTCAATTAAGCATCATCTAAATGAGAAGTTGCTGCAGAGTCAAAGCAGCCTGAAAGTGCAATTTCATTCTACATCCTTGTACTCAGCAGCTTGTGTCTGCCTGGGAGGAGCTCTTCCATAGAGAAGGAAACTCTGAAACTCCTTCTCTCCAATGGATTATGTATTCATATACGTCAGAAAATTGGTATTCTCAAACTGAAGAGGAAGGATTAAATTGACAGATCTTCTGTGTAACATATTTTCATTTATCTAAAAGTGTTTGAGTTCATCAGAAAAAAAATTAGATAATTGTTTTAGGCAGGACACGTCAGAAGAATGAACTGAAACAGGACTGTCAGGACCAGATTTGAAGTTGCTTTTTTTTGTAAGGCATGTGCTAGAAATTTGCCTACATGGAATCACTTGTTGCTGAATCAGCATGTCTAAATGATTGCTGGAATTCTTTAGAGCTGTTAATGTCAGTTTCTGCTTGGAACTGTGCTCAGAGTAACTAAGAGCAGAGAAGAGCTTCCTTCAGCTGGCACATCTCCTGTAATCAGGAGGAATGTGCTGTGTTCCTCTTGTGGTTTTCCAGTCTTTTACAATTTAATCAAAAGATTAACTGCTCACTACATACTCTTTCTAAATGGGTTTTTAATGCCTAGTTAATTCTGAGTAAGGTAGACCCAGTTCCCATTTACACTTGGGACACTTTTGTATAATTGCAGCATCCTAATGGGGCCTCAGTGTAAGTGAGAATCATGCCCATTAAAAATAATGAGAAGAACCTGAGTGAAGTTAACTTTATTGGTGTTTCTTGATCTCCCACTCCCTCCAGAGCCAAAGCTGATGCCTTTCTGCACACAGTCCAGGGATATCAGGTGAAGGTACTTCACTTTAAAGCATTCAACCACTTTTTAAGAACAGTACACATAATCCTGCAGTAATTCTAATTGAAGGAGTTCAAACACAAAACCCCCATGATTTAAGAGTCTCTCTAATTGTTCAGTTGAAAAAATGCACTCTCTTGGAGATGCTGAGCTGTGCAAGCATGGACCTGGCCTCCCAGGGCTGTGCCTCTTCCTCACCATTGTTGTAAGGCTGCCAGAGCCTGAAGCGCGTTGCGTTGCTTTGGGCTGCGTAGGGCAGAGGAACGTTGATGAAGAGCACGTCTGTAGTCTGGGTGAAGTAAAACTCATCTATCAGGTGCCAAGTGATGCCACCATTGACAGAATATTGCAGCAGGATGGAATGAGACCTCTCAGGGGTGCCTGGAGCATAAAGGACATGGATTTATGTTCATTGAAATCCAGTAAGTTCAAGCAAGTATAAATGAAATTATGTTGCTCTGACACCCACTACAAAGTATGGGCTTCCCTTAACAACAGCTTAAGCTATTGTGATGTTATATACACATTGTTTACATATGACTTTCTGTGCTTTCCCTTGCTTGTTATGAAATCCAGTAAGTTCAAGCAAGTATAAATGAAATTATGTTGCTCTGACACCCACTACAAATTATGGGCTTCCCTTAACAGCTTAAGCTATTGAGATGTTATATACACATTGTTTACATACGACTTTCTGTGCTTTCCCTTGCTTGTTTGTCTGCAAAATGCAAATGAAATACGGCCTAAATTTACATCACTGTTCATTATACATACACTTATAGTTAATTACTTAGATAAGACGCTACCTCAGTTATACTTTTTGAGATTAGAACACACCAGCTCCTTTTACTACAACCATATTCCAGCAATACAGTATTTGTATTTTTACAAATATGTATTTTATTTGTGTGTTTTGTCCAGCTACAAGACATTATCATCACCATCTCTAGCACCCACAGATAGACACAGTCCCTATCCTCATAAATTTATGAGTCTATGGCTCTCACTGCAGACACTGGGATGAGGATATTCATGCCCAGAAATAACATAATTGATGGAGAGCACTGAGGATATTTATTAGCATGTTTTAACAACAACAAAGCAATATTCTGTGCTTTAAACTGGGCTTAAAAGTCAGTGGAACTGACAGTAAAATTTGCATTTTCTAACTACCAGCTCCTCCTATTTTTTTTTACTTAGAGCTTTAAAGAGTAAAAAACAAAAGCTCTTTACAGCCTCAGTTATTAACACATGCTAATTAGAGCCCAGCACTCATTTTGATGCTGGTTACTGTACACAAGCTCAGCCCCCAGCCTGTATTTGGCCTGTGCCTAACTTGCTGTCCAGGAATACCAGTGTTCAGGTGATGGCATGTCTGAACTGAGGTCTCAGACAAATTTACACTCTGCTCCCTTCATGGTGTGCAACAGTGATAGCATGTCCCCAAAAACTCAGTCAGGAACGAGCAGAAGGAAAGGACTAAGGGACAGCTTCTTCATCCCTGACTCACTGTCTGTTACTGTGTAAGCTTTTCCCATGTTTTCCATATTTAATTAACCCCATTTGCTGAAAGCAGAGCCTGGTGCACACGCTCCTGCTCCCCTCTGCTCCAGTGCTAAGTATTCAACCACCGGCTGTGGAGCAGAGCAGGGAAGAGCTGTTTGCAGTCAGGAGCTGATTTCAGCTTATCTGTGGCAATTAACAGTGAACAACACACTGCTTTTAACACTCACAGGTGAGAGATATGCCCAGCTATAGCAATTTGTATTCAGCATTAGGGAGCTTGTTGGGACTAAGTCCTGCATCCAGCAGCAGGGCTAATAAGTAATACAGATTCAATAAGGAGCAATTTCTCCTGGGGTTTCATGGTCTTACTCCTTGTGGGTCAAGTGTCAAAATCCAGGCTTGAGCCTTTGGCTACTCCTGCCTTCAGAGCAATATTTTTACTCACTTTATTTTTTATCATTTTTTTCAATGATTATATGAAGAAATATTACCAAGGCATAATTTTGTAAAATAAGTCTTCATAAAGACTTTGCTTATAAACATGAAATATTTGGCATGTTATCATTTTGTGGCATGTTATGTTTTTGGCTGTTACAGTTTTCTGTCTTTTTGATAAAGTACTAAGTAATAAATAATAAATAACCCAATATATATTATTAAACACCCATTAAAGAAAATCAATAATAATTCACAAAGAGTTATATTTTCACTCATGCACCATACACAGATTTGGCTAAGATACTTATTTAGGAAGAAAGAGGGGGTTCCAAACTATTTTCAAGCTGTTGGTAAACATTGAGTCAGTTAGGGTCCAGTCTCAGAGCACTGAGCTTACCACAGAAACTATGGACATCTTCCTTACACCAGAGTGAGAGGAGTTTTTCGACATTCAGAGCTCAGCCTAGAAGTTCCAATTCTATCAGAAAATTTGGGGAAAGCTTCTGAAATTGCATGGGAGTGGCTCAAACCTTCAAGCAGTTTAGTGGCTCTCCATCATGTCACTCCAGACTTGGACATAATTATTTTTTAAAGCCAAGGATGGCAGGGCCTTGGAGCAGAGTAAGACTGAATCATTGGCTTAAAAGTCCTTGTACTGGAGGAACTGTCACAGGTTATTTACAACAACGTGTAAAACTTATCTTGCAAAGTCTGACTGTTCTTCATATCAATTAAATAGAATTATGGACTTTCAGTTATCTCTAAGATACCTGCAAGGTAGTCACATGGTAAGAGATTTTAATGCAGTGGACTGAAGCTAGAAAATGAAAAATACTGTAGTTGATTTTTAGTCCTTAAGTAATTTACTGTAGGCACAATTTTATTACATTAAAAAATTGAACAAATTATTTTTCCCAATGTTATGGGAACTCTCTACAAAACCTTGAGCTCTTTTGTTTATTTTCTGCCCAAAGACTTTACTAGCTGTGCTATTTTTGGTGATGCTACAGTCCACTTTTACCTTAGGAAATGCACAGACAGCCATGTAGACTGGGAGCAAGGTAGGGCTGATGCAAAATTTCAAACAAGCTCCCATATAATCCACCATAAACTACTGATCACTACCATACACTGAAGTTGAAAATATCAATCTGCATTCTTTTCTGTGTTGCTCCTATGTACTAATAAAGCTGGAGAAGTAAGTCAACGGTGATCTTACCTTTGGCAATAAATTTAAATGAAAACTGGATGTACACTGTATTAGTGCAGTCTAGATCTCTTGACACAAGCATTCTCAGTCCTTCCTGCAAACACAGAATATACAATGTCAGTTCTCATTATTGAGTGTGTTCTGCAGCCTATTGTTGCTTGGCTGTTGTCTGCTTCTGCCTGCTGGTGACAGCAAGAGGGGAAGCTCTCTGTTCCACTCCTTTTCCCAGGGAGAAAATGGGGACAGTGACAGCCTTGGTAAAGTGAGGCAGGATATGACAGAAGTACAACTACATGGTCAGGTACAGGCACAGTTACAGCTCATTCAGTTCGTGCTCTGAACCCTGGGGTGTGACTGGATCTGCAAGCACTGACTCAGACACTGAGTCCAGGCTACTGCACTCATTTTTTGTGCAAACTGTACAGCTGCCAAGCACCCTCATTCCCAGGCAGGGACAGTCCTCTCTAGGAGTTCTTTTCTATATCTCAAAATATATTTTGTACAAATATCCTCTTCTGGGGCAACCTGTTGACCTGTAAGGAAAGGGAGTACGCAGGAAACCTCACAGGGATCCTGAGGCCCTGTCCAGTTTGACTGATGAGCTCACTGTTGTGTGGATCCTGGGGCCAGAGCCAGTCCCTGTTCTGGCAAAAACCAGAGATCTGACAAAAACCACCTCTATCTCAGACCCATTCCCCCAGGGGAACAATCTGCAGGAACAAGCAATGCAAATTTTAGACAATTCACGTGTTGTGATTTGGGATTTAAATAATCTAAAGAGGTTGAACTGGAGTTCAGCTTTTGCAAATAAATACTTCAAAGAATTAATTTATAGACCAAACATTATTTAACTTCTCTTTTTGGGGGGCACCTGAGTTCACAGTGTCAAATGAAGACTTGTGTGAGCTGAGAATTCGTGTGCTTGTGAACAAAAGTTATTATTCATTTTGTTAAGAAAAATTTGGAAAATATATTTCTTGGCCTTTTGAAACATGCAGTCAACAAAAATAAGTCTTTAAAGAACTAGAAGACATCAAAATGACAGAATTGAGTAAAATGAATGCAAACTACATAAACAATGATTACACAGACTACAGCCCTGACTAATTTGTATCATTCAAAATACTAAAAATCCAATCAGAACACTTCAAGATAATTGTAATGTGTACCATATTTCCAAATAGTTCACCTCAAGAATCTCAGTGTAGAGTTTCATTCTTTTCCTCTGGTGGTCAAGGAGGAGTTTATACCACAAAAATAAATAATACACAATCAAGAGATGAAACCCATTTGTTCATAAAAAAAAACAACAACAACAACAAAAAACTGTGGAAAACATGGTGCATGTTTAGAGTAGGAAAAGACAAGAAAAATGAAAATGTCAAATTCTAGCCAAAAGACTTCAATATAAACATATGGGCCTAACAAGAGAAAATTTTTGACTCCACTGGTTTTCATTAATTTTTTTTCAATGTGAGTAATCTCTGACCCCTTTGAAAATGAGAGCTGTTCCAGACTTGATGGTGTCACCATTCAGGTTTCCCCTCTCAGCACCGTAGACTTCAGGCCAAAGGTCTGGATGCAAGTTACCATTGAAATCATCCTTCAGGACAGATGGCAGAGGAAGGACAGGGACACAGTAAGGACCTCCAAACCCTCTGTCACACCTAGCAACACATTGGGAAGAAAAGGTATTATCCATCTGGCCTGGATAAAGCACATCCATTCTATGGAGCAGCTTAAGCAGTTTTCTACTCACATGCAATGGCCTGAATCACAGATGCCGTGCCCTGAGCACATCCAGGGGCATCCTGTAGCCAGGACCACATTATCAATAGCCCAAGAATCCACTCCAGAGGCATAGTTGTACTGAATCCATCTGAACCGTGTTCTGGGAGAGCTGTTAAAAACAACGGAAATGTATTTCAGGATTCAAAATTCTCATCCACAAAGGGCTGAATAGTGAAGAAAATCCCAAAGACGTCTGAAGAAAAGCGGATTAATAAGCATGGCCCACTTGTTTTGAAAAGATTCATATTCTAGTGGAAACTGGAAGTTTACATTTCCCAGGTTACTCTTTTAGGCAAAATTCCAGCATATTCTAAAGAAAGGTGCCCAAAGTGATAATCAGGAAAGAACATTGCTGAGACACTTGCTGATCAACAAAGTGGTTGAGAAGAAATTAGCAGTTCCACTTGCATTTGACAGCTCCATGTGTTGCTAGCAGAATGGAAACAATAAAATTGCATCAGTAAAGTAAGGAGTTATGAAAGTTCATTTCCCCTATGTGTTAAGAGGAAAACAATGGTTATATATGTTCATACATATATATATATATGTGAATGAATATATGAATATATATATATACAAATATGCACATGCATACACACTGCTGTCACTGCCTTGTTATCCTCAAATGAAGAAAGTACTTTGGAGAAAAAAAATTCTTTGGAAGATGATGTATGGTACTCTGGAGTGAGCTGTGGAATTGGAAACCAAGGTGTGAACTCCAGACCCAGTTAATTTGCTGTGTGTCCATTTTTACCACTGTATTTTCTGGGTGATGAAACGTACAGAGGTAATGTGTACAGAGGGTGCTCTGAAGAGTTACAAAACTGCTCAGAACAGTGGTAAGCAGTGTCATGATTACCTGTCGTTCCTAAACTAGAGCATGGCTTTGCTTAGAGAGATGGATGCCAGCACATCTGCCACATCCATTTACAGCCCTGTGATATCCTGAGGAGCTCGGCAGAACTCTCTTCCTGGTCAAAAGGGTGAAGGTGGCACATCCAGTGACATGTTCTGACTTGCTGAATGCTGTGACTAACATGCCTGAATGTTGGGTGACAACTTAATGTGCAATAACAGAAAACACGAATGTAGGAAAGGATGGATCAGGGTATTTATTCTTGCTTCTTATTGCATAAATGTTAGAAAAGCTGGTTTAGCATTCTTTTTCTTACTGTCAGAAATTGTAGGCAAGACCTAAGGATTCATTCATCAATGTTGTAACTTCCTTAAGTCCCTACACTTCACTTTATAGCTGATGAAATATTTTGAAAGGAAATTTAAAATTCTGGTGGCGTGACAACACACATTTAAAAATTTAAAAGACATGCAGAACATTCCCAAGCTGGAGGATGTTTGTTCTAATTAGACCAGCAAAATCTTTGTCATGCTAAATAGCCAGAAGAGCAGCGCTCACTTGGTTGAGGGTGGGAGGTAGACAGTAACTCTCTTCCAGTTTTGGAATCTTTCTGAGGTGTAGATGGAGCTCTCGGTGTACTGCTGACAGCCGATGGTTGGGGGGACACACTCCTCTGTCACCAGGTGCCAGTCCCTCCCGTTGTTCAGGGAATACTGCAGGTGAACGCTGTGGGAATTGCTGTATGGCTTGCTGCAGCCCATGCTCAGCTCAAACTGCAAGAATGTGGAGGCTGAAACGTGGAAGTCCCAAGTCTCAGCGTAACGAGGTTTTCCTAAGCAAAGAGAGACAAACAACAAATACAAATACAACAATAAAAACAATTACAACAATAACAACAAAGTGTACCTTCAGCACATGCTTTCAATACTGTCATTCAAATTTGTTACCATTCTTCACCTTTTTCCAGCCTTCTCTTCCCTACAGGTTACTAAATACCTGGATTTGTTCTCCCATCCTGTAAAACTTGATCTTAATATTATTTAGTCTATTAAAATAGACTCATACAAAATATAGTAATGTTTGATGACACATACCAATGTTTTCACTGAACATCAGAGCTGTATCCATAGACAGGCAGTCAATGTCTACTTGACCTCCTTGTATTCTGTACCAGCTTGCTTGTAAATCCACAGTTCCATCAAATTTATCCTGGAAGCCGGTCTGAGAGCTGTCATTCATCCCTATGAGCACATCATCCAAAGCCCACTGAGCTGAATGCTTCCCTACAAAAACCAGAACAGACAGGTTAGTGGAGTCCCTGTAAGTTGTTTTTGTGCCCATATGCTGTGTTCACTCAGTGAGCAGTGCTCAATCACACCAACTGAGTGCTGTTGAACAAGACTAAAACATTTCTCAAGGATGCACCTGGACACTAGAGCATGTTTCTATTACAGATAAACACAGGTATTTCCCTCTTCATTTCTTTAGCTTCAGTGCCTTTGCCATCATATGCTCTCCCTCTGTTTGGATGAGATACTCCCTGAGCCCCTAGATTGGGGAATTTCATTTTATGGGTCACAACCTTCCTGCTATTCCCCACAGCTAAATTGGAAAGGCCTCTGTCTAGTTCCCAAAATAGCTTTTGTATGAAAGTGAATAGAATATGAAGGAACATGCTGAAGGCTCTGCATATAGATAATATTTAGAGAAGTGCTGTTCTCCTTCCTGGAAATCTCTCCTCTTGCTCTCCAGCCTACAGGCATTTCACTTTCATCATCTCCAGCCCATTTCTTTGGCCTTCATTTCAATTCACCTTTCTACTGGCATGCTGAAAAGAACCTCTTACTGCACAATTGCTGCCCTCACAGGAGAGGAAGGAAAGCCTTTACAATAAATTGTGAGCTTGCAGCAATGTGCCAGGACTTTTGCCTTGCCACCAAGAGGAACATGGTTCATGGCTGGTAGGGCCACTCTGCACTGAGGAATGGCAGACAGAGGATAGTCCATGAAGGAACTAACATCTCTGACCAGAAGTGCTTGTCACCTGCAGGCACTGGTGTGGAAGGTGATATTTCAGCTTCCAGTCATAAAACCTTGCTTATAATGGGAGCCACAGGGCTGCCATCAGTGTTCTTAAGAGTGATGACCCTCAGCAGGGACAGATGCCACCCATGTGCCACCAAGGCAAGTATAGGGAGCATTAGGTTGGACATTGCACCACTCACCAATGCAAATGATCATCACAGAATGATGGTCTGTGGTGCACCAGTCATTGCTCAGCACTTTTAATCAAAGGAACTGTCTTCTTAACTAAATCACATCTCTCTTGTCTTGTCTATTGTCTTACCTAGTGAGGACAATTAAGTCCAGCACATACAAGAAAATGTATGAATAAAATCAGCCATCAAAATGATAAATGATGTCTAAGAAGCTGCATACCATAATTACCTGCAAGCTACATGCTTTGCTCCCCAAGGAATTGCCGTTGACATGTACTTAGCTATATTTCTGAATATTGCCTTATATGTCCTGCAGATCCAGGAGCTGCTGCCTTGTGCAAAGCTAAGACTTAATTAGGATCCTTTTAGTAGTGGTAATGTGCTTCCGTGTGAGGTGGGAGCTCTCACAGTGGCTGTAGGAATCAGTCAGAACCAGGGTTTAACTTTCAGCTGAGGATGTGGGAAGTGGCTGAGTGGTTTTGTAGGGCAGGGGACTTGGGCTCTGGGACACTAGAAATGGTGGGAGGAGGGGGTCCTGTCCTGGACTGTGGAGATATTAAAATAGTGAGATGGGAGCCACCAGGTAGGCCAAGGTATGCCTACACTTCCAAAAATGAGACAAAGAGTGTAGGCCATCTGGCATCCCAGGTCACTCTATACTCAGCTAAAAACTTTAATTTTATTAAGGCTTTTATTTTTTTAACGTAATTTTTTCCTCCCCCTCCCTCCTGTTATCTTAGCATCTTTAGTTTAAACTTGGCTCTTAAACAATTTTACTCTTAAGCCCACTCATCAGTTTGGTGCTATAAAAGAAAATCGTGGCCTTAGTGTGACTCAGGAAAGCCCAAATATGCTCTTACAACATCCAACTCTTCAAAATACTGTGTTTTTCACAAGCTGAGGTCTCTGCCCAACATGTCCATTCTGAGTAGCACTGACATGTGGGTTGTGTAAAGCTGTTTGATAATTTTCAGGATGGCCTTGCTTACCGTGTTGTGGCTGCCACCAGCGGAAAGCGGTGGCAGGGGTCTTGGCCTCGCGGGGTAAGTCGATGGACACGACCTGCGGCTCCAGGTACGACATGAAGTCCAGCTCGCGCAGCAAACTCCAGGTGATGCCATTGTCATTCGTGTACTGAACAACGAGTCCTGTGTTTAAAATGCGGAAGAGCAGTTAGTGAGACTGTGCAGAGCAAAGAGGGGGCAGGTCACGCTGTGCTCTGGAACGTGTCACCAGCGCATGTGACACGTGCAGCTCCTCGTCCAGGAGCTTTTTGTGCACAAAGTCCTACTGCAAAGGTGACCTGGGTCACCAGCTGCCACATGCCATCTTGACTGTTTTCACCAAACTGGAAGGACCAAATCTTTTACACCCTCACAGAAACTAATGATCATAGCACAGAAATGATAGGAATAATGTGATTTTCTTTTACACAGTGTTTATTTCATGTTGGGTATCCTTGCAGTTTGTGTGAAAAATTAAGTTATGATTCTGATAGCTGGGATTACAATCATCCTGCAATGTATGCAAGCTCACAGCATCCTTGGAAATTAATTATCATAATATTTAGAAAATTTAAGATAGTCTTTGTATCATGCACACAGTATGGCAAACACTAGGACACAACAGAAGCCCAGCAGAGCTCATCAAAAGGGATACTACAAGAAAGAAGCACCTGTGTATATTTCTTCTCTTAAATTCTTTTATATTGGTATATGTTCAAGGATAACAGATTTTTTTTTTTTTTTGTGTTCTATATTGTTGCAAATGAGTGGAGAATCAAACCCTTATGTAATCTGTGCTGCAAGATGACAGCTTTCCTCAGTGAGTGAGTCAATGTAAATGCCAAATATCAGGAAAAAATTCACTGATGTTAAATGCTTTATACTGAGAGGAAAATTAAATTTTCTCATCTCTCATGTCAGTGGTCTGACTTCATGCAACCAGACCACTTTACATGGGAATCTGCTCCCAGAATGCTGATTCTTCCCAAACACAAGTATCAGTCCTCCACAACAGTAACTTTAAGCATGTGGATCAAATAAGAGAGGAGACATCTAGGAGAGATTAATTTATTCAGACTAAATAAATTTTCAGCTGCAACTTTATAATCTTGTGTTTTGGGTAAATCATGCATAAGCTTGTTTTGAAAGGCATTTTTTATTAGACCCACTGGTGTACTTGAGAAGATGAACAAGTGCTCAGGTACACAATTCTTCTTCAGGTCAGAAATGGAGTTTGCCCACTTTATCCTGAACTTGAATTTCATTCATTTTATTTCATACCTTATGAAAAGTCCTGTGGAGTCGTAAATTTACCTGTTTTCCAACACTATCAAATAGTTTAATACAAGCTATTACATCCTGCTTTGTAAATGCTGTCTTTCTTAGACCATCACAGCTCCCACAGTTACTCCTAAAGATGGATCACCATTAGGTTTGGCGTAACTAATTATAACTAGAAAAGTCCACCAAAAGTAAATAGCTTTGTCCAACATTTATGAAAACTGAGGAGGTAATTGATTTATGTTAAAAAAAAATCTTCTTGATTTTGTAAAGGCAGCAAAAGGCAAGAACACTGCAGAAGATGCAAAATGTAAAAGACTTATAATAAAGAAAAGGGGCTTTACCTTCATTCCTGGCTCTTGGTCTGTTGCAGGAGCTACCAACACTCTTGCTTCCAAGCTGTACATAAAATTGAACTAGCCTTTTAAAAACACAGGATAAAAAAGAAGTGTAATCAACTTCTGATAGCACAAGATCAGTCAGGATAATTTGCATCTCTTAGCTAATGGCATTTTCAGTTAGGTCCCTATTTCAGGCTTGTTGATAAGGCAATATTCCCAGAGAAACCAAACATGGCCATGGTAAATACTGAAAGAACCAAGACAGAAGAAAGTGATGTGATTTATTAACCTGGAGTATAATAAATGTGCTTCTGAGTGAGTGTCAGAAGTTAGCAGTTCCATCTCATGCAGAACTTGCAAAATCTCCATAGCAGGCTAAGCTGTTCCTTACATCAGATCTTACCTTGGCCTTTTGAAACCAGAAAGTAGGTGAAGCATTAAAATACAGCATTAGAGTGGTAATAAAATTATTACATCCTCCTTAATCACTAATCCTATTTAGATCCTTAAATTCTTGATATAAACAGTTTTTAGTGTAGTGAGCTCACTGAACATATTGTGAAGTAAACCCTTTGATTTTGAACCTATACATTATGATTTCATTGAATATTCTCTTGTTTTCACACCATGAAGTGGTGAAGAAAAATGTTCCTGAGCTGCTTTTCTTGCAACCTGCCCTGTAGTCAGTGCTTTTATCCCTTCCCTAATTTCTCTTATTCCTTTCTACTGTAAACCATGGCAACCGTTGCATCTCAGTCTCTGCATGAACACATTTCCGTGTCTTCAATTTTTCCCAAAACTACTTTCTGCAGCCCTTGTAATACCACAAAACTCCTTGAGACAGGATTGCTGGTTTTATTGACAGAACTCTGGATTAGTCTGGAACATCCCTGTTTAGCAATATTTGAATTAAATATTATTCCATCCTTGTGCTCCAAAATATTGTTAAGGTTTTTTTCCCCAATCTGCAGTAATTCCATGGTATCCCTGCCGAGCTTGTGTTAATTATTGTGACTCTGTGGTTTTACAGTAGTTTATATTTTCTCCTAGATACATACTAACGTGCTATATAACAACAATTAATTTCAATTAATGCCCTGCTGCTCACTCCTCAGATTTCACTGCATGTCTCAGGCATTCATCTGACTCTTACTAGGTCATAACTAAGGTAAGGAGCACTGAGATGACTCAGAATGCCATCAGCCCCTAATCTACACATACTTCACAGGTTGTTTCCATTGCACACCAAAACCAGCTCCTGAGCAGAGCAGAGAAACTGGACTCAACCCCACGATGGGATTTTGCAAGCTGAAAATTGGCAATGCTATTCTCCTCCTTGCTTCCTGGCCAAGTTTTAAATTAGGATGATAGAAAATCAGGCCTCATTAATTCTATTGACATAGATAAAATCTTTATTTAAAACATAAATTTTGAGGTGCATTTTTTGCCACTCAAATAATTCTCCACAAGGATAACTCTTTTTGCTTTAGAGGATTTTGTCCTAATTTGTAGTAATTTTGGTAAAACCACAGACAAGCCACATCACTACAGCCAGAGCCAGTAAAATGCAGACAGGACTCCAATTTCCCTCAGCCACTGTTATGTGCACAATATCATAATCCTCCTCTAAATCCAGATTCTAAATCCAGCTGCATTCCAGTTCTGTTATCAAAATCTGTGTCTACTGTCTGAGATGTTTAGTATAGCCATAGGGTCCAGGACAAGGCAGAATATCCTCATCAATCTCTTTGCTAAGATAACCCCACAGACAGCTCTAGACAGTCAGGCTCACAGTACCACACCATTTAGCCAGGTAAATTCTATCTGTTTGCTGCAGCTCTGCTGATGGAGACAGTATTCAGGCAACAAAACTCTAGACAGAAGCATCAGAGGTGAATAGATTTACAGTCCTCTGACAAATTCTTCCATTCTTGCCAAATGTGAAGATCATTAAAAAGCAAAACCAAAGAACAAAAAACCCCTTTCTGCAGAAGGTGAATCAGCCCATCTGATCTCTAAGTGTCTGACCCAGAACAGCTCCCTGGGACGGTTGCACAATCATTACCAATGGAGTCTGTAAAGCAGATGGGAGCCAAGTCAGCTAACAAGCCAGATGTCACCACTTGGAAAAAATGCATATATATTCCATGGCTTTTATCTAGATGCCAGGCAGGCACTGTGTGCAAATGCTCCCACCAAACAGGTAGTTAAAGGTGTCATAAGGGACAGGCCATCAAAATGGGAGGCAGCAGCTCATCAGCAACCAAAATGCATCCATGTATCACAATGTCAGTCAGAAGGGTGGAAATTCTGCCAGTGAAATTGTACCCTTGGTGTGCTGGGCCATGCAATAGGGAAGGAATGGAGAGACTCCAGAGTGTTTCTGAAGTGTAGGATAAAAAAAGAAATGGTCTGGGTGAAATGAACTTTGACACAGCTCTCTTAGTGCTATGTGACATTCTCCTAATATCTGCAAAAAAAGGGTGTAGTCAATCATATGAAGGAATAAGGAGGCAATAGGCCCAACAAAGCTAAGAAGTTATGATACCACTTATTGTATATACTAAAATTTGAGTAGTTTTTTAATGGCCATTGGCTCCCAGGCACAAGCTTTAGTTTGAAATGCTTTTAGTGTGATACCTGGCTGTGGTGGTGCCCTGTTGGGCTGCCCCCCTGAGCAGCACCACACACCTCAGGCTGGCAAATCTCAACCCCATGGACCATGCTGTGCTGGGGAGAGAAGGGTGAAAGGGAAAAGGGTCTTTGTGCTTAAAAAAAAAAAAAAAAAAAGAAAAAAACCAAAGTCCATGTATTCCTTACATAAAATTTACACTCCACATTCAAAAAGCTGCAGCTGATGATATGAAACATACATAGGTAGATCTGCAGGAATTTAGAATGAAAATAAAAATTTAGTGTACTGCAATATTGTTCAATTTTTCTATCAGGTTCTTCCATGCATGATTTACAAAACAAGATCTTAAATGGTCTGGGAAAACACTATTAACCTGAAAAATAAGCAGCTTAAAAATCTACTGCAGGAGTTTCTGCCTTCCTATTCACAAGTCTCAATCCACATATCTAACAGTATGTCTTTCAAGGCATGTTTTCCTGCTGTTTACTCAGTCACCAAAGCCCCCCAATCAAAAAACCCTTGCAAAAATAAAAGATAACTGTGCAGGGCTAAGATGATGCCTAATAAGATAACTGAATTTTATGCAAGGCATTACCAAATGCAAAAAATAATACCGAAATGGGAAAAGTACTTCCCTTTAATCTCCCTTTCAAGTGACATTAATTTTAGCTTCAATAATGAAAAAAGATTTCTAGGCTGAGGAATTATTTTCTTTTTAGTGTATGGGCCTTTCAGTTAACCCTTCACACTCTCACAAACTGTGTATCTTTGCTTCTAGAAAAAAAAGACAGAGTTAATGTTGCAGATGGCCTCAAAACCTTTAAGTGGGATGCATCTGTTCAGAGCAAGGTGTCTGAAGCTGAATGTCTAAGTTATACACAGCCAACACAGGCTGTCTTACAGCTAATGAAAGAAAGAAATACGTGTTTGCAGAAGACAAAGCTCTGGCCTCTGCTAGCTGCTCTTTTAGGAGGAGTTGTGTTGCCCTTTTGAAGCAGCTATTCTCTCCTCTGAACACAAAAGCAGCCTGGGGTAATGGCTCTAGTCTAAAAAGTCCATGTTCTGGCCAAGCAGCGTCAGGTGGCTACTACCTTTGACACAGACTGAAGAAAGCAACAGATCCATGTTAGTCCCATTTGTGTTTGAGATGACCACTATGCTCTGTCTAGCAAACAGCCCAGGGTGTGGCTTCCAGCTTGAATCGTTCAAGGGAGTTAACCTGCTCACTGTGTTGCTCACAAAAAAATATAAAATGGTGATTTTTTTGACATAACAATCAGTTCCAGCAGGAGAACAGCTCATACCGTGAGTACGTGGTCAGAAGAGAGATCGTAGCTGCTCTTACCAAGTGTTTCTCTCGCCATTTATGTTTTTGAAGCAGAATTAAGACACAAGATAACCATATTCTTGTGCAAAACAGAAGCAGTGTACATTAAAAACATCAAGAAAGAGCATTGCTCAGAATTTTAAAATGTCTTTTGGCTTTTAAAATGGTTCAATCTTTGCAAAAATGGAAAGCTATAAATATGAATATCTGGCATTAAAAGTGGTTTCAAATTAATTGTAAAATTAAAGGGAATACTTTGCTTTAAAAAATATTTCTTCACGAAAGAAGGAATAACTCAAAAATACTCTTTTGAATGCAGACTTCTTGAGGAAGTAGTCTAGAGTACTTCCATTATATTGCTTCCCAGGATGAGTAACACAGGATTTGAAGTCAGTGAAATGGAAGTGCTCACATCTTCCCAGAGTTCCAGGACAAACATGTACTTGTACAAAGCATATTTGTCAAACAATTAATTAGTTTAATTGATAACTAATTTACATAATTATATAACCATGACATGCATTTGTCAGACATGCAGGGGACAGAAGAAAGGTGGCTGGTGCAGTGCTGTGCAGTACCAGGGAGCAGCTGAGGACTTCCCCAAACCAGCAGTCCCCACACTGTCCTACAGAGCCCTGCTTGCCTGAGCTGGAGAGTGATCACAGTGACCTCTGGCAAGTCTTTGCTGAGTGATCCCACAAATTCAATTATGGAGCAAATCGTGGCATTATTAATCTCAGAGCAGTATTTGACAGGATAAATATCTTTTATTAAGCTAACTGCCAAAATTGTAGAGTGCTCAAGGTTTCAGGTGCCTAATCTCTCATGAGACTGGACAAAGCTGCAGCAAACTCCAAGCTAAATAGTGGTTAGAATTAACAGCCCTTTGTTCATCCTAATTACATTAATCAGCTAGGCAATTTGAGAGAAGAGGATAATTGCTACCAATGTAGCAGGATTCAGCACCAGCAGGGAGAGAGGTGAAGGCTTGTTAGCCTCTTGGCTACGCAGAAACAATTCACATTCCATTCCTTTGCACTTCTGACAAGTGGAGTAATTCACAACATCTGGCAAGCTAACAACAGTTCCTCGCTGTGCCATCCTCATGCCTGCAATTCAACACAGTCAGAGGAAAAGGAGCTTTTCTCCCGGCTATGGGCAGAGTCTTAGGTTTTGTGCATTCTCAAGACCATACCTTCTGCCTTAGAATACAATGCAAATTATCTTCTCAGAAAGATAGTGAGTTAATATTTTATTTTAAGCTGTTATTCCACTGTCCCTAACCTAAGTATTCTCTTTCAAACAGGGAAGTAGTACACCAGAATGAACAAAAAAGTATTTTTCTATCTTTCAGAGTTCTTGTACAGGTTATGACTACCATAAAAAAAACCATTTCCCACCTTCTCATATCCACACTTGCAACAGGGCAGAACAGAGAACATGAATACACAAGCAATTTTGAGAAGCAGCACTGAGCACTGACCTGATATTTGTGGTGTCCAGGGGAACAGTCCTAGCTTCCCTTTTGCCAGGTCCATTGAAATACAGAGATTTTCCATCGCTGAGCACACCACAGCCTGTCCCAACCTGACCTCCTGTTATCTTGTACCAGAGAGGGCTTAGCTTCCTCTCGAACCTGTCGAACATCTCACTGTGATTAGGCACATTGGACACACAGGTTCCATGTGATGCTTCAAGAAAAAAAAAAAAGAGGGAGATGCTTTGGTGAAACTGTTTTGGACAGAGTAAGGGTCAGATACAGTACATTGGCACACAGTTCTGTTGCATCCATCTGTGACAAAACACCAGGCTTTTCTAAGAAAATGCCCTGATGACTGGATTGTACCTTTTTAAGCCCACTTTACAAATGTCTGTAAGAAGAATAAGCTCTCTTCTCTAAACTCTAAGATGGCTTATTTCACTAGGTGAAAAATAGCCAAGCTTTATGTTGATAAGGCATTTTTTGCAAACAGAAAAATATTATCCTATTTAATTTTAAACAAATGGAACAAAAGATGTTAGCTTAATGCTTTGTTGGTTGAGGGTTGAAAAGACTGCAGTGTGCAACCAGTTGTGTCAATCATTTTTTTTTCACAGGGTTTGCATTTTGGGTTTTTTCCTATTTCAGCATAGAAGCCCCTAAAACCACAAGTGAGCAGAATTTTCCACAGAAGGGCCTGTCAGAACATATGTTCCCTCCTGGTCCCATGCCATCTGATGGCCAGGGGACTCAAAAATGGCAACAATTCTTTTGAAGATGATCCAAAGGCTTTTAAGCAGACTTTTCAGTTTATAATATTTTATTTTGTTTTCTCTCTTATTGCTAGTCCCTTCCCATTCATACAGATGGTGATATTCAAAGATTGTGGTTGCCAGAAACATCAACGGTGTCCGCTGCCTTCAGCTGCTCCGCTTTGCCTGTGCCGAATTTAATTTAACAAAACAAGAAAGATTCCTCTTGGCAGCCCATGCAATATATGTCATCGTATATTTTCCCGAAATATTGGAGAGGAAAAACAAGATGTCAGGTTCACAGGTTTAACTCTGCCAGTGCTTAGTGTAACCCCGCTGGAGAGGGCTGTGTTACCTGTGTAGCCCAGGTCACAGAAGCAGACCCCCGAGACGCAGTCGCCGTGGCCGCTGCAGTAGCTGGGGCACGGCTCGGAGATGTAGACGCCATCCAAGCCGAAGGGAGGCACGCTCTTGTGGGAGCTGCTCTCCTGGATCCAGCGGAATCGGGTCTTACTGCAGAGAACAAACAACAGCATTGCTGCTCCTGGCTTCAGTGGCTACTGCTCCTTCCTTAAGATGAAAAGGACCTTTTCCCAAATTAGCCGTTTGCAAATAGGATGCTTGGATTTCTGTCATGCTACATTGCTTAAGGATATTTCTTTCAGATTTTTTGGCTTCATTTTGACTTCCTCTGTTTCTCTGGCCCATATCCATCAGTGTGAGGCAAAGAACAAATACATGGTTTCATCAACAACAGTGAATGATTAATGTGACTTGGAAGATGCTTTTTACTACTCAGTCCAACCTGAAGTGCTAATTACATATCAAAATCCCTAAACTTCATTTCTTAGAGTATTTTTGAAAGGAACTCAGTGATGGCAGCGATGCAGAGTTTATTATGGGATTGTGCACTTTTGAGTAAAAATCCTTTAAGTTATTTGGGTACAAGAAAAAAAGCCACTTTCTAAACAGAAACAACCAGTCTGACTCATCAATCCCAAAGTTACATCCTGACAGTGAGATGGAGATGTGGTAGACCTGGTAAAACACGGATGAAGGAACAAACAATATCACTAATTACTCTAAGGCTGCTGAGCTGACACAGCTGGCCCAAAGACATATGATTGACAGTCCATCAGTTCTTACTCTAAAAGCCTAGTTCCAAACTTTAATGGCAGACTTTTCTGACATACCCTTTCTTAGAGTGGCTGCAGATTCCTCCCTTGAGTGGGAAAGCCTCTAAAGATTAATCTTTGAGGCTGAGCAAGATATTTGCTCACAGTCATTGTATGGGAGAGTAACAACAATCTCTATTAAATAATAATTTTTGCTAGCTTTAATACAGTTGCTTTGATACAGTTGCTTCAATGTTGCTTTGTAGAGCACTATATTATAATAGTTGCTATGGCTCCAATACTGCATAGTAAATAAGTCTGATTAAGATCTTATTGTCTAATTGTTACCATAATAAATCATAAATTAACATGTTTATATAAATATATCTAGTTTGCCATCCTTAATCCTGAAGGACAACCTTGTGTAAATGTTCAGTTACACCTGTATAATTCTTTAGACATAAACCACTGACAAAGTCTAGGGCTAAGATTGGATCCAGCTGCACCTGGGCTCTGAGAAGGAGTTTAGAAAGCAGTGGGGTCCTTTCTTGACCTCATGACTCAGTGAGAAGGCTCTTTTAATAAACTTTGTCAGAAGCTCCCACTCTTCTCACAACTCTGACTCACTGCATAGGAAACTTGTTGAAGAAAAAATGTTTTGGTTATTAATTTCCAGTCTTTAACTTTTAGCTGATCATTTTACAGGAGCTCCAGAGGGGGGAACAAATTTACAGTCTCATTGCCAATATAATGGATTAACTAATATCCTCCTTGCGACTCTGCCTAAAAAATAATAAACATATTGCTTTTTCTTTTTTGCTGTGCACTGGAATTTGGTAGGTACATGTTCATGCTTGGTAGCAAATAATGAAATGGGATGCTCTCTGGTTAACCCATGAACCATGATTTCCTAAGTGGCCCACAACAAACTCAGGTCTCAACATGCCAAGACACTCATTGCAGCCACAATACTTACATTTTTAATGTATTAGCATGAGCTTCTTATTCCTGATCACATTACTGCACATAATGCCAAACAGATTGCTGCTATTGATTCTGCCCTGCTTGTTTTGGGTAAATCAAATCAGCTGGTGTCAGATCTGTGCAACTTGGCACCTGCTTTTATTGGCTAATTACTGAAGAAAAGACAAACTCATTATGGTACACACTGCTATTTCAAGTCCTTGCAGCAGAGGCACCAGCTCCCCTGCTACAAAATATGCCACACACTCAAATGGGATTGAGGATGAGGGAGGAGGATGGGTCAGAAACCCAGAGGCAGCACTAGAGAAGCTGCTGGGAGGGCAGGGGGACAGGGGACATGGCCAGGGGCCTGGTGGTTGTGCTGGCAGTGCTTGGTGCATCCAACAAATCACATCGGGCTGTTGTACTGATGGAGTAAGACAGAGAGTAAGGGCAGTGAGGAACTTCATCCAAATCCAGGTAAGACTGAGATAACCCTCCTGATTTCAAGGCTTACTTGTGTCTTCCACCATCTGATGTTTTCTCACTTGTATTAATCTGGTGATGAGGTTGTGCCTGCAGATGTGCACAACTACCATTCTTCCTTCCTTTGCCTCTGGCTGTCCCGGCTGCCTTCACTGAGACAGCACATTATGCATCAGCTCAAATACCTTGCTAAGGTTTCTTTGCCCAGTGGTAACTAAAATTAATCCTGTTCAAATGGCTTATTTAATTCATGTGACTTATTACTCTCTTGCTGGTGCCTCTGACCTAGCGGACATGGATAAAGACAATGAAGGGATTGGTGTCAAATTAAAGTGCTGGGTTCCTCACTGCTTTTTAATTTAATAATTTATTATAGACCAACCTGACACCTTTAAAATGGAAAATTCTCACTGCTTTGGGCAGCATACTATATTTTCCCCAGATCTGCCATATTTTAGTGCTGCTTTTAGTCACAGCTTTGCAACTTTTTCCTAATGCACCATTCTAGAAGCAGCTAAATCAGCTAATCCCCGGGTCCCCCTGGCATCACCGGTTTACAATGCGCCGTACCTGGCTGCAAGCGACCTGGGGATAACAATAGTAACTCTGGTCCAGTCCTCAAAGTCTCCCGTGTGGTAGACGGAGGGCTCGCTGAGCTCCCGGGAGCTGCCCTCGCAGCCCCTGGTGCCCGGGGAGGCGGGGTAGCAGCCCTCCTTCACCAGCGACCAGAAGAGCCCAGCATCGTGCGAGTACTGCAGCAGGACGGGGGCAGAGCTGCTGTACTGGCTGCTGCAACCAATGTTCAGCTGCAAAGAAGCAGAGAGTCAGAGATGACACGGAGAAATGCCCTGTTGTTGGTCATTATTGGCTGCCAACCACCTTTGGCTTTTTGTGCTGGGAGGTTTAATGCTCTGAGCACTGGCTCTGAACCCTGCTGGCTTGGAGTCTGCTTCTTACATGGAAATATGACAATTCTCGGTAAAAATTCCCACTATTCCTTCATTAAGGTTGCTGAGTTCAGCACACAGAAAGGTACAAAGAACTTTGCAAGTGTCCCTGTGCATAGCAAGCCCCAAACAGCAAACTCTGTGCAGGGACCTGCATACCCAGGAGTGGAAAGAGCTGTATCCTCTGGGATCCATCCTGCATGCCCAGGAGTGGAAAAGCTGTATCCTCTGGGATCCATCCCATCTGCAGGCCCGTGTGCCCAGAGGATCAGCCTGACTCCCAGGTTAGCCCTAACCACAGCCTTGTCACTGGCCTTGCAGAAATGGTGTCTCAGAGTTGGCACTGAAGTTTGGGCCCCCAGAATAGAGTAACATTTGGATTAAGAAGAAAAAAATGCATATTAAAATGTGAAATGAGAATTCAGCCAAGGCCAAAATCAACTGCTGATTTGAAGTTTCAGTTTCATTCTTCAAGCTATCAGAAAAATATTAGTTTTCCTTAGTTTATTGCAGAAATTCTACTTGAGTTGTAGAAGGCAAAATGTAAAACAAAATCATTCATGTAAAATGAAATAATTCTAACAAATTACTGTCTTTGAGCTTATCAATGCAAAATTATTCCAGTCTGCTATTTAAAATGGAAATTTCACACACTCATGAAAGCATGCAAATAGGACTAACACATTTATGTGCAGGCTGAAAAGCTTTCCAAAAAAGTATAAATTCAGTCTTTAAATAATAGACTTGATAAAGAAGGACTCACTGTTCTGTGACACATTCTTATGTTTTGTATAGCTATGTTACATTGTCAAGTGCTTCAGTGATGGAAGGTGTACGAAACATTTTTAAGTATTGAAATTTTTTTTAACCCAGACAATTTCTTAATTGCTGTTGATCATCAAACCTAGAGAATGGACACTTAGTCACTGAAGTGCAGGAAGGTCATGAAGAGGCAAATAGCATCTTTTCCTGGCTAAATGGTATTTATATAATGAGATATCCTTGGGTTTTGAACAGTTTAAAGTATAAAACTGCATGTAATACTCACAAGAAAATTGTACTGAAATCCCTCAGTTCGTAGAGCATCTTATTAGCATATCTTTTGGTTGAAATTAGATTATTTTACAAATCCCAGTATTTCTAACTAACTTTCCTATTTATAGAACTGTGGGAATTATATTGAAAAGCTGCCTGTAAACATCTGATCTTTTTAATAATTCCACTTGTAAATTATTCAGTGTCTGTATCCACCAATTATGTAAGGACCATGTATTTGTGGGGAGCTCATTAAAATTGCATTGCAACCAACTTCCAGAATTCACCAATGGGATTTCATTATAAACTCAATAAAATTTTGATTAGGGTTCAGAAACAAGAGCTTGTCAAAGCAAATACACTTTCTTTGGAGCCCATATTCTGATGTATTGTCAGACCACTGAAATTTTTGTGAGCTCTTTAAAGAAGAAAATGCTAATTGGAGCCTATATTCATTGACACAATAAAAGTAAATTATATGAAAAACACACACTGGAGTACAGAGCAGCTTGTAAGTCTTTAAATAGTTTAAAATACAAAAAATGTACCCAAACCACTTTGGAGCTTTTGTACTCATAGAGCCCCAGACAGGGTATATCCTTTTTCACTTGACAGTGCAGTAGCATTCCCTAGTACTGACTTGAATGTAATGACAGTCACTTCAACCCACTTCTGAAATGTGCTGAAGAACAAAAACCTTTAAAACTTCTCCAGAGGGGTAAAAATGCTTTCAAGCACCAAGGTTTTGGCTATTCTTCTAGAAAGCAGGATGGCATTTTATTCTGTATAGGTTCATACTTGTGCTCTTCACGTCTTTTTACACAATTGTCTAATTTATCACCTTTGTTTGAACTGTGGCCCCAGTGGCACCTTGCAAGTATTGGCTAAGGGCAATTTTACTGATATTCCACACAGATTTATGTTTAAGGAATACCTTGAACTGCAGGACATATCCAGGCTTCAGAGTTAAATCTCGAGTCACTGCAAACCGGTCTCCGTCCGATTTACCGAACAGCATGGCAGAGGGGGTCGCAGAGCAGAAACTTTCATTTTTGGTCATCCCTTCGTTGGCCAGCATTAACCACACACTCATCTGGTTCATAGGGTAATCAAATGCTGGCTTTTCATAAAAGTTCTGTTAGAAATGAAAAGAAAAGCCAGAGGTATTTTCCCCTCGCACTGTGACTTCAGAATAATTCCCAAAATGATGAACTTTCAAATTTCACAATTTTTATTTTCTGTAGTTTTCAAAAAAATTTTAATTGCCAAAATGTCAGTGTTGACTTTTTGCAGAGATACATCATCACATCCCCTGTCACAAAGCTTAAGAGCCTGATGATTTTGTGAAAAGACCCAGGTTATTCCCACACAGAGATGCGGCTGCAAGCACTACAGCTGTCTCTTTAAATACACCCAGGATTTTCAAAGAAAGCTATGTTCAAACAAGCCTCCTAACAGGATAGTTCCTATTTCCTGGGGATGCCCACAGCTGGCTCTTGCTTATTACCTGTGGCAAAGTGGGATTAACAACAGGAATGATGTGCTTCTGCTTCTCTGACAAAATGATGATGTCGTCGATGGCCCACTGGTCGTACCCTTCCCCTGAGAACACCGGCTGCCACCAGCGAAACCTGGTGCAAGGGGTCTTGGCTGCAGCTGGCAGCTCCAGATAGACAAACCTGAGGAACACAAATCAAGCAGAACTTCAGAGAGCACAGTTTGTAGAGAAATATGCCCCTCAACAGGGAAAAGTGGCAGAAAAGCCAGTATCTATCTTATGTGTACAAGTCCTAGGTAATTTGCGTGTTCAGAGAAGGGCAGCAAAGCTGGGGAAGGGTCTAAGAGAGTAACTCATATGAGGTGCAGCTGAGGAAGTTTGGGTTGTTTAGTCTGGAGGAAAGGTGGCCCAGCAGAGACCTCATTGCTCTCCACAACTACCTGGAAGGAGGTTGTAGTAAGATGGTGGAATCAGCCTCTTCTCCCAGGCAACCAGGGACATGAGAACACTGCCTCAAACTCTGCCAGAGCAGGTTCAGGTTGGACAACAGGCAGAATTTCTCCACTGAAAAGGTAGACAGGCATTGGGGCTTATTGGGCTGCCCAGGGAGCTGGGGGAGTCACCATCCCTGGAATAGTTAAAAAAAATCCCTGGATATGGCATGTAGTGCTGTAATTTAGTTGATATGGTGATGTTGGGTCAAAGGTTGGATTCCATGACCTTGGAGGCCTTTTCCAACTTTAATGATTCTATTATGCTGTTATTTTATTTTTCCTACATCTAGATACCTATTTATGCACTGCATATCAAGAAGCCTCCTTTGTTCTTCTTGTCTGTGGAGAATGTAAACTTTTAAAGAAAATGTATGTTTTTTGTGCTCTATTACTGTATTGCCAAACACAATAAGGAATTGATTTAAGCTCTCTAGCTTTGAATTAAACTGTTCAGCTGATCCATGTTCAGCATGGATCGTAATGTTTTTCTGATGCCAGGAAGTATTAGTTAGATAGAAAAAAAATGCTAGAAAAATTAATTTCTCATTCTCTTTTGCTGATTGGTCCTATTTGTAGACAAAAGCATCATTCTGCTACAATGCAGTAGATTATGTAGCAGTTTTTTTTGGGTAAAAATATTACAGGCCTCTTATACAGATCTTTGTAAAAGAACTCCAGGTCTGCTTAATTTACTCTATGTTCAACTTAAAAAAACACCTTACAAAAATGATGTTAAATAAAAGTTCAAGTTTCAAGCCTAATCATACATATGTCAAAAAGTATAAGAATTAGTTACTTGTCCAGTCCTATTTCAGATAGCTTATATATATGCATTTATAGAAACTCTTTCTTTATATCACATGGTTTTTTGCACTCTGCTTCACTTGCCAGTTAGGTGAAGAAAGAAGAAAGGAATTCTTTTTCAGTTCTTTTCCAGAGAATTCCTAGATTTACTGTTGGAGAATAGGAATTGAAAAATGAGGTTTGAACTACATTTGAAACAAGAGAAAAATAAATCTACATAGCTACGTTCAGTAAAGACCATCACTCTCCATTGATCAGAAGGGAAAATGTTTTGTCTAGAAACATGTTGGATAGTTCAGTATCAAAGTTTTCATTATTTAGCTTCTTTGTTGGAGTGATTTTGACCAAGTAGAGACCAAAGCACTCACCTAGTAAATGAGGGGAAGGGGGTAGCTGTAGTTTGGATTTTAGTAAGGCTTTTGGTACTGTACCTCTCATCATCTTTATGGACAACTTGTCCACCTGCGGGATGATGCTGGGTGAAGGGCAGAATTCAAAGGGTTGTAATGAATGGGGTCACACCTGCCTGGTGACTGGTGACCAGCAGTGTTCCTCAGGTTCAGCCCTAGGGCAGTTCTGTTCCAGGTATTTACCAGTAATATGGATGCAGGAGTTGAACACACCCTTTTGCTGATGATACTAACTGGGAGGTGCTATTGACTGTCTTGAGGGTCAAGAGGTCTTGCAGAGGAATCTTGACAGATTGGAGCATTGGGATTGATTCATGGGATAAAATTTAACAAATGGAAATGTTGATATGTTGATTCTGCAACTAGGGTGGAGTAACACTGAGCACAGTTGTAGGCCCCTTCTACCTGAAATATTCTATTCTATTCTATTCTATTCTATTCTATTCTATTCCAGATTCAACAGTTTTATACTTCCAAGAGCCTAGACCATCTCTAGAAAAGAACAGTCAGCCAAATTACAGAAGTCCTTCTGAAAGCATTGCTCATTGCAATGCAAAATGACAAAATGAGAAGATAAAATTATTAGACCATGTTAAAAGACATGGACTACAGGTAATAGAAATCACATTAACACCTATGCAGACAAATACAATTTAAATTTTCATCAACAAGGTATCTGACAACGAATTTGAATGGCCGAACATGATTTCTTCTCCTCCTTAAATATTTATTTAAAGGAGCTTTTGCTTCATATAACATTAATACATGTTCATTAGATCTGAAATCAGAGTTAGAAGAAATGGAATATTTCTGCACCTCTTTTGGGCAAGTTCTGTATTTGCTTGCTAATGTTTTGCAAATATTAGCATTTTAGTCATGTTTCACTTAGAAGGTGGTAGGAAATTTTATATTTTACTTAAGATTGTAAGGCCCACTTTCATTGCATTTTTCATTCCCAGTAACAGGAGTTTACTGTGCCAGTCAGAAAAAGTTTCTATATAAAGATGACTTCTAAGCATTATAAATTTGAATTATTATTCACGTTTTCATAAGTTGAGAAATATATATTTTAAAAAGCTGATGCAGATGTGTATTATTTAATTTAGATCAAAATTATACCTGGGTTTGCTGAAGTCAGAGAAATACATTTCTGCTAGTAGCTGCCAATTGATCCCGCCGTTATTGCTATACTGCAGCAGCACACCTTCTTCTCTGCTGTCAGGTTTATTGCATGAAGAAGTCTCTCCTCCAATCTGGATGTAAAACTGTACAAAATCCACCCATGTTGTGTCCAAATCCCAGCTTACCAGCTGTCTTTTTCCAGCCTACAATACAAAGAACAGAGGAACAATAATAATTTTAATTATGGTACCTTCATGATGAATAGGCATATCTAAAGTCCATCACAGATGAATATTACACACAAAATTACACAACATGGAGGACATTGACTTCTGTATCAACTTGGCTTTTTTTTTGTCTTTCAATTATTCTGCTTGGCCATCCTTTATGTCACCCTGATTTGATCCCACAAGAATTTTATTATTCGATTTCAATACACAATGAAACTTCACAACACAATTTCCACACAAGAATTTAATCTCATTCACCCATGGTCCCATGTGACTTCAGAGGACAAAGAGCAGCTACTGGATACCCTGAATCAACCTGGGCTAAATTTTTAAATATTCAACTTTCTATTGATAATGCATGGAGCAGTAAAAAGGCCATTTCTCTAGTCTTATTTCTCTGGCCAAATCTCGCACTGTACAAGGTTACCCAGTCACCAGAAATTTGTTCCCATAATACCTTGATCAAAGTCCATCTTCTACACAAGAACCAGGGAGTGGCATTTTCTCTTCATGTTTCAGCTGAATAAGATTTGTTCCTACACAAAACTATATTCTTTTCCTAATAAGCATTGTAAATCAGGAGTGTCTCAACTAAAACCTGTGGATTTAGTTTCAAGTTTACCTAAGCACAGCTGAGAGAAACAAGGAGCCTTGTAAAATTGAGTGAACAGCTTTTCCAAGTATGCTTTTGAATTTAGGGGGTCAATGTGGTCACTCTGTGCATGTTCAGAAGACAGAGCATGTTTATAGAAAAAAAAGCTTTAAGGTTTAAGAGCCTTTTATTGTAACTGAAATTATCCCATAATCCTCTTCCCTTTGTGCCCTGAGGCTTGAGGCTGAACTTGTGGACTTCCACATCACCAAACCTACAAGATGCTGACATGGAATAGAAAGCTGTCTGTGACAAGGCAGGACACAGGATGAGAGCAGGGTCCCCAGAGAGGTGACCTGCATGCCCTGCATCTGGCACAGCACAGCATCATGCTGCCACAGCTTTTATAGGCAGGGCAAAGCCATTTGTGTACAGCTGGAGAGAGGATGCAGGGATCATATTTCTGCATTTGTTAAAGTAGCTTCAACCTGGCACCACCCCCCAAAATGGACCAGGACTGTCATCCTGCCTATTCTTTATAATTCCCTTAAAAAAGTGTGTTTCTGTTCATCTCCAACCATAAAAAGGTTTAAAAAAGGAAAACCAACATTAAGTTATGGTACCTGTGTTTTATGTAATGTATTTTTCTCTCTCATTATACATTTGGGATCCTTATGACAAATTTCCAGATAAACTTGAGGTAAGCAAGTGACATCATCTAGCTGGTCACACGTAACAAGATTTAGGAGTTGAGATTTAAAATATTATCTGTGTTTTTTAATAATGTGACAGATGAATTTAAATCCTGTTCCATTCACCACCTCTTTCTTCGTTCTACGCAGCTGAGGGTAAAGCCAGCAGAGATAAATGTTTACTGCTTTCTTTCTCTATCTTTGCTTGGCTGAGCTCATTTGTGGATCCTACCAAATAGGGCACCTTGAGCTGTGAGACTGACTGCTGGAAGCTGAATTCATGGAGGTCTGAAGTTTTGTTGGCTTATACCACTGATGACAAGGCAGCAAAACCTGTGAAGAATCTTTTGACTCTCAAAAAGCTCATACAGGACACAACCATACTGATTTAGTCTGGAATTGTTCTTGTTGGTTTGGTTTATTTGGTTGTTTATTCCCAGCTGAGACTGGAATTCCCTCCTGGATGACGACATGAGAGTGAGAGGGACTCAGCCTTGGATGCAGCTCTGAGCTTCCTGGTACAGCCCCACATGGTTAATGCTGGCTAAGGCGGCACTGATAATCTCTGGCTCATTGGAGACACTGGAATTTGAAACTGTCACCATCAAAGGAGACAGTAATGGGTACAAAGGATGCAAACACCCTTGGTGTCCCATGGGCTGGTGTGCTCTGGCTGGCTGGGGGCACCCAGCATTCTGATCTGCAATGGGCCAAGCTCTGGGCCTAAAACTGTTCCAGGTGGGCTTTCCATATCTACACCCCAGAGCAGGTCTGCCTGCCAAGGGGTAATCACAGAACCAGGTAAATTGAGAGAGGGCATGAGTGATCTAAAGCCTCAGGGGAACTGCAGGGGCTAACTGAAAGAGCTCTGAATTGTGAACACACCTACAGCTTATTAAAATGAGTTGCAAAACAAAAGATAGAGGGTTGTCAGAACAAAGCCAACATTAATTCTGGCAGCAGTAATTGATTATGGCAGCAAATATTAGACATTCAAATAAAAAGTGGCTGTTGGAGCAAATGAAAAGAAATGTGAATTTGAGCTCCCCAAAACAATACAGAACTGTTTGGCAACTATGAAAATAATTTTTTATCATCTACAAGTATGGCCCCTAGACACCTTGTGAAAGAGCTAAACAGAAATTAAATAAACCACCTTCTGTTGACAGCACACAGACTGCTACTACTCAAGAAATGAGTGATAACATAACCCTTAGAGATCAATAGAAAGAAGCCAAGAATTTCTAAATGAGTTTTTCACTCCTCCTTAGCAGGAATCAGAAGAAAGTTCATAGCAGGTTAATTCTAATTTAGCAAACTACTTTTGAGAAACTTGGCATAAGGAACCAAGCCAGAAGGAAAAACATCTAACAGGGAAGACAATTATGTATAAAAATCCAATTATCACAATTAGCTAGTTATACTGATTGGTCTATTACGAAATTTTCAGTGCAGAGCTCTATTTCCAGGGGAGCTGGATGTGAGACTATGTAGGAGTGCTGAAAATTATTTCATGGGTTAGATTTTTGTAATGAGGTAAACAACACACAATTGCACAGCGTTGCATATTGGGTTATTCTTCTGGGACTAATCTGGTTCTCATGACAGCAGTGGCAGTTTGATCAAACCTTTAAAGGAGAAGCACATAGCTGCATTTATACTCTTCCTTTCAATTAAGAACAAAACAAACCTTAGTAATAGACCTGAGGAGCAACAATGCAAAAATAAATCAGTGATTACAATGCATAATCTTACAGTTGGTTATAAAGATCTCTTTTTATTTTAGCTATAATTGCTACTAATTAGCAGAATTCCCTATATCTCTTTCCTGTACTATTGTTTTTGGGTTTTTTTTTTGTCTGCAAAGTATCCAAGTTATACAAAAGAATATTCTCCTTCAGGGTAACCATTTTCTAAAAGCCTGAAAAAATTGGTTTTTTCAATAGTTTTGTTCCTGTGACCTCAAATTAAGCTGCCTGTGCCCCAGAAAGCCAACCTTTCCCCATCTCTTACCCAGGACAGTACAGAAGAAACAAATGGGAGCTGCTAGATGCTGTGAACTGAATCTTAAAAAAGAAAATGTACAAGTGAGACATTGTGAATACACACACTTCCCAGCACACCGGCAATTTACTACCTTTCATTACAGCTGCTATTTCTTGACTACACAGTGCATGTGTCTTTCCCTATCTCTTTTGATTGCTTTGTTCTTTACCTGCAGAGCACAGCTGGGCTGTTTAACACACGTCTAATGTCACCTGCAGCTTTCTGCCATCTCCCTTTTCCTTGCCACACAGCCACATTATGCTCCACAGAAACCTGCAGCATGTGCCCTTATCAGTCTCCCAGCCCTCTGTAGTACCTTGTTGAAGTAGAGTGAGGAGCCAGATGAGATGACCCCACAGCCCTCCTCGGGCTTGACGATCTCTCCCCCAATAATTTCCTGCCACTCCGTCTTCAGGGTATCTGGGTTCTCAAAATCAGACATGATGGTTGAAGAAAGGGGATTTTCAGGCTGACATTCAGTACCCCGAAACCCTGAATCACACCTGGAGGGAAGTGTAAACATAACAAGTTTTAAGGACTTTATTTGATACTGGCAATTAATTAAGGTAGTGCACTGACCTTATAAAAGTCGATGTGGACAACCATAATTGGAAAAAAAAAAAAAACCCAACCTCATTCTGGAATTGTGGTTTTGTATCATGGAAACAAACCAGAATAACTGGAAAATGGAAAATTGGAAATTTTTTTTCTAAAAAAAAATCCAAAAACCCTGTGGTCTCCAGAAGGTTTGAAGCTGGCAGGGAGTAGCATTCTGTGTCCTTGGTGTAGCACCCATTCTGACAGTGGCTGCCAAGCAGAGCTGAGCTGGTCCCTGGCATCCTTCTGACTCAGCAAAGCAGCTCTGGCCCTGAGCCAGGGCTCTTGTGAAAGGGCTGGAGTGGCCACCAGGACACCAGCAGCACGGCAGCCCTGTGCCACTGAAAGCTCTTCCAGGGCTTGGATCTGCCAAGGGTACAGCTTCTTGGACAGGCTGGTGTGGAGCAGCCGGCTGCTAACGCTGCTGGAATGGTCAACCCCGCATAGCGCTTTTGTTTTTTAATGTTTAATAAAAAAATAAGAACAACAGCCAAGAAAAGGAAAGCATGGAAAATAATAGGGTGCCTGAAGTATCAGGAGGGCATTGTTAAGAGGGTCTGACAAATGCCTCATACCTGCAAACACCATGGTCACACCAGCCGTGCCCGCTGCACATGTTGGGACACTGCTGGCCAATGTAGATGTTGTCCAGGGCCCACTCATCCTGGGCTGTGTAGTAGCACTGACTCCAGCGGAAACGTGTGGCACTGGACCTTCAAATCAATAACAATGCATTAATTTTTGATTCTTTACAGAATGGCAGGAAAAGAGGTAAAATGTAACCCAAAAGAAAAAAAAATAATGAAGTTAGTATCCCAATCACAGCCTAGGCTGCAAAGGCTGGCACAATCAAAGACAGATTCTTGCAAATTAACTTTCTAGATGGTGCCCCTCACTGCACAGGGCTATATAATGAACTTTCCAGTGACTGATGACATTTCTGAGGAAGAGCACACTGCAGGGATTTTGAGAATTTTGATTATTTTAAGGTAAGCCTAGCTATGAATATTACTGGATTTTTATTGTCTTATGATTGCAAAATTGGAAAGGTATATCTACGGTATGACTCTGTTTTTTTATATTTTGGTCACAGTTAACAGGTCATAAACTGTCTAAAGAGGTTTCTCCTGATATTTATTATTTAAGCAATTATTAAAGTTCTTGAGTGTAAGTGAATACCAACTATTTCTATTCAACAATAGTTGACTTTTTTCCTTGGATTTTTTTTTTTTTTTTTTGTCAGGATGGTTCTAAACTAGATTTTGCTCACATATCACTGGTGACATTGAGAGCACAAGTTTTTGACAAAGATCCTGTTTCATTGCACCTATTTTTTTCTACACTGCCTATTGCTTTTGACCAAAAACCCAAAATCTGTAACACCCAACTTTGTGGTGGTGAATCTTCAAATTAAATATCTTGCCTAACTAAGCTCTGGATATTTGTGATATTTTTCAAGCACAAAACCTTGCTTTAGCTTCTCCTTTCTATATAGTTTTATCTTCAATAGCTTGTTTTTCTTTACAGTAGTGAAATCAGCTAATATTATCCATTAAAAACGTTTAGTGTTGGCCCTTTAGGAGACTGTCCAATGCAACATTGACATTTTCCAAGGGAGTGACTCCCACTAGCCAAATCCAGCCTGATATCCACCACCCTCAAAAATCAAGGCTGGAGAAGAAAGTGAATCATGAGAAAAGCAATCTTTGTCATCTTCAAGCCTTTTCAAGCTGCTCTGCCAAAGTGCACATCCAACAGGTTACAGATACTGGCTGATGGCCACTCCCAAATAGGGGACACAGAGACTCTCCACTCCATGCTTGTGTCAGAATGAGATGAAGAAAAATAGGTTGCATGTGAAGTGAAACAAAGATGGGAAATTGTTCATCATGATGGAGCAAAAGGGGCTGTGCTGGCTGCATAACGGGTCTGGGTAAAAAGGGGTGGTGGTGGCAATGTGGGCACTGAGGCTGGATTGCATTTTGTGGAGGGGTAGGACAGAGAAAACAAGACTGACTGAAGAGAACTAAAATTTCAGTTTTAAAATGGGATAGGCCTCTGTCTGGCCAAGGGCTGGGGGTGCTGAGGATGAGAAGCAGGCAGCTCCTATTAGAAGCTTCTTTTCTAGCTTGGTTCTGAGCCATGTGGTTACTTTATGATGGCACAGGATATAATGCTGTTACTCTGCTTGGAGTTACAAAGCCCTTTCCCCACCCCCAATAATTTATGTAGAATAAGACTTATTAAAATGAATATTGTAAAGGTGGCTGAGCCACCTGCTCACACGTATGGAAGTGAAGAAACGAATAGAGCAGGCCTGTGCAGCTGAAGAGGACAGAGTGGCAGAGCAATTAGCCACTCTGGCACATATGAGAAGTTTGGTACATGTGTGTGGATAAATTTTTAAAATACCAGTTATGATTTTATTTAAAAACAAGTGAAGCTGCCCAAGGGCTTGATTTTTAATTGAAATGACCCTTGTTGCCTGTTTTAAGTATCTGTTTGATATTGCAAATACTGTAAGCATTTTTACAGCACTCAGAGTTAATCTGCAGGGGAAAATCTGCTGATTAAATTCTCCCTCAGGATATAATGTATTGATGGGTTACATTACAAGAGCTATGAATTATCCATTAAAAGTGTGCAGTGTCAGTAATCAGCACACGAAGGACTTCCTAAGCTTGTGAAGACACAATGGGCAGTCAATACTGACTGCAATTATTTACTGTTTATTTTTGGAGCGCTCTGAAGTCAGCACATCATTTTGGAGCTGAGGTTCATGTTCGCATCAATGGCACCACAGAGAGCCCTGACACAGGCTGTAGGCTCTGGAAAGAGCTGTAATGACTGGTGTTAACTCTACTGTGTGCTGAGGAAAATGACAATACTGAAATCAGAGTGGTGTTAGAGCAGGCAAACACATCCCTTGTGATCTCCCAGCACAGCAAAACTGTGTCATGTTATTTTCCCAGTTAGCAGGAGGGAGAGCACTGTGTTCAGGCATCCCTGTTTCTCATCAGGGAGGGTGTTTGGGTGGACTTGGGGTGTGAGACCTTGCAGCAAACCAGGGGAGATTTACAGTGGTGCAGAGGCAATTTCAGCATGCCATGGCAGTCTCGTGGTGCCCAACAAGTGGTGGTGCCTCCTAAAAAGAGCTTGGTGTGGCATTGATGGCGTTGCCTTGGCTGCTCCCTTGCTGCCAGGTGCACACAGCCTGGAAGGGCGGCTGTGCAGCATCAGGGCTGGTTCTGGGCACAAGACTCACTCCTGACCTACACCAAGAGTGGGGAGAGCCCAGCCCTTGCAGTGACAGGGGACACCTCTGTGCCCAGGGGAACACAGCACCTGGAGCCCCAGCTGAGAAGATCCCTGTGCAGCTCTGCCTTGCGGCTGTTCCCAGGGCTGGGTGTGCCCCAGCCCTTTGCTGGGGATCATGTCGGTTTCACCTGACCAAAATGTTTGCCTGGATAGTCTCATTGTCCCATTCCTGCTGCCACCCTGCCAGGTGCAGAGCTCCATCTGCCTCCTCGGGTTCCAGATGTTGGCTGCACATCAAGCTAAGGGTGCACTTAGCTCCACTTGTTTCCTAGAAGTTGCCCCAGCCAAATGAAGTGATTGTTTCTCTCATTTGAGGGGAGGGGAAGAAGGGAGGAGGCTCATTACAGCCTGGAGATGAACATGTTGCCCAAATGGAGGCATGTGCAGCAGCTGGGGGCTGGGGACAGTCCCCAGGGAGCCACATGCCAGAAGGGAGGAGTTATTTTTATCTGCAGACAGACAGCTCTCCCCTGGGGACAGCTTTGTCCCCACGGGAATCCTGTTGCCCCAAGCTGCAAGGGACAAGGGGCTGCCCTCACCTTCCCAGCCAGCCTGCTGCCAGGGGTCCTGTCCTGGGGGAAGCAATGTCATTGTCACAGGGCTGTGGGCAGGGAATCAGATGCCTCTCTGGGTGAGGGATAATGCATGTTAGGCTGAAGTGACAATTGCAAAAGCAGTGCTGCTGGAAAACCAGTCCTGCTCACTGTTTTTGAAAGCTTTCCAAGGCTGCTCTGCATCTCAAGGTAACAACAGCTTAAGAGGATTATGCTGTTAAAAATGGTAATCAACTATTTTAAAAAACCATGTTAATTAAGAAAAGAGAATAAGGAGATGAACGTCAGCTGCATTCTCAGTGATAAAACACTGGTTTTCTGGACAGTCACCCTTTGGACATCTATTGAAATGGGAAGTGCAGCACTGAGGAGCTATGAAAGCATTTCTTACATGCAAAATAAACTTCCCTAGTTCCTCATAGTTTCTCAATTTTTTTTAATGCTACTGGAAAGCAATATACCTCTCTAATGACATTATATCTAAGTCAGGTTGATGTCAAATAAAAGTCATTTTTGTTGTGTGACATTTTACGTAAGCACAAGGAAATCATGTCCCAGAAGTACTGCGAGTGAAATGATGTTCTGTTATAAAATTGTTCTGATATGTGAGTTAAAATAAAATCACTGCCTTCCCTCCTGATATTAAAAGCCTTAATGATTTAATGCAAATTTGTGGCTGGTAAAATTATATTTGCTACCTTCTGAGTTACCATAATTACATTTACCCAATTATCCTGAAGGTCTCATTCAGTCATTAGGTGTTGATTTGTTTATGAAGTCAGCAACTGACAGCTGCTTGTATCTCATTAAAGCCTGTTCATATGTAAATGCCTTGCATAAAACTGAAATTAATTTTCATCAGTGTTAGAAATGTTCAGTTCAAGTACAATACAATTTCAGCCAGCAGGTGCTTACATTTCATTTCTTCAATACAAGTCTCATTCTTGCAGCAGGTTTTCTACCATCCCAAATCTCACATAACACAGGGACCTTGTAGACCCATGCTTGCTAGATACAGAACATCTACAGATCTGCAGGAATACCAGCACACCCAGAAAGTTTTACAAGAGAAATAGGCGCTGCTACGAACAATTTTCCAGCTGCATGAGCACAGTGCCACAGCCTGACACTTCCCACACGCCCAAGGTGCAAACCCTCAGCTGGGAGCTGTGCATGCAGGGGTGAAAGCTCCAGCAATCAGAGCTGGGCTGTGCAGGGGTGTGAGGCCATGCTGAGGCCAGCAAGGGCGGAACAAGGCTAATGAGACATTCCTGAGACCTCGTTTAGGGGGTTGGTTTCCCTATGCGGTAAGCGCAGGGCAGGCTGGGCGTTTGGCAGCCTTTGCCTTGTGTGGGTGAAATGGAAGGAAGGTCCAGAGGTCTCTCTCCGCCTCACCCCAGCTTTGGGAAGGCAGAACACCTGGCTCTGCCTCTGCACTGCTCTTCCCGGCCATCACTGAGGTTTGGCCTCTGTGTGGTGGTTGCAGTGGGTGCAGGTGGGGAAGGGACAGGAGGAGGAGGGAGGGCACCCCAAAGAGGAGCCCTACAGAGCATATTCACTGCCAACCACCTGGAACAATGCCCTCTGTGTGGCTGGGCTGGCAGTGCAGAGCTGCACATCAAATTGTCACCAATAATGCCCAGGTTTTGGAAAGGCAGAAACTTGCTTTCTGCTCACAAGCCTGTTCTAAAAATCTCTAAAACGTCCCCTCCTAGTCTCAACCCAAAGGAACTGTTGAGCCCTTAACCTGCTCTTTGCTGCTGGAAAGGAATGTTAGAAAGAGGAACGAGTGGTGAGAGAGACGTGTGCGGTGTGCTGGATTGCATTTGATGGGGAACAGGCAGCCACCCTTCCTCTTCACCCTGATAGCACTGTAGCACAGCACAACTCAGAAAATGTCTTCTATGAAGAGCAAAGTAATTTTCAGTGGTAATTTGTACCTTAATTACAAACAAAACTCTGCTAACAGACGGGAATCCCTTCAGATACAAGACAGAGTGTGAAATATTTATGATTTGTGCACAGCATAGAACAGGAACCCGGCTATTAATTCATCATAATTTCTCCCCACAGTCTCCTAAATTAAAATGGAGTTATATGCTTCTGTCACCTCATATGCTGAGAAAATTTAATAGATCCTAAAGAAAAAGAGGGCCACAACATTGGTATCATCATCAAATACACAGTGCATAATAACTATGAGTACATGATATATTTTATAAATTAGGAATAACATCCTGCTTTGGAGTGTAACCCAAAAAATTGTAGATGCTTTTGAGAGTCCTAAGTGCTTATGTGAACCACAGATTTTGTGGATGGTGGCGCATAATGACATGTAAGATTTAGTACATTATAATCTAACTACAAAGCAGTTATTTGTAGACTTACTTGCACCATTTGGTATTATCTGATATGATAAGTTCTAAGGATTCAATATTTGCCTTTGATGTTTTGCCTAGAAATAGGAAATTCTGAATATTGGCTGTATAGCAAAAAGGGCCAGTGTGTTGAAAGAAGGCATCATTGGGGTGTGATTGATGGAAAGAGGCCGTGCTGAGGCCATGCAGAGTGTAAAAAAAAATAATGATGAAGGATGGGGAAATATAATGATGACTTAATCTGAGCAAGCTCTCATTGCAATTGCTGTGATGGATTCAGGTCAAACATGATCAAAATGTAACTCTAATTGCAATAATTAAATTCTCAAATGAAGGATTCCCTGAAGATTATCGAGATTTATGACAACTTTTTATTTGTATGGTATAAAAAAGATTTAAAAACAAACAATGAAAGAAACAATTTAGTTATTAAAAAATTTTAGGGGAGGCAAATCAATTTTGATTACAACAAGATGAATAGGCTTTCTGATAATTTTTGTTTCTCTTTTTTTTTTTTTTTTTGCATGAGAGAATGTTATTTTTTAAGAGATGTTATAAAAAGAAACAAGAGTTTAAAAATTCCCAGAAATGAATCATTAGTTATTGTTTATACAGGGCTTTGGTCTGAAGATGTAAACAATAAGGAATGTGCAAAATAAAAATTAACAATTCAAATAAAGCCTTCCTCCAATAGGGCATTTATAGACAAGTACCACTACTTTTGAAAAGTCTGAACTTTATTAGGAGAGTCAGAGTATGTATTAAAAACAATCCTAAACAATAGTTTCTGTTGACTTCACCAACTTTTATTCTCTAATTATGTAAGGAATACATTTTATGGAAATACCTGTGACTGGGTCAGCCCTGGCACCCTACCTATTGCCTTGAGTATGACCTGCAGAGGACTTGAGATTTGTCACAGCAATTGATGTGACAAATTGTCTGCACAACACACCCCCCCACTTCCCCCCCCCCTCCAAAAAAAGTTTAAAGATAGGAAATAAATGCTTACCAAGTCTTCTGTGGTAAAAGAACAGTGATTCTCCTCCACTGAGTAAATTCACTGGAGTGGTAAATACTTGCTGATGTAAACTCCTGACAGCTCGGCATACTGGGAAGGCATTCCTTAAGACGAAACATTTCAAAATTAGATTTAATGTTGAGGAATAATTGGGAACAGAAACAAGAGTCAAAGAGTCACAGAACCAGGAGCTTGTCTGGGTCCAGATGTTGGAGTGAAAGACCCAGAAGAGAAAAATCCTGGCATGATGTGGAGGAGTTTTTCAGAAAGTTTGTAGCACAATTGAGGGTGGAAGAAAGCCATATGAATCTATTTAAAGAGCTTAACATTCATGACTGGCAATGTTTTGCTTTTCTCCATGAGGAATGTCTATCTCTGGTTTTTACTATCTTCACCCCAGCATCCACCAGGGACTATGAAATGAGGATACAAGACCACTGTGAATAAGTCTATGAAAGTGACTATCATAAAGGTCATTTTAGAGACCTACTTGTGAGGCTTTGCCTGGGCATGCTGACTGCCCCACAGCCTCCATCTGCAGTGGGGAGCAGCAGTAGGGACAGACAGAGCCACACCAGAGGGCCCAACCACAGCCTGCTGAAGTTGTGTCCTTTGCCCTTCCCAAGCTCTGCAGCTGTGCTAGCTTTGACAGCTACAGCAAGCAGTGTAAATTCTTCTCTCCTGCTTCTAGGATTATTTCTGCATTTAACTCAGATTCCTGTTGAGGTCTGTTTCCCAAATTCTATTTTTTTTTTTTAATTCAGAAAATATGGTCATTGTCTCATCTTTTTAATATTAAATATAAATGAAGTCCATTATCCCAGCTTCTTACTGTTTTCTAGCACTACCCTTCCAATGTTACTTCATTTTTTGCAATATTCCATAATTTATTTCCTTTTTGTCAAAACAGCACCCCCAAAATTGGCCTATGAAGTATTAATAAAGTGCTTGGAAGTTACTACCAACCTACATGATCCTGTTCTAGCTGCCAATTCAGAGTTCCCTCTGCCCCCTCCTGCCACAGCACCGCATCTCCTGACCATCCCCACGTGCCCAAGAGTATTTATTTCACTGGTCACTGCTGTGCTCACCCCCATGAAGGGTACCAGGCAAGAGAACAGACACCTGATCATGCAAGTAACCTATTTTGTCTGTTCTGAAACTAATAATAAAGGAGTGACTCTCTACAGAAATTATGGCAATCAAGAATATTTATATAGTTAAATTATACAGTAATAGGTATGTATTAAATATGAAGAAGGGCAGAATATATTATTTTACAGAGAAATTTATTGTTCAAATATCTTAGAGTATTAAATGAAGATCTGAGACTTTTTTTTTTTTTGTAGATTTTCTAAAGGCTTAGTTTCCTTTCCAGCAATTTTCAAACATTTTTTCTTGATTCATCTCCCCTAAAAGATTATAGAAAACTGGATCTAATAAAGATCAGTGATCACAAAGCAAACAAAATTTTCAAACATTTTAATTAATTAGTGTTTTGTTTATTTGCCAGGTTATGTCCTTGAAATATACTACAAATACTCTTTTATCACAACAACATGGGTGGTGTGAGAAAAATGAATTGGCTGCATGTTATCTCTGAATTCAGCTCTACTGAGCAAGGAAAGGAACACTAAAATCTGAAGCTAACTTATCTTCCATGGATGTCAAGCACAAACCCCAAACACCCACTGCTAGGAACTATTCTTGGACACTGAGATGATGATGTCTGCCAGGTATAAAAGACAAGAACAGTGTTTGAAATATATGATTTATAGCTTTCCTCTGGATTCTGTTTAAGGTAAGAAATCATTATTTGGATTTCCAAAGTTTAAAAATTAATTTATTGCCATTTCTTTATCGTGCCCACCAAAGTAAATGTGGCAAAACATAGCATGGCAAGGGTAACCAGGCAAAGCTTTAATTGCTCATGGAAGGTGTGGAACTTGACGTACAAATCCTTGGGTGAGCCTGCAGAGCAGGAAAAGGTAGTAGGACAAGGTCCCTGACACCCTCTGAACCTGCTCAGAGGCAGCCAGAGGACCTTGGTTAGTTCACCCGAGTCCAGGGGAAGTCCAGCTTTTCATCTAAGAGGGAAAACAAGAGCATGAACTATGGCCAAATGCGCTGCTCACATTTGTGCTGAGACAGCACTGAGCCACCCGGGGGAAGAGCAGCCAGGGCTGCTATTTGCACTTCCAGCAGAGTGGGGGAAACAGCGGTCATTCCAGCCTGGACTGTGCTTGAACCAGGGCTGGGAGATGAAAGGCTCTGCATTACAATCCCCTGAAGGAATGTGCTTTCCATTTACGAAATGGCTGTGCACAAGGGCAGAAAGAATCTCTAGCCATTTAAATTCCAGGAAACAGTAGTGCATTTTGCTTAGAAAAACAAAGCAATAGCACAGGAAAGATCTCAGCCATTACCCTGTAGCTCTAACTGTGGCCCAATTTTTTTCACAGCCTTTGTCCATTCCTGTCACTGTTTTGTATTTCAGGATTTCAGATATCTATCTTCCAAATATTACAAGGAACAGTCTAAATAGCTCTATGAGTGATTTTGACTGATTACAGCTGAGCATTTCTTTATTGAAAGGTGAAAAAGGAAAACATCTTTCTTTGTTCAATGCCAAAAGTGTATTTCAGGCTATCTTTGTGTAAAGCAGAGTTTATGGAAGACAAACGTCCTCACTGCTGGCCTCACCTCCTGAACAAGATGCCATGTGAGGCCATGGTTGGTGGAGTACTCCAGTTTCACTTGGTTGTCCATATGAGGAGTAAAGGCCTGACCACAGCCCATCACCAAGTTGAACTGTATCATATACGAGGCTCCAATCTGCATGGACTGGGTCTCCACGTAGCGCATGCTGGAGGCTAGCTTTGAATCTCCTGTAAAACTGAGAGATGCAAGGAAAAAATCAGGATGGATCCCCAAAATAATTCAAAAAAGAGCATTACAGTTCTGGGTTAAATACAGTTGTGCTTTATTCTGTAGACTGGCACATGGGATGAGACCACGCACAGAAGAATCTTTCTGCTGGTTGGTACTTCTGCAAATTACCAGGAAGATCTTGATGTATCCCAGCATGTGAAACACTGAATTATTCTGTTAGTTCTTACTATATGCTTTTTGTATTAAGGATCAAGTTAGGGTCTAGCAAAGGGCAACATAAGGAAAAAACAACAGAAAGAAAGTTCATTCTCCTGGGTGTCCATTGCCTAAGGTCATGCCACAGTCAGAGCTGTAATTTCATTCTAATACTGGGCAGTTAAGATACTCTGAATCTAGTTTAAAATATTATTATATACAGTGTTAACTTCATTGGTTTTCAAGTGTGCCTATACACAATTCATTCCCTTGACTGTGTTGCAGAATTAATCTTCTATTCTCAGCTTGTTTTCTGTATAATGTACTGATATAAGGGTTATATTTTCCAGTGGATTGGAGAGCAATAGTTCTCCAATGAGAACTATTGTTTGGAACACACATATGAACATATATTTTGCAAGGTACCCAGTTATCATATATATAGTATTGCAATTTATAGTCTGAAATTCCAAGATATTTAACTTCAAATGCAGGTTTTTCTTCTATGCAGTATTCAAAATAAAAAGGAAACAACCAAATTCAAAACCTCAAATACAACAGAATCATAAGAAGGAAGTAATAACAACTTAAACATTGAATCTTGCTCACTAGCCATCAAAACAAAGTATGTTAATGAAAGTTCACATAGAATGAAAATTGCCTCTCTCCTTAGTTTGAGATTTTAGTGTCTTCAGAAGTACTGCAGTCCTTTCAGCTTCAGTATATTCTAAGACTATTCTTAAATGTGAACACTTTAGAAAAGGGATTTGCTCTTTTTAAAGAAAATCACTGCAAATCATGATGGAAAAGAAAAAGCTGCATTCAGTACAGTAGTGATGAAGAGAATAATTTAGTTCAAGGTTGCTCTTATGATTGAGTAAGCTACAGTTTATTATCTTAAACAAGAAGTCATAATCTTTAAATACAATACAGAAGAACACATTAGCTTCTACTCCTGTAAAATTCAAGGTCATGACAAAGTGAGTGTGAGGACAAGGAATACAAGTCAGTGTCACTTAGGACTCTTCTAAATTAATTCACTGACCTACATTGTTTTCTACAGAGTCCTTTCCAGAGAGAGCACTTATGCCATAAATGTCAGCATCCTACCTTAAAGCTTTAAAAGAAATTACTGAAAGCTGACATTAGTTTTATCATTATCAAATTTCTGTTACTTGGCATAAATTAACATCCAGGCTGCTTTCTGGCCTTACTTTTGTGACTTGATTTCCTAAAGATGATCCAGCTCATGGCATTATATTAAATGTTTCACTTTGTTTTGTCTCTCTGCAGCCCAAAGTGACTGTGGGTGGACACTCCCTTCACTGCCAAGTCATGAGGTCACTGTCGTGGACAACTGGACTGGAAGGCAGTAAGATATCTTGGAAAACTGTATCTGAACTGTTTGCCCTTTCAGTTGGTGCTCTCAGTGATTTTCTTCTCAATAGGAAGGAAGGATAATTTTAGAAGAGGATGTAATGTGCACGCATCAGCAGTGCAGCTCCCAGCCTATGGTTTGTGGCTTCCTGGTTAGATCTGAATGCACCTCGGAAGAACTTGTCTGGATAATGCCTGAATTTATTTTTCTTCTAAACTTTATCTTGAATTTTATAAAATGACAAAAATCCTCAAATTTAAAAGGTAAAGCTGATTTGATCTGACACAGGCTGAAGCCCTGTTGGGAAATCTGTGCCAATACAACCAGGCTCTTCAGGTGTCAGTCAAACATGGCAGTGTAATCAGCTGGAAGTTATGTGCAGCACTGCTTTGGAAGAGGATTTGGCACTGCACACAAAAACCTGGGCATAGCAGCACATTGCAGTTACCTGAAGCTTATCTGAACAGAATAAAGGAGTTGAAACTCAACAATTTGATGAAACATCTGCCCAGAAGTTGTCTTCCCAAATTAATAGAACAAAAGTAAAGGATTTCTAGTGAAAAAAAGGGCAAAGAATTAAATGTAACATTTTGCTCTTGTCTTCACAAAAATTCCCTTTATTCAATGCTACTAAATAAAGTGAGAAAAAAGGTCTTAAACTCTAATATCTTCTTTCTAGTGGCATTCAGGTCACGATTAAAATATTTTAAATTTAGTATTCATTTTAATTTAATAGCTTACCTACTGGATATTGTACACAATATATTAAGTAAGTATATTAAGTAAGTTAAAAAGTCAAACCAGCTCTTTAAAATGCATATTAAAGAAATGTGGAAAAGGAAGATAGCGTTGAGATGCAGACAATATGTGGTGCTCTATAAGAAGCTCTTTTGAGGGAAGAAAATCACATTATTACAGGTACACAAATTACAGGTACACAAAGTCCTTTATCATCCACGTTTTGCCTCCAGCTGAACACAAGTAGCATTAAAGTTGTGGGCTCCACCTTGTGCCTTCTTTGCTCTCCAGATCTCTCATGTTGTGGTTAGGGGTATGCTCTTTTGCTGGAATACCAAATGTTTTCTTTGTTCTGGGAGCCACACAGCTGGAATACCTTTCCAGAATTTGTAAAAGATGAAATAATGTCCCTGGCGTCACAATAATTAACTAAAAATTCTTCAGAAATGAGAAGGCAGGGGCCTCATTTTTGTATAAATGTGTTGCTGTGAGTGGATTTCTGGCACGTGTGTAATTAGACCTGTGGAGGCACAGGAACACAATACCCACAGGTGCCCTCAGAACAATCGCTCTCCCTCCAAGCACTGCCAGCTAATTGGTACTTCTGGGAATGGTATCACAGTCAGTGTCAGCCAACCTGCATTGCTCCAAACTGCTCTGAGATCCCCAGAGTTACCATATTTTCAAGGCTGGTACTTTTAGGAATACTGAAAAGCCACATGGATGAAGCTTTTTTGTAAAGCTGCGTTGGCTGAAAATATTGACACAATGGCCCAAGGCTCACACCAGACACAGCTTTGCTTCCATCAAAAGCAGGGGATGTTTGGCCTTTTTGCATCACATCATACCTATTTTGCCAAGTAATTCCTAAATGTATTAACATCATTAATATAATTAAGTCGATTACCTGAAAGAAACTTTCTGCATGTTACAGAGAAACAACTACTCCAAACAACAAAACATTTAAGACACTGGTAAAGTACCAAGCTGATGTAGGACCACTGTAGGATATTGCTCTATAAAGACAGCTCATGACAAGACAGGTTTACAGTCTTCTTCTAGGCTTCTCCAGGGGCAGTGGGACACTCTGTCATTTGCTACACTGAGTTGAATCATAATGCTGTAATCTGACTGAAGACAGTTTATTTATATATAGCTATTTTATTTGTGACCAGATGAAGACATACACACACATACACACACACACACACACACACATATATATATATATATATATATATATATATATATATATACTTAGCATTCTTATCAATATTTAAATGAATTTCAGCAAGTCGCTCTATATAGCCTATAATACTCCAGAGATATTCGGTTCAAAATTTTGCCTGAATATGAGCATTTTGGAGAAGTGATGAATTAATGTACATCATCAAACACTTCATTTTAAAGTATTCCAGAGTCCCTTCAGTATAACCAATTCACTTGATGTAATAAAGTTAAGGATCCATTCTGAAAGCAAATGATGATGATGGCTATCAAATAAAATGACTGTTCAGACCTAGACCATGAAAATACTCAAGAATCACCTTTGATCAAAACATATGTTTATCAACAAACTTTTTTTTTTTTTTAAATGAAGCCAGGTATGGAAAAGAACAGCCTGCCTGTTAATAAAAAATTTAAAAATGTCCTTCCTCAATTTTTTCCAATTTTAAGAATAAATGTTTCATGTTTACAGGTTCTAAGGCAGAAATGGAGGCCTAATAGACAATTAAAAGCAATTCTGTGAAAATGGGCCTGGGGATGACACCCTGTAAAATGATTGATAGCGTATTTCCCATAGTTGTACTAATGAAAAAGCTGTTGTCAGACTGTTCTCAAGAGGATGGTGTCAGTGCTACTGCAGAATCTGCTTGTGAGTTAGAAACTCATGACTTAGAAAATGAGAACCAAATGGACTCACAGCTGGGAAAACCCAACAATAATTAATTTAACAAGGAACCATTTGTACAGACTTTGTGTAAGTTTAAAAATTTCCCTTGAGAGAAGCAAGGTCAGTGAAGGATAGAGTTCATGTTTTCCAGTGATAATGAAAAATACTTAGACATAAACAGTGAGGAAGGCTTTGATTCTATATTTGATGAATGGAAACTTCACTGTTTCTACTGTGACTAAGCACTACAAACCCTAGTCCATCTCCATATGGGATGGAGAATTTAGCTTAGTGTTTATTATTTTGATTCTGATTTTAGAGTCATGGGAGGAAAAGAGAGGAACCTCTGCTATCTTATCTGCCCTCCTCCCCATTATAAACCAGTCTTAAAAGTACAGAGGGAAAACAATGTCATTAAAAGGCTTTCATTCCAGCTCTTTGATAAGGAAGATGCAAACAGTTTGAGCCCTAACATGTTGTTTCATTTTAATGAGCAGCGAGTACCTTCCTTGTCCTTATTAAAGTGGTTAATGGTGCTTCTACTGCCTCATTATCAGTGCTAGGACACATTTGGTGTTGTTCCTACTGCTAAGCCAACTCCTTTTAGTTTGACAGATGATCAGAAAGTCAAATCAGATTGCTCAGAGATACTTGTTAATAAAATTCCAACAGTGTTTCTCTGAGTGTCCATGGGGATGCTAAAATTATTTTATTTTCTTCAGGTTTTCTATAATTACTGTGATTGTACTTTCTCCAAAGAAATATATCTATGCCAATTAAAACTATGCTGGGTTTATAGGTTGATAAGACTAGCATGAAACTGTTATTTGGTTTTAATCAAAACACACAGATTAAATTGAGCTTCCTTTATATTAATTCCAAATGTTACATTCAAGTGCTCCAGATTTTTTTTTTGTGAAGCATGTTAATGTTTTAGTAAAAAAAGCGTATTTTTATGCAATCCTAACAAATTTTTCCCTTTGTTTTTCTGTTCTTTTGCTTCTCTTGCCTTTATTTCCTTTGAGGGGTGTGATGCTTTATTGCTTTTGTTTCTAAATACACAGAATATTTGAGACCCAATTGCAATATGTCATAATGTTGATCACAGTGCAGATGCCTAAGTGTATATAATACCAGCCAAAGGAACTACAAATGGATAATGCCTATATTGTGCTGCCTTTGCTTTCTGGATTACAATGTCAAGGCTATGTACACAGATCTGAACATCACTTACAAAATATTCTGTACTTAAGATATTATTTCATTACCTGCATATCCATATTAACCTGCCTGGATTTTAAGTGAAGATTATGAAACATTTCGGAATTTTTTCTATTAGTGTATTCCTTAAATGTTCCATGGAAAAAGAATGCTACATTCAATGCTCCCATCAAACAAAAATTTGTGCAATGAGGTGAAAAACTTACTGCTAATTGCAATGAGATTAGTGACTGTATTTTTGTCCACAATTTGAGGATAAGACACATTATTACTCTGAATAGCTGTCAGAAAAAAGCATTTGCAGCAGTCACTTGATCCTTAGCTGGAGGAATAGACAAGGAAAACAAAAGCAGAACTGGAAAGAATACATGTTTCTCACCAGAGAGTCCAGTCATGCCCACAGTAAGGCTGAACATTTCCCAGGTAGAACCCCAGAGACTGTGTGACTTCAACCAGGTTGGTGAAGTCCAGACTGATGCTGTTGAAAAGCACAGAGGTCATGATGATTTCATCGATTGCCCACACATCTTCTCCTTGGGAAGAGTGATATGGCTGCCACCACCTGAACTGAATGCCAACCTGCCTCGCATCTTCAGGCAGCTCCACTGAAATTATTCTGGAAAACAAAAAAAAGTTGTTATTGCCAGTTTTTCCCGTTTGTGATAATTCCGTGGGGATGTATTTTCAGTAACTTTTCCTTTTTGACCCTAAAAATCATGGAGTAAATTTAACCCACAAATACTGCTGATACAACTGCTAACAGAGACAGGGACAGGGGGATTGTTCTCTTGCTAATCAGTTAATTTACTGAAAACCAGTCATGTGCATAAGCCACTAGAAAGAGTTTCTACCAAATTTGTAACTTTTGCTTCCATTGTGGACCTCTCAGTAAATTTAAAGGTGTAAATTAGCAAAGGAATGATGAGCTGACAAGGATTTAAGAATTCCAGTTCTCCTTTGTCAGACTCAGTGGGTTTTATCCTGAAGATACACATCTTGTAAACATCTGCATTCCCCACATAGCATTGACATCATTCCAATGGTGCTCTTGTCCTAGAAGAACCCACCCCTGTAAATTTCCACAATCAAGTGGAAAAAGTTCATCATGTCAGACAGTGTGATTATGTGTAGTCCTTTTTGGCAGACACTACTTTTTTGTAGCTGCATAGAAATGCAACTGCAGGTGAGTCCCAGGTGCTTCTGCTATGCAAGGTCACCTGATTTGTCATGGCAGCTATGTCAACACACCGAGAACTGCAAAGAAAATTAAGAGTATTATCTGATTTCCAGGAGCAATTTTCATACACTGCAGGAGGGAGTATACATTAATTGCCACAGCAATGACACCTTCTTGAAAGCCCCATAAATCACTACAACCATGGTACCCCACACAGCCACAACTGAGAGACAGACTGGCAACAGGAACATTTGTCTCCATTGGGGTACAATTACTTGCTGGCTAAAGGGTTTTCAGCCAGCTCATCATGTAGCTGCTATTTTTCTTTCTCTGCTAGAAGAAATATGGATAAAATGAAATATCAGGTAAACTGAAAGTACCTTTTTATACTTCAGCACCAAATTCTTTTCATACTCAAGGCTTTCTAAGCTGCCTGTTATAATGTTTTGTTCTCTTCATATGAAAGAGTGGCAATCTTAGTGCAAAAACCACACTCTTAAAAATGACTTGCTACAACATCCTTGTAGAGAGTAGATTTGTAGTACTGTTGTTTAGTGTCACATTCATTTTAAAGAAAAATACATTAATCCATTAACCAGAAACAAATCAAATAGCTTGGCTAAACAGGTGGGAAGCACTCAGAAAGTCCTGCCTGGCTTTTCTAGGAGCTGCTTTCTCCCAACTATAGACTGGAGAGGGACAGCCAGAGGTGACATAGCCGTGTCCCTGTGGCATGGGATCAGCACAGTACACACTTTATGAATGATGGAGATCTTTCCTTTACACTCAAACAAACATGCTTGAATGCCTTCAGACCCTGGCTTCTTTTCCACTAAGGATTTCCTCATAAGAAGCAACTTTATGACCTTTTGAGTTAATTTTTTAAAAGCACAAATGCCAAGAAATTGCTACTGATGCTAAAAGCAAACATGTTTTTTTCTGCCATGGTTGTGAACCTGAGGAAAGCTGGTACCCTGCTAGGAGGAGCACTGTGTCCAGTGGGCTCTGTGAAGCACCTGGCACGTGTGTGAGCTAATGCTCTGCCATAATCCAGGGCATATTTCTCTGCTGGTGGCTGCCTCTGATGCCTGTATCTTCCCTTTCACTCTTAACTCTCATATGCATGCCAATGTGGGCACTAATTCTCACAGACAGCAATATACAGAAAGTCCTAAATCATGACATGCACCACTGATACACATATCAGATGCTAAAATATTTAACACATGTTAAAATAAATTCTCCATCCCAGGGGATTAAGCCAACACAATTTAAAAATGTAGGTGTAAACCACCAAGTATGGCACATATGTTAGTATGCAGAACCTGACTACACCTCCAGTTGTAACAACTTCTCTTGTCTGGCTTTGATTTGTTGGAGATAGATGGAGAGGGAGGGGGATTCCTGCTAATGACTTTTCTGCTGCAGAGAAGAAAAGTGTTCCTACTTACATTACCAGCCACCATTAAATTTGTTAAAAACCAGCTGGGAGACCTTTGCTCTGATCTCATTCTTTCAAGCTATGCGCATACCTAATATTGAAAAGCCACCGCTGTTCTGCCCAGAAGAAAAATGCAGCTGTCAAATGTTAGCAGATTAAATGCACCTTTTCAGCAGAACATTAAATGTGTAATTATTTTTTGTATGACTGAAGATTAATTAAATTCGTGGATACAGACTGATTGCCAAACTTTGCAGCAGTCCATCTATGTTACTAAAAATGCTGATATTTTCAGACAACATAATATGAAAAGGTGAAGCTTTGTTCATAATTATTGCCAGCATTAGCTTCAGGTTTGTATGTATGTCATTTTTCTATCTACCCAGAGTGGACTGAATAATCTATCTATCTATCTATCTATCTATCTATCTATCTATCTATCCATCCATCCATCCATCCATCTATCTATCTCCCATGGCAAAATCTCTCTAACTTGTGTATAATGTACTTTGCTATGTACCTTGTCAGAAAAACAGAAATTGTGTTTCATACCTAACCTCAAAAAGCAAAAAGAGTCTCTGGCATCTATGTAATTGATTACATTTATGTCTTAAACTTGATTAAAATCAGTCACCAGAATATGTATTTTTCTTTTGTTATAAAAATTTCATTGTGCTATATATTAAAAACCTCTAGGGAAATATAATTCCTACAGATGTAGTCTTGAATCTAAGAATTAGAAACAGGATCATATAAAATATATATGTGACTATAACAAAGGTAGGCAAACTAAACTTTGAAGAAGATTTTTAAGTCTTCCGGTCTGTAGCATTTGGAAACATTTAGAACTTCAAAAATTCAAGTCTACAATGTATTTCTACCAAATACAGTCCTCCTCTCACATTTTTGAGTATTTCTTATAGCTCCCAGGAAATAATTTTAATGTTACTAGGGATTTTTTCCATTAGAACACTCTCAATCACACTATGAATATTGCAATTTTGTACTGAGTTATTGATAAGATGTGGAAATCCAATTTTGTTTTGTTTTGTTTTTAAAAAAGCACTCATCTGAGCTCAATAACTATAAATAATGAAAGTTATGTGTAGCTAAAGTGACTTGCAAGCTATTTACAGTCCTACTCCTGGGGCTGACTAAGATGTTTTCCTTGAACTTGGTAAAGAAGAAGACATAGGGCAATAACCAGGTCAAAGCTACCCATGGGCAGAAAATGGACTTGCTGGAATGAGTCCAGTGATGCCACTGCCAGTTCTGCCTCTTCTGGGCCCCTTTGCAGAGCATCTCCTTTAATTGGCATTTATTGGCTCTGCTGCAACACCCCGTGAAGGTGGCTGCTGCCGGGTTTGAGAGGGTTTGCATAGATCCAGACCAGACTGTTACAGGATTTTGGTACAGGCACGCTCATGGAGGCTCCTGATTTTGTATTGCTCTACTTAATTTGGTGGATGGTGTCACAAAGGTATCAGTAAGGAACACCTTCTCTAAATACAGGAAATGCATTCCTCTCTAATTTGACACCAGACATAGGCATTACTAGAGGAAATGAGCTCTTTGTTCTTTTTTATTTGTATTTATGCAAGTGCCAGGCACAGTCAGCAGCAGGTTCTCCCAGGGCACCAAGCCCAGCCCAAGGCAGAGGCACAGCCATGAAGTCATGCCATTGCCTTGAGAGTGGCAGCAGGTGTAGTTTTCCTGCTGACCTCAGAGATCCTCACAATCCTTCAGAGATCCTCACAATCAGATCCCTCTCAGCTGTCCTGTGCTGCCTGCAAACTCCTAATCCCAAAGGATGGTGTAGTGAGGGTATCTATGGCTTCAAAGCTACAAATAATTTATGCTAATTTTTCTTTATAAGTGGTTGCTTCCATGGGAAGAGTCATGCCCCTATTTCCCACAAGTACATTCCTATCCCTCATCCTGCACTGCCTCAGCTTGTTCTGTTGTATCACCTGAGACTTGAAAGCCATTAAACCAATGTGTTCATTTCTATAGAATGACAAAATCAGAAGTGCCTAGAACAGCTAAAAAATTTTAAAGGAAGGTGGTAACTTTCGGTGTGTGACAAAAACCCTTCATTCCCTCATGCACCACGTTCTCAGTCTCCACATTGCAGTGACCATCACAACCAGTGCGACTGGGCACAAATAACTCTTTGTGATATTTGTGCACGTACCTTGGCTCGTGGTAGTTGAGATAAGAGTAGTGCTCCAGCAGTTTCCAGGTGATGCCGTTGTCGTAGGAGTAGTGCAGCAGCACTCCTTCCCCGGGCTGGTCGGGCGCTTTGCAGGTGCTCAGCACTGACTTGCTGCCCAGGCGCAGTGTGAACTGCAGGAACCTGCACCAGAACCACACAAATACTTCCAGGCTACCCTTTGCACAGTGGGGTTTTTTGTTGTTGGTTTTTATTGTTTTATTTTGGTTTTGTTTTTCCCCTAACCAGGCTGTTTTCAGATCTTCTCAATCTAGGCAAATTTCGATAAATATCGCTTATGGGGTTTTGTACTTGTGATTTGTTTTTATTGTCAAGTAATGCATTGTGGCACATATAGTTAAAAAAATGCCAATCATTACTGCATTTAATTATTTATTAGGCGCTGAAGGGGAGGGAGAGATAGTGAATGGATCTAATCAGCTGCCACAAGCTGTCAAATAAACACAACCTTATAAATAATTAATTAGCACTTGGCTTTGACACTTAGGTTCGATATTAACATTTCATATTTTCCATCCAAGCTCTACAATAACTTCCCTCCAGTCTGTTTTGGACTCTGTTGTTTACAAAGCAGGAGGAAAAAAAGGCAAGGCTACGAAATCATTTAAAAGGCTACGAAATCATTAAAACGTGGAACTAGGAGCTTTTTAAAACCTTTTTTCCTGCTAAAACAGCTGGTTTAATAATAGACAAGGCGGTAGTGGTGTGGAGCGGAGGGGCTCCCCCATTTCTTCGCTCCACAGGACTGCTCCTTCCCTCTCACCTGGACTGGGAGCTGTCCAGGAAGGCGGTGATGAGCTGGCGCCTCCCGTCCTTGTTGAAGACCAGGGCCTTGCCGCTGGCCAGCACGCCGCAGCCGAAGCTGACCTCGGCCCCGCGGATGGAGTAGAAGCTGTGGTAGGAGGAGAGGCGGGAGCTGGCGAAGCTCTCAGAGATGAACATGGGGAAGGTCTGCGACGCCGTCTCGCACGCCGGTCCGGAGAAGCCGGGGTCGCACCTGCGGGGAGGAAGGGGGAGAGCAGACTGGGGACCCATCTTTGGTGGGGCTGCCTGTCAGCAAACGTGGTGGCTGCAGCTGCTCATAGACTGAGCACACCCACAAGGTCCCTCTCAAGTCTAAGGCCCAAGAACCCCTTTGAACTTTACTTAGGTAAAGTGCACAGCAAACTATTTCTGCTAGCTAGTATTTACTTTTTGTGTTAAAAAAATATGTATTTGTGAACACCCCATGAATCTACAAATAACACAGTACAGAAATATTTTTATTAATTTTTGGAACAAAACCCCTGCTGACATAATTACAGTTGTTCATATGAAAAATGAAAAATTTGCTTTTATCTGTAGCATACTAGATGTGGTTACAAGAAATTAAGTTACAAAAGAGAAAATGCCCTGTGGGTCATACTCTTGTTAATACCTAAATGTAGTTACACCAATATTAAGAATGTGCTCACTGGTTTTGAGTAAGTACCTTTTTATTTTTTAGAGTGGAACCCTTTTAACAAGCCAGACTATCAGAAAAAAAGTGGAGTGCTGATCTTCCGTCCTTGAGGTATGTTAGGTTATAGGATATTAGAGCTATTAAAATTGTAATTCTTTCCCAAGATTTAATACAAAAGTGATAAAGTCACAAATCACCTCTATAACCAGTATAAAGTATACATCACTGAAATTTCAGTGTGCTCTGTAGCACATTTTAAGATGAGCTGGAAGTTAGACACTATACCTGAAGAAAATAATAAAAAAAATATTAAACATGCTGCTGTTTAGAAAGATTGATCTTTAGCTTTCCAGTGATCTTTATGAATTCTGAGGGTTATGCTAGTTTTATATTTAGTCATCTAAAAGAGCAAGGACTGAAATGAAAATCACTTCAACTTTCACTCTACCAAGTGAACTCTGTGACAGAAATTGAACATGAGTGCTGAATATAACACTTACTTGCAGCCATTTCTAGTGCACTGTCCTCGCCCTGAGCAGAATTTGAGGCAAGATGGACCAATATAAACTGCAGAGAGAGAAATCAGTTAAATGGAGGGTTATGCTATGTGATAAAGAGAATATGATCAACACAAAAAAGTGTACAGACCTGATCAAACAATTATTGTATTTCTTTTAATCCCACTATCTGGAAAAGGTCTGTGAAAGGATATAAAGCATTTGGCTGTGTCAAGGATAGTCAGGGATAATTTATTATTTAATGTGTCATGTCCATCTGTGGCTAAAGACACACTACTGTGGCCACTAGTGCTGTCTTAATTACTGTCTGTGAATGAGATCAGATAATTTGGTAGGCATTGACCTTTTTCAAAATTTTCCATTCACATTCCCTTCATCTTAGTTTGGAGATGTAGTCCAGTCTATACATTGGTACTTTCCAGTAGCAGTCTTGTAGATTTAAAAAATATGTCACTGCTTCAAATCTACATACTTTACTTAAGTGGATGTAGGGTAATAAGAACCTGCCCTGATATGTCTTATGTAACTACTAATTTTCATACTCTTTCACTGATTCTTTTAAATGGGACAAAATTTCACATCCTAAGTGCTCAAAAATACACCAGACTTGTTTTACTCTTTTGCTTCATCTTCCTCCAGTGACTCCTCATTGACACTGTTGGTATTTGTAAAAAATATGAAGGATGGAAAGATGAGAAAATGTTAGTATAATCTCTTGCACTATGAGAAAGAAAAGTTATAACTTGTGGGCAATATTATTTTAATACAAAATGCTAAAAGGCCTTAACCATGAATAGTGGCATGTTTTCTGTTGAAGAATTACTTGGGGTTACCCACTTGCATTGTGACATTTGGAAGAAAGAGCCACCAATTTGAAATAATCTATAAGAAACGGTATTTCTTCCTTTTTCTAGTTTTATAATGTTGCCCATCACAGCATGGTGTCAGCTCTCCCTAGGAGACACACTCTAAATCCCTTTTAGCTACTCCCTATAACTAAGTTCTCATCAGATTTCATGTGATTTCTAGGTTTTCTCACTTCTCAGGGTGCAAAAATTCTGTTCTGCCTGTTTGATTTTTGTGTCTTGAGGTTTTTTTGAGGGGGTGGTAAAAGTAAAAGGGTTAAAGATGTAATGATGTCATTCAAAATGAAAAAACTTTACGAAAATTGGCATTTTTCCAGAGTTTCTGAAAGATGGCCAGCTTCCAGATTTCATTTAAAACTTAATTCACATAGGAAACAGTCGTGAAAATCTTTGAAAATCTTTGAAAGTCTTTGAAAATCTTTGAAAATCTTCCTCTCTTCAAGAATTTGAGTGGCTTGCCATTATTTACAAGTTTTTTTTCCTACAATACAGTGTAAAACTTCAGTATCATTACTATTTAACAAAGAAGGCATTCAAAACCTCAGAAATATGTCTTTAAGACTCTATTCCTGTGTCAGGGTTCTGCACCTCAAATTCAGTGCAGGCACTTTCTAGGCAGATGGTTGATAAACCTTGTCTTGAGATTGTGCACACAGGAGCACGCAGCATCCTTTCATGGAGTTGTATTTTGTTCTATAAGCAAAGGTTATGCAGATAAATGAATTGTCAAATGATTTTCAAAATCTTGTTTTGTTTTGTTGCAAGTAATTTGTATTCTTGGATGGATTTCATCTTGCTGTGGTTTCTGTGAACTTCTCATGAGTGTTGCCAACACTTGGAGTCAGCATTTTTTTTGATAGCAACTCATCTTTGCAGATACTCAAAGAAATGTTCTCATCTTTATATACCTATATTTTCCCTTAATTTTACTTTCTTTTTGATGTATATCACATCCCTAAAGAGAAACATTAATACTATACCCAGAATGTCAAGATGATGCAACTTCCAGTTATGATTAAGAGAACAATTTTCATTACTTTTAGTGACAAAATTTCCTTAATGATATTACCTTAACAGCTTCAAGATTTTCTTGTCAATACTAGGCCTCAATATATTTAAAGAATTCTGCAAAATGTAAATATTTACCATTCCTAGGCACCATATCAAGCCCTACTGGGAATCACTACAAAATTTCACAGGTTATTGTACATCAGTGTAAATCTGTAAATTACGTATTTCACACATCTAACCAAACAAATTCTGAACGTAGCTTACTTAGCTCCAAATCTTAAGGCTAACAAGCAAGCTAAAAAAAATTTTGCATTTACTCTTAGCTAGTTATTTCAATCATACTTATTTCTGCATTTCATACATTTAATCCTGTGTTCCTAAATACTTTTTACTGCCCTTTAAATATTCCTTGTTTTTCCTGGTTTTCCTCTGTAACAAGTCATATAAATATTTATCAACATAAAACTTCTCCCAGTTCTTCACATCAATTTTAAGAAAAGGCATGTGAAAAATAATTTTTGAAGAGAAGAACAGTTCCCTGAAACAGATGGCACTTTCCCCTGAAGATATGGTAAACAATGTAAGGTTTTGTCAGTGTTTTGGTAGCAGCATTGCTTGAAGATGGTCTTCTATGTCCAGAAGCAAAATAAGTCCCAGGTGCTGCTCCTGTTGCTTAGGGTGCTGCAGTACATATCCTTAACAGCCAGTGTGAAACCTATTTATGTAATTAGGACTAAATAGACAGAAGAAATGTTATATTAAGCCCTGTCACTAATATTTTTTCCTGGAAAGCATTCAATTAAATGGAAAAAAAAAATCTATTAGACTATTGTCTTTTCTAATGCCAGACTCTTTTTTTAGCTTCAAAATGCACCTGCTACCAAATGCAACTAAGCAGAACAGAATTTAACAAACTGTAAATTCATTGACTTGTGATGGTGGAAAATATGTTGACTTCGAGCAGCATATAAAATTGACTTTTCTTCTGTGTCATGATCATGGATAAGAATACTAACTATTATCGATTGCCCACATATTTCCAAGGATTGGTCCTGTTTGCCTCCATCGAATCCTGGTGTCACTGGTTAGTGCAGCGTTGGGAAGGGGAATAGTTATTCGGTTCCACCTGAAATACACATAACACAGACATTTTACACTGACAGTAATCAAGCAACAGTATATTTTGCAGATATATTTATGTATTCTGGAAGCTTTGTGAGCAGCTTAATTTTAAAATCTGCTCAAATGAAGCATAAATTTACAGCAGCTTTAGAAAATACAAATTAAAAATGAGAAGTCCATATATCATACAGTACATGAATGTTAGTTATTGTCTTATAAAACCCAGCCAATTTTCCGCTGTAGGAATATACAAAGTTGGCAAACACCATAAGCTCCTTTGCTATAGCAGCTTCTCCATTCCCATGAATGTCTTCTAAAACTGAACCTTCAGCAGGGCTGAATTCTGTTTGGTGAAAACCCTCAGAGGGTGAGGAGTGGTGCAGAGGATTTGGCGTGCTGCAGTCTGATCGTTCTCTATCATCCACAGAGGCTGCACTCCCTGCACACACCAGGAGTAATGGTTCCTATGAGGATTGTATGGGACTGGGGGCTGTGTGCCATCAGATCACAGCAATGCTTCAACTGCACTTTCTTTTTGTAAGTGTTGTGGAAGGTGGGGTACCGAGGGATTTTGTGCTATGCAGAAAAATGCCACAGTTTATTTTTCAGTGAGAACAGTAGAGACTCAATACTGAGAAAGGTTGATACAAGAAAGTGACACTAATAACCAGCTCCATCTGCAGAAATACAGAGGATGTGCTTCACTGTAACCCAGTACTGGGATTTCACATGAGTAAATGTGGAATGTAAATGAGTAAATGTGTCTGAGGATGTAAATACAGCTTTGGGTAGTGTTTTTTCTGACCAAGAAGAAAACTTTTGTGGCTTTGACAAGGTAAAAGTTTTCTTCTTCTTATCAACATGCTGTCCACAAGTGGGTTTTTTTGTAATTTCTCTTCAGCATCAAAAACTGATTATTATACCACAAAGCAGCCCCATACATTTCAGGTTTCATGACTGGGTGGCCAGGGAGCTCAGAACACCCCTTCCTTGGTATCCCCAGGTAGTCAAAATGAAAGATGACACAGAGTTGTGTGCTTTGCTGCTTTCTCCGGCCACCTACAGTTGCCGTCTCTGCTGCTGTGTACCCTGCAGCTGTGCAGAGAGCGCTCTCACCCGCTGTAGTTTTCGGAGGCGTAGATGGTGCTGTGGGGCAGGTGAGGCCCAGCACATATCTCAGGCAGACACTCCGTGTGCAGCAGCGACCACGAGCGACCATGGTTGGTGGAGAACTCCAAGCTGACACTGGGAACACATTGAAGGAAAGAAAGGAGAAAGACACCGTGAGGGTACCCGGCATGGATCTCAATGTAGAAGTACCAACACTGAGAAACCACCAAATCTGCTATTTCTGGTAACTGATGAGAAAACAAGAAATAATTTTAAGCAGAATTAGAATACAAAAAGTCCTGCAAATGCAAACAGGAGACAAAGTTTCATGAGTGTTTAAAACCCCAAAAGTTTTTATACTAAGGATTGCCTGAACACAGAATTCTTGTTGGGCCACCATCTAGCCAGTGCTTTCATGCTGCTGCTGTTAAAAGAAATGCATTACTTTTATATTTCATATTTTATATTGAAATAGCTTCTGATATGAGGGGAAACCTTGGGTTAATCAGATGTTGACAGCACATGTGAGCACAGATGCTATGCTATGCTCTGCTGTGCGCAGATGCTATAACTGCCAGCTGCTAACTATGACACCTGCAGAAGGTGGCAAAAGACCACTAGCTGTTCATGCATGGGCTGTCTCTTTCCAAAAAAAACCCAAATTGTTTACAACCTATAAGGAAATCCTTAGATGCCCTACACTCTAAAGACCTTGAAAAAAGTAATAATAGAAAGTGCCGGATTTACTACAGATTTAGTATTTTACTGAATTATTCTTGTAGTTTCCTCCATATAATTAGCTTGTAATATTCTGTTTTAAGTAATGGAACATTACAAAAGTAATAATTCATCTCCTTTGTATTAAATTATTGGATTCTGAATTTTTATTTTTATGATAATTTGCTGACAATATTGCTTTATTTAAATGTACCATCACCGTGATATTGTATGTATTAAAACAGTTTATGGAGGTTTTGACTAATTTATTTCAGGTTTAGCTGTAGAGATACCTTAGAGGGTCATATTTACTGCTTATATGCAGCATGAGTTTCTCACATTTGCAGTAATGAAAGCATTATGAATAATGCTGCAGACTGGGAGATGTGAAATGCTGCAGTATTTGGGAAATACAAACAGGAAAAATGGTGACCTAATGCTTCTTTAGTTATGAAGAAGCTCACTTCTCATTCAGAAATAGAAGGAAGAATATCAATCTTTCAAAATATATACTAATCTTCATCAGAAAACAGATTGAGACAGAAACTTTATATAACATGTTTACTGGCCATGAGTGTTTATGGGCAAAATTTTCACTTTTCATGTAGGAAAATGCTGCTGCCTTCTCTTCCTATCAAATATAATTGCAGTGCCTTGATTTTTGTTTCCCCTTGAATTCTGCTACCCTGTATGGGTACAAGAACTGTCAGTGTTAATACAGCTCTTTCCAGCTGGAAGTAGATGCCATAGGACACAGATAAAAGCACTCATAGTCTCTTTAAACTCTCAACTCTGCAAAACATAAAGTAACTTAATCCTCATAAAATACCAAGATAAATATTCTCACATGTATATAGTGGAAGCAGAACAGCGGGCAGCTTGCTTTTGGGTTCTCCATCTGAAGAAGGATATTAAGAATTTTGAGAGCAGAATAAAGGATGGGCAAGATGTCCATGGCTTTGAGCACCAAGCTGGGATGGGCTGAGGAGCTGGCTTGCTCAGCCTGGTGAGAAGGGGTGAGCTACAGCATCCTGTGGTGGTGCAGAGGGCACTCACAAGGAAACTGGAGTCAAACTCTCCTAAGTAATGTCAGGCACATTACAAAGGACAATAATCATAAAGACATGTTTCACAGTTTTGTACTGTACATTAGGAAACACTTTTTCACTTGAGCAGGTGAGGTAGCACAGTGTCCATCCATGAAGAATTTTCAAGTCGTGGATCTGCAGAGCCATGTCTGACCTGCCCAGTAACAATCCATCCTGCAGCAGCAGGTTTCACCAGATAACCTGCCTAGGTCCCTTCTAACCAATATTTCTATGAGTCTACAAAACATGGAGCCTAAAATGACTCACTTCTTTCCCTTTCCCCATGGAAAAATTCACACTGAATGTCCAGAAGTAAAACCAGAAAAATGTTCTACAGACAGTGAGCTCCTCACACTCACGGTCATTTAGATGAGGGTCACTTATCACCAGTCTTACTAGAATTAGATATGCTTGTGGCACCAGTAATCTCAGAGAGGCCAGCAGGGCAGGTTTCTGCTGCTGCCTTTAATGCTTTCCTCCTTACACAGTATTAAGAAGTAAATCTCATACCCATTAGAAAGTGAAGCAAAAGTCACTCTGAAATCATGAGCAAATTTCAGAATAATGGGCTAAGAAAAGCAAGTTTTGACCAGGAAAGCTATTAAATGACTCTTTATTGCACATGAGATACATAAATCTGGACATGTAAAGATCAGAAGAAACATTAGCTTTTGAGCAGCTTATATTTGTCATTATTAATGGAATCCCTTCTTCTGAAAAAGATTTACAAATCCTTATATAGATTTTATAGACCAAAATATACTAGAAAGCTGATAACCAAAAGAATGATCTCTCCAGTTTTACCTGTTACCAGGTTGGTAAGTCCCACAACCCAAATTGATGGAGAACTGGATCATGTGAGTCACTGAGGAAGGGAGCACGGGAAGGACGTGGAAGTAATCCACAGCCCAGACATTCCTGTTGTGGCCTTGGTGACTCTTTTGCTTCAGGCAAAATTTGGTTGCAGGAGTCTGAAGGTCCGGACTAATGACAACAGAAACCAAAGATGGCACCTTCAAAAGAAATTTTAAAAGGCTTAAATAAGTAAAAAAGGTCAAAATATACCATTTAAAATAAAAACGCAAGGTCAAAACATACCATTTAAAATAAAAAAAACAGCTCTAATTGTGCTGAACCAAACGTGCTATTCTCTCTCATTGATTCATTTTGTCAACTTTTTTAGCCACTTTTTTTCCACACGATCTCACATAAAACCTTTTACTATTATGTGGATAGGTTTTAGCACCCTGGGTACCAGTGATGCTTATCACCTCAGAGGGATGGGATGGTTGTAAAGGCACAGAAGAAAAGACTACACCTCCTGTGTTCTGAGAGGGACAAGTGTATGTTGCCAGTTTTGGCTGGGAAGTGAAGGTGAGGTTTGTCCTGGAGCCTTACAGCTCACAGAAGCTGAGGCAGGGTAGAGGCATGTCTGCTCTGGATACGTGAGAATGGGGTAACAGCAGGAGTTCACAGGCATAAGTGGGGAGGATGTTATGCTGCTGAAATAAAAGAAAGCACTGCCTCACAAAGCTTAGCCTTTGTCCTAAAGCAATGTAATTAGAACTTTATTATGTCAGAAGAGGATGTCAACTTTAAAACTGCTTGTTTTAAAAAACCTCCACAATGAATTCCATGTAATTTCAGATCCTATCTCTCCCCAAGTTCCCTAATTAATATTTTATTATTTTACAATTACAGTTTCCTTAGTTTTACAAAAGTTCTTCCCTGTCTTTCACACAGAAGCAGGCGAGGAGGGAAGCCATGCACAATGAAACAATGCAAGTGACTCAACCCAACTCAGGCCAAACACTATTGTAAACATTTGGTTTCTAAGTGCTAAAGTTACACACAAAATGCACACAGATCTGTGCTCGAACTCAGCAGCATCTTTACCACCAAACTTCCCTCAGACTATGTAAGCACACTGCATTTCAATATCTAGCACATCTATGGCACACTTGTATGAAATACCAAATTTTGCCTGTTTTACAGCAGCAGAAAAAGGAGACCTCAGGGCAGATTGTTCAGGGTAGACATGGTCTAAGTGCTTCCTTGCCCTAGACAGGAAGGATCCTGAAGGCAATTTCAAGGTCTTTATTGTCCTGCTGAGGGTGGTGGATGTGGCTGGAAGGCGGCTGCACTTTGGGCAGAGGAGATGCTGCCTGTGCACTCTGCCAGCAGCTGCCTCCCACGGCTGAGTTCATGCCCTTGCCACTGCAGAACCTCTCCCAGCCCCTGATCCCACCAGGAATGACCTTCTCATGACCCTGCTCCTCAGCATCACACTGTGCCTGGAACAAGCTTGAGTGGAAACAGGAGAAATCTTTTGTGAGAAGATGTTATCCCTGAAGTTTTCAGCTAATAACTGACAATTTTTGCCCATTCTCTCCTGCCTGTTTCCCCAGCCCCAGCCAACACTGCACTGTCCTGCCTGGGGCTGCAGTGACCACCAGTACCTGCAGAGCTGTGCTGCTCAAGTGCCCGACTGCTCCCAGGTCTGCACATGATTTATGTGTTTGGGAAGGTCACGTTGGAGTGTCCCTGTGGAGTTCACCACACAATATTCCTGTGACGTCTTGAAAAGAGAATGATCTGTCCATTCCCAACCACCTGCTTCGTTTAAGACAATTTACCTTGTAAGCAGCATAGGTCAGGGTATCCAGAGGTATGTGTTCCCTCCTGCCTTCAATCTTGGCATACAGGATGACATCATTTTCATGGGATTCTCCAGAATCACAAGTTCCCCCTGTAGAACACATATTTGAGTGAGAAAAACATTAATTGAAGCCTGTGTTATTGGAAAGTGGAATCATATATGCAGCCTTAATTATGAAAATAATTACAGTCAGATGCTATTTAACTTGAGATCTGAAACAAAAGAACACCATCCCTAAGGACACAGTGTATAGGAACTATTTGATCAGATACACCATGGCAGATATCAAGGGGGTTGAGGACTACGAAAACCTCAAGTACCTCTTTTAATCAGCTTATCAAAACAATTTAAATAGAAAATGCTGTGCCTCAAGCAATACTTCTATCTGTGTGCTTTAAATCCTATTTACATAGAAATGCTCTGCTTTTGAGTTCTCATCAGTAAACTGCTGTTTATTACTCACACTTCATGCAGTCACACATGTAGGCACGTAACAGTATTCTTAAATACTTCTCAGCTGATATTTTGGCAGCTGAGAACTTCTTCTAAGTAGGAAGTGTGAAAGACTGCTGTGTACCTTATTTGTTGTGCTGCTCCTTCTACTGTCTACAACATATCCTAAAAGAGATGGCTGGCTGGATGGAATCTATTGTACCACAAAAAACATGTGTGGTATGATTGCCCAACTGGAACAAAAGGGCAGCATTTGAAATATCATCCTATCAGTAGAACCCAAAATACTCACTAAGCTTCTGTGAAAGAGCAGATGTATTGGCAAATATGAGCATTACGTTCTGCATTAGAGTTACAAGATGAACATCATCACACACCTTTGGTATTATGGAAAAGAAGCTTTTAAAGCAAAGTTTCTGTGTTTGAGGAATTATTAATTATTTCCCTCTATAGTATGGTTACTCCAGGTTTTAAAAAAAATATCCCAGAATAGAAATAAAAAGAGAATGAGAAAGCTTCTTTGAAAAGACTGCAGAGTAGATTGCACATATTGGAGTACTTTCTCTGCTTTTTTTTTTTTTTTTTCCTACAGCCAGCCAGTTATTGTAATGGACTACAAACAGCAGTCCAGAGAACTGGACAAGATGTGCATCTCTAATGTGTTCTATACTGTAATAAGGAACATCCATTTGTCCTTTCAAATATTCTCCTTGCCTGAGTGTCCAAACAATTATTTATTTAAAAATACACAGAGAATACATTTTTCAAACAATATCCTGCTATCCTCTGTGTCTGCATTTGCTGACAACTTCTCCCCTAAGTTCAGAAGGTTGACAAAATTTCTTTCCTGTTTCTCTTGCAGGTGTTGTAATGCTTGGAAGAAATGAGAAAAAGCATCCTCTTTTTCCTGTGCTTTATTCATAATTCATGTAACAGAGAGGAGATGTGCAACAATTTAGGAAAACAACATGAGGTCTTCCCCTCATTAAATAAAGTGTGTTTTTTTCTTGTTGATACAGAAGGTTGCTTGTGAAGGTCACAGGTTTGTTCTCTGCTTCCTCCTTTATTATTCTATTATTCTCTTTTAAGCAAAAATCCTCACTTTCTCTAAACATGGTGTTGAGAGAATAACCTCATGGAACTTCCTTTATGTGCAAAATAAAAGCTCTGGAAAAATACTGTGAGCATTAACTACCATGTTCATGGGGATTCTGCTCTGTTGCAACATCAAACTGGCACAGTTGCACTGACAACAGCAGCGGGGAGGGGAAGTGACAGCACAGGCTGGCTCTTGGCTGCTTTCTGAGCCCTGGTAAATGACTGATGTTGTACTTTGCCCCAATAAGGAAGGTCCACAGATGATGCTAACACCACAGCAGTGCTTTTCATGAGGGATGCCACATGTAGAACACTTCCTCCCAGACCACAGCACTCTCCGTGTCAATCTCACCCTGGACCAACATATTAGCAGACGACAGATTTTAGGAATGGAGTAAGAGCTGTGGAGGTGAAACTATTCCATGGGTTCACCAGGGAAGGCTGCCCCACCTCTATGCTGCTCCCATCTCCTCCTTGTGTGCAACTCTTGGACTCTGATGGATTAGCACCAGGGTCCACATGGACATGACTACAGGAGGATATGAAAGGAACCTGTAAAACCTCTAAAGATGACAAAGATATGACCATCTCTTCTAAGTATGAATTAAGGGGCACTGAGTGAAATTAGTGTACACAAGACAAGAAGATGCTTCTCCACATGAGACTTGTTCAACTGTGGAGCACTGCATAACACAAATCTCACATGCTTCACATCTTGTACTACATTAGTAATTTATACTCACCCATACTGAAATAAAATCTCAAGTTCCCATAACCTGTGGTGTCCATGTATGGAGTACATATTTTTCTTTCTCCATCTCTGAGAAACACCATAGCTGAGCCAGATTCCAGGGTTCCACATTCAGTACCAATGACGGCTCCAAAGATGTCCCACCTGCAGAGGCCAACAATAGGTGGAGAAGGTGCACAGCACACTACTGATAAATTAATACAAAACATGCCATAGGGGTTCATTGGCACTTATGAAATTAGCTGTTTCTACTCTTACAGACGACAAAAAACCACAAATGTGACCCCTATGCCACTACTTACATATTCAATATTAGCTTTTAAACTCAGCTGACTCAACGAATGCAAAGTTACTATAAATATTTAAAAGAATTTGGCAGAAATGCATGAATTAATGAAAAAATGAGGCTTTTAATGAATGCTGCTACCAAATATGTAGTGTTGTATTGTTCTACCATCTTCAGTATTTTTTTTCTGGTGTTAAAATGTTTAAAATATAAATGCATTCTGATTAATTTTGCATAATAAAAGATTTGTAGATCAATGAAACTTGAAAAGGCACATGTCCAATATATCTGCTCTACAAATATTAAATATGTAGGTAATAGCTGAAAATTATCTCTTTTCATCTTTTTGAGCATTTAGGGTAACAGTTTTTAACTAACACATGAACAGAGTATGAAAAAGACTGCTGTGTTTCTAATATGTGATGATATGATCTTTCTCAGTTTTTCTGTACAGCATTTTATCTTATTTTTATTCAGTGATAATTAAAAGAGCTGTTGCAGAATTTTCCAATTAAATATTTTACATTGAAAATATATTTTCATCATGAAAGTGATGGTTACTTCAAAACTCGATCAAATGTTTTGAAATACTAGAAAGTGTTGAAAGCCCGTGCATTATTTTGGTCTGATACATTATTATTATTTATGTTGAAGTCTTAATTAGTATATAAGAATTATAAGGCTGATAAAACAATGAAATAATTTAGAATCACTAAATCCTGATAATGCAAACATTTAACTATCCAACATAATCCAACATAATTCAGGAGGAATGAGAAAACATGGAAGTTCACAAAACCTTTGTGGGAGGCAAAGTCTTTTCCTGTCTCCTTCCACCAGGTATGTGCCATATCACAATTTCAAAAACTGCCATTACAAGAACTAAACAGTCTATTTATTAGTTTAACTATTCCAATGACTTTAAAATGCATTTCTGGGATCTTCTTAAAAGCTGCCAGTTTCCCAACGGACCTAAGCTGTGACAGACTGGTGACATGCCTGTTTGGAAATCCTGCTTTAAACCTGTCAGTCATTTACACAGGAATTAGTGAGCTTAATATTACTGCAAAGCTTTATGATATAAATATAAATATTTTAATGGAAGCACAGTTTAATCTAACCCTAATTCTATTGCGCAGATTTTTTAAAGCTAATGTGTAATATAATGTGCAATATAAAACCATAATTTTGAAAATGGGTCTCCCGGGCTGAAGGCAAGTACAGAATTAAACAGTTGTGCCTACTTCAACTTACACCAAAAAAAATCTCACAATGCTCCATTGATTTTTTGTATGCTCTATTTAGCTCAATTAAAACACTCTGTAGTGACCCACAAAACAGCTCGGGGTCATGAATGATGCAGATCATGGATGTTTCCAGGGATGTTTCCTTTTAGGCAGCATCAGAAATGAAAACCAGAGAATTCTACATTTTTTTTAAAGGCACTAATAGAAGTACATCAACACGCTGCCAGTAAATAAAATGGAGAAGGATACTGAGTGATGGCATGATTTAACATTTACATTTGAACTAATTTATCCTTCACATAACTCTTGGAATTCTTCTTTATAAAACAGGTGATTCATGGATCTAAACTAGACCAACTGAACATGGAGGTCCAAAGCAAGAGAGTGCCTTCTAGGCAGCATGATGTGGGGATCTGTTCACTTTTAGGATCAGGCTCTAATTCACACAAGTAAAGAGAAGCAGAATGACAAAAGTGGAAATGTACCACAGTGGAAATATGTGTGGTACTTACAGCAGCAATCCCAATCCACACAGCCTCCCACATTAGGTGATACATGCAAAAATTACCAACCAACTGCTTATTAAAAACAGTGATGATTCCCTCTGCCTTCATCTCCAAGAGCATTTGGTGCAGAGGAAACTGGTGGTGACCCCTATACCTGAGCTTCCTTTTGCTCTCCCTTATGAGGGATGCTTTTCCCTTCCCCTTGAGAGCTGGCAGGCTCCAGCTGACGTGACAAAGCAGTGCCTGAGAACTTCCTGCAAGATCTCTCTCAGGTATACAGTGTTCTGTGACTGATTACATCAAAACTGTATTTCATATATAGTTTAAATAGCATTTAATAACATATTTCTCTAAGAAGTGATTAAGGAAACTTACATGTATTTGCATTTATGCACAGCTCCCAACACAAATTCCAGAGAAATGTTGAAAAGAGGAACAGAAGTGGTGGCAATTTTATATGATTAGGATGTGGTCCATAACATCACCCAAGTTCGGTGTTTATTTACGGCAGCATGCAATTTAAATCTCCATTCTTATAGAACAATAGAAAGAAGGAAGTTTCTAATATAGAGTAAAATTTCCAAAGAAAAAAATAGGAAAAAGATTGTGAGGCCTTGGGCTGGCAGAGTGGGGGCAGATCAGGACCTGGCTGCTGGGACACAGAGTGACAGAACTGAAGGAGAGCTGCACCCTCCCTTGCCACCAGCAGCTGGAACCAGGCACCCTGTGACAGGGAAAGTGACATTTTCCTAAATCAGAAGAAACTGTACATTTGCTAACCCAGCTTGCAAGTTGCCCAGCTTATCTTAACTAAACACCCAGTTGTGTAAAGAAGATCTACAGAGAGGGCAGGTGTCCACAGAGAGCACTCCCATCCTGGTTTTTCAGGATGGAATAAAGATGGAGAGCACATCTCAAAGGCATCCCACATGGTCACGCAGAACACCACACACGAGCTCATTTTCTTCCCTTTGTCTGAAGCAGCACCTGCTGCCATTGGCTGATTATTTGAACTGGGACAGTCCATGGTGAATATTTTTTTTCTGTAAACCCCATATATATGTATGTGTCCACAGGACATATTAGCATGTATTTCTTAAAAGGTGCTCTTCACTTTCAGCACAGCATAGGCAGCATTTGAATCAGTTGCTAATGATCTGAAGTACTTTGTAGGTTAGAATCAACATTCAGTGGAGGCCCATAAATTAGCAGTGTATGCTTCTCATTGCCCTGGGGTTACAGCCACTAATGATTTTTATTTTTTTTAATAGAAAAGAATCAAGACCCTACTGAGGTTATTTTCTTTTTGTCAGAATTTATACAATGAAGTATATAAAATGAAGCTTCTTTATCAGGACACATTTTTTAAAGCTCACTGATGTCTTGCTAAGACTGATGTCTTGCTAAGAGTAGTAATATTGTTGTCCGAGACAGTTTTGTTTATTTTCTGCATCCTTGTAGCTGTCCCTGCTGGATATGGCTTTACAGGGATCCTTTGAATCACAAAGTATATATTCAAAATAGAAATAGTAAATGAGCTCTTTCCCACTGGGTATGGCTATAGCCTTGGTGATGCTAGATGAGAACAGACTGCAGCTTCGGTTTCCCTGCCTCCACCTTTTCCTCCTTTTCCTCCTCCAGCACCTACAGGCATCTCCATAAGCAGTAGCTCTCTCTCAGTATAAGTGAGGCTCACAGCAGTGATCCAGGGATGAATTTCTCAAGGAATTTGATATATGGATATGAGCTTGTTAACAACACTCTGGTGTGAATTTAAAAAACAGATCACCATCACAAGTTTCATTAGAATGGCTACATTAGTCACAAACACAATTTTTTCAACAAAAACAGTGGTGACAGGATGGTCCAGAGACAAACTGTTCCTTCTTGGACTTGTTTCTTCCTAAAATCTGCAGCCATGTGCTATTTACAGTATTGCTATTTATCCTAGTCACAATCTTCCCTGATCACACAGCAAGGATAAAATGCAATTCCCTGTTTCTTCATCCCTGGAGTGATGCTGCCATCCTGGGCAGGGCCCTGCTCTGGCTGGGGACACTCACCCTTTGGGCTGGTTCTCAAACTCTTCTGCCCACTGCTCCTGGGCATCCTCCATGGAGAGGTCCACGTCCCGGGTGGTGGCGAAGTTGAACTCGCTGCCCTCTGTCCCGTGGAAGTAGATGGAGTTCCCATCAGACTGGCAGCTGTGCTGTGGGCAAAGGGAGCACATGGAAGCTGAGGTTACACTGGGTTTGTACGGTGTTCACACATTGTCAATCCCTGCGCAAGCTGTACTTTATCTAAGGACTCACCGAAACTAAATAAAAACCAGATGGTTATCTTGCATCTTTCTTGTCCTGCCCCAACAATTATTGTGTCCTCGTCTTGTACCCACTTCCCTACAAACCCACTACAGACCATGGTTAAACTGTATTTGCATTGAAAAGTAATGTACCACATCTCTGGGTGTTTATTTCTGTTTTAAAGCATCGCCCTTACGTCTGGCCCACACACCTCAGTCTGCAAATAACTTCAGTAGTATATCAAATATTGCTATGGAGATTTTGTAGGCGTAAGAGTTTTGTGCTGTGAAACGTGTCAGATCTGTGTTTGAATTTTTGCCAAAAGAGGTATTTGTGTGTAAAATTGCTATGCATTGCCATAGAGTAAACTTTGGGCCCCAAGTGTATGACTGAAAAGGCTGTATTTGCTGTACTTAGCAAATGTTATTGCATAACAAATAGCTCTAGAGGCAACGAGCAATCCCAGGGGTCCCGAGGCTGCTCCCAAAGCCAGTGTCTGTTTTTCCTACTGCATTTCTGCACATTCTGCCTCGGCAGCATCAAATGGTGCTATGTGCCTCCCCCAACATGCCATGAGCACCAGAACTCTCCAGGAGTGTTGGCCTGGAAGGAGCTGCCTGTGAGGTGCACGGCGGGGGTTCTGTATAGATTTTCTTCTTCCTCCCATCCAACTTTTGCCCTCTTGTGTGTCTGATAAAACGGCAGTCTGCCAAATCTGTGAGGCAGAAACAGGTACTAGAAGTTTCTAAAGAAGATTTACTTTGTCTTACTGCAAACAGAGCACTTCGCATTTTTTTGAATTCTTCATATTACAAAAAATACTGACAAAACTTATACTTCTCTAAAACACTTATTTTATTCATGTGTGTGTGCATATGTGATCTTGCTCCTTAAAACTGGAAGCTGAATTAAGGAACTATTAATTAGAATAATTCTGCGTTCTTACAACATCTCAGTATTTAAAAAAGAGATACAATAATGCCAAATTGCATTGACCTTTTCAGTATTGTCTGTGCAGTGCCCTCTTGTCTCTGAACCCCTTCATAATGTGTCAAGGGAAAATATGACAATCACATCTTCTGCACTTAAAAAGGTCATGGTAGTGTCACATAAGGGAATAATTAGATGTTTAACAAAGAGAAAGGTGGGGCAAGAAATGAAAACTGCTCAGTACATCTTTGTCTATGGGTTTTTATGAGCAAAGTACAAAATAACACATTTTGTCATATTCTATAACACTTTATCAATGCAATAAAGTGACATAATTGAAATTCTTTTGTTGATGATTTTCAAGTATGGTTGTCAATACCTCAGCAATTAATTTATATAAAGGAACATAATTTTTATATTTCTAGAGGTGCTTACACATTGTTAGAAAAAACTGTTAGTACTTGAAATCTGATTCTATGTTTATTAACACAGACTAAATATCGCATAAAAATATAACACATTGTAAAAACTTAAAGACTTTCAACTGCTAAAATAAACTAATTGCTGTTAAAGTGTTTTTTTCCCAAAGAAAGGTCAAAGCAATAGAAAGATCCTGAAGTGTTGATAATTTATCACAGAAATTAAATAGACTTTGTCACAAGTCTCCTTTCTCCTTGGTCTGTTAATGCAGCATACACACAGTACACCATATATGCCACTGAAAAGGCAGAATAATTTACACATCAAATATATTATAACTTGCAGAAACTAATGAGACAGTTTTATATCTTCTCTTTGAAAAACAGCAGTTGTACTATGCAGTTATTTATAATGGACTGAGAAATTGCTTTTGTTTACTGATTTTAACATTCACACTCATCAGTATCGCTAACATCAGAATTTTAAGAATAACTTCTTTGTTGTGCTTCTTGATTTACAGAATTTTCTTAATTTGCTGAACACAAATGAAGTATCCTTTATCTGTCAATCAATCTGCCACAAAACTCTTATAATCTGCAGCCAAATAAATACACTAAAAATAAATATTCAGGCTAAAACTTTATTCAAATTTATATGTAAACCTTCATCTCAGGAAACAAATAGCTAAATAGATCCTACTGAGGTAGTTATTAGAATTACAAACAAGCATTGAAAAATCCTCTATAAGAGCAACTTATATCTCAGGTGCTAAGTTATATGTAAGTATGCATTTGATAGTGGGTATGTAATTAGTAATCTCTTGCCTGATGAAAACCATCTATTAAAATAAACATAAATCAGATACAACCCCATTATCTTTTAATATTTGTACATCCTTCTGCTGTCTAGCAGAATATTTGTTGAATGGAGCTTTCATTTAGGTTGTCAAGATAAATAAATGGGCAGTTTGAGAAGGGGGGTATAAATAATTATTTATACAGTGGTGTATGATGAACACTTTATGAAAGCTCAAAATCATGATTTATTTAATTAGTTCTATAAAGCTATATTTCTGCATTTATACACAGCTCCATAGTCTCTATGAATATGTATTTTATGCATATTTTATGTGTTAACGAACCACACAACGTATGGCTCAAATCACAATCTGCTCCTGTCAGCTTTGGCTCATGTGAAACAGCTACACAGAAAAGAAGTTCAGTCTGGGGTTCAACTCCCCATTATTCTGAATACCTGAGAAACATGTAATAGAAGCTCATGACCTTAATGGCCTTTAAAAAGAGTGAGAAAGAGAAACGTGCTCTAAACCCAGGTATGGATTTTAAAGAAGTTCTGAGGGAGTGCCACAATTTTCTTGTACAGTTTTGCCCCAGTGCCACTATCCAGGACCTGGGATACACCTGCCCATGGGAGAAGCAGATGTGGATGAGCTCCATGAGCTGGGCTGCCCAAGCAAGGGCCAGGGCTCCTCCACTCATGACCTTATTCTCTCCCACCTGCCTGTACAACCATCACCCTCAGGTTTTTTTTCTTTTAGCTTTCCAAGCAGTCACTATCTGTCACTGCTTTACTGCTCTTTTTTTTTACCTGATGGGCTGCTGAGGGAAGTGCTCAAAGAGCACTCAGCTAAATTTTCCAAGAGCAAAAGAAGCCCTGCAGGAGATGGTCCCTCACCAGCACTGCCCACAGCTACCTAGTCAGCATCCAGGAGGCTGCTGAATATGTTGGATTATTTTGTGGGTTTGCAGTAGGGCTTGAACAGATTAAAGACAAAATTGAAACCATCAGATTCATTTTCTCTTGGGTTCAAACCAAGATTTGAATTCAAGTCTTTAGGAAAAAAACCCTTTAGTACAATTTACATATTGTGTTATCTCTTTCCCAAATTAAAGGCTTTGCACTTGTGGTGGAAGTCTACATACTTCCAGTATTAAGGACTGAATTTCATAAGTGTTTATTTTGTTATTCTCAAGAGGTAAAAAATGTGGAATGGACATATAATGAGTTTTAAAACTACTTGGATTAAGCTCTCCCTAAACTGGAGTTCCTGTAGATTACATAGTTGCAGGGTCCTCTTTTATGAATTCCAGATTAAATTTGTTCTCTGTTTAATTTCAATTTATATTTAAATAATCTATAAAATAAGAGGAAATTACCTTGCTATGCAAAATCTGTAACTAAAAGGGCCAAATGAAAGCCACTTGTAGGATATTTGTCCTTGTTACCATGGAAGCATCAGCTGTAGGTCCAGAACTAAAGCACCATTCAATTTTGTTCAAAGGGGATTAAATGCATGTGGAACATTTAGTGTGTCCTTGTGCAAATTACAACACTGAAACTAATTTGTAAGGAGAAGTTAATTTAGAAAATAAGTTCTTTGACAAATCTGATAAACATAATTTAACAAAGTTTACTCTCAGATCACCTACATAATGGAACATAAGACACAGGCACTTGAATGAAGCCTCTTCACAACAGTGGCTGTTGCCCATTGTTTGCAACTGGAATGGGACTTTCAGCCTGACATAAGTAAACTGTTGTATTCCTAAATAAACAAGCCCTGCCTGCTGCCAAATGGAAAGAAGCCAGGTTCTGTTCAGGGACTGTGGTGATCCCAAGAGAATGAAACCCAAAAAACCAACAAATATTTTAATTTAGTCTGGCACTACCTTATTCACTAGCTGTAATTGTTAAGCTATTGCTCTGCAAGAATAGGGCAAAATGAAAATTGGCTGGATGTATTCCTGAATCTCAACATTCTTGGATTTACTTTCAATCTGATCTTCACTCTGAATTTGCTGTGTTTCTGAAGTTTGTCTACTGCATAGTTATGGAATCACTGCTTTTTCCCCATTTTCAAGGTCCTGCATGGCCCATCCTCACCTGCCTCCACCATTTCCCATATGCCCCATCTTGTGGGACACTTTTCCTTGACTGTCAGTGCTTGCCACTACATGTGCTGGTGAGACAACCAAGCTTGCAGGCCCTTGCCCATTTTCCCCACTGCTCCTGTCAAATTCCCACAGGATTTCCTTCAGAGACTTGTTTAGTGCTCTCTTCAGCAAGCCTTATCAATGATTACACTGAAGAGTGCACTGATGACCAGGATGAGCATTCTTCCCTCCTGCAGTATTTCCTCTTATTTTTCCTTTTCCCACATGTTCCCATCCCCAGCTTATTCCCTGTTTTATAAACGGGTGGCAGTGTCCTGGGACACAGGTTATCTTTTGGGTTTGTGTCCGGAGGGGCAGTAATGGTACGTTCCTTAATCGGGACTCTTTGATGCTACATTGGTATCACAATTGGTATCACATTGGTATCACAACTACAAAAAATACATTTTTGTTCTAAAATTGCTGTTGTCTGTGAATATTTCCAGTTTATCAGCACAATTCTTAGCCAAATTGTCTATAAGACCCAGCAAGTCTTACTAATTCATATGAGATTTCTACACCACATTTTGAAGACATTAGTTAATGGGAGAGAGCCCAATGCATGATTTTAAAATCAAACTTCTGTCAAGAGCCTGCCAAGATCTTTATCCTACACTACACTTCTTAGATTTTAGGTTCTTTTAGGAAAGCCTCTTGATCATATGAGATGCAGAATTGTTTAAATTATGACTGCTCAAAACCATTGGTCAGCAAAAGCAGGAAGGTCAGATTTGATGAAGCAGGCCCTTTACAACTGGATCTCTTTAAGGTTTCATGACTGAATAAGGGTGCCAGGTGAGATCTGGGATCCCACATCATGTAACATGTCTGAGCAATCTCCATATTTCTAAAAACTTGCATGCAAGCACCACATAAGGAGACATCAGCTACCCTCAGTGTGACCTCTTGGCCAGGAGGACCTGGAGATCTCCAGTTCACCCTGCAATGGGAAGCAGCGCAAGCCTCAACCAGATCAGCCTCTGTCACATTTGCAGCGAAGGACACAGCCCTGAAGATTTTGAGAAACTCAAAAGACAAATATTAGGAATGTAAACAGAAGCACTGAAGTTCATCCAAGCCAGCTTCTGTCCCTGTTGTTCAAGTCAAACTTGTGAATCAATAAATACCTCTTGGCTTTACACGATGGGATTTCTTGGAGAGTGGAACAGAGGGCAACTAAATGATACAACTGTGCCATTCAGCAAAGCATCAACAGGAAACACTAGTGTGAAATTCCTCAGTGTAACAGATTTTTGGCTGAGGTCTTGCATATCATCTTCCTGAGGTTCATTCCTGCACTCCCATGAAAATGTTGTTCACCTCTATGCCTTTAAAGCATTCACAGTCATCTTTACCATCATTTAATTAGCTTTTTATCAGCGACGAACACTAATGCTCTTCTTCATATTATCTCCCCTGGGCCTAATGGCCCTGATGATTCTTTCAGACAGCTGTAGCCTCACAATTTATTTTTTGGCGACATTTCTTGCATTGGAATGAATGTGTTGGGCATTTGGGCAGTGCCAGCTTGCAAAGGGCTGACGGCAGATGGAAAGAAATCTGCCCAGTATGCCTTCACCTCTACACAAGCAGAGGGCCATCAATTTCCCCCATTAAGGAGTTGTCACGCAGCCCACCCAGCTGGAGGAGCATCTCTGATAGCCAGGCTGGCTGGCGTATGCTATTCAAATACAAAATGCACTTTAAAAAGAAACGAAAATATCATTTGTCGGCAAATTGAAAATGCGTGGCTTTGACCGCAGCCAAATTTTTAATGACTGCAATATTTTAAGTGATTATTTTTGCCACTTCAAATTGCTCCTTAGAGAGGAGAGGTTTTTTAATTAAAAACTAGGCAATGCAAACAGATGAGATATGAGAAGCAGAGGAACAAGAAGAAAGATGAAGAAAATTAATTGAAGCAGCATTGTCAATGGAGCTATAAATTAGATATTGTGTTTTTCTGGAAATGAGCCATGCAGGTTTTAGAAATTTTCAAATTTTGACATGATAGCAGGTACAAGGATAGATTAAGTCCTGATAAAATCATACTTTGTATGCAATGTGTCAGTCACCAGAGGTATTGTGACAGAATTTAGGGACAACTTCAAATTCTAAATTCTGTGGATTTGGCTGCTAATGCTCCTGGCCTGAAATTCCTTCTTTAACCAAAGGAAAGAAAACAATGTGATTAGGATACCTTCCCATGAGAAAAACAGAGATTTAGTGTTTCCCATGTTCTATATTTTTACGTCATTTAATGTAGGCTACAGAACAAAAACCTTGGCTGCACGAGCAAGCCAGGAGCACAGAGGGTTATAGCGCACTTTCCCTTTCCAAAACAATGGGATGAAACTTGTCCTGTGATGTAACAAAAAACTTTTTATAAAGTGTGTTTGCACTCATCATTTCCCATTATAGACTGTTATTCAAAGGCTAATGATCAAAACACACTTTGCCTGTTTATGAGTGATTCATATGATTTGTATAGTTCTTAGTTTTCTAGGACATTTCATGATGTTTGTAGAACACCAATTGCTCTGGTGATGACCGGTTTCCTTAATGAGTCATTTACCTGGCATGATCTGAGCTATTCCTCCATGTTCTGGGAACTACTGATGATTGGAGCACTCTGCCCTGAGCATTATCTGCTCCTCTGAAAGGAATGGTGTGCATTTACACCACTGTAAAATCAGAATGAGAAAAAATCAAGCAAAGTTGTTTCTACTCTTTGGCATCTAATGGGTCAATTCATGTTGTTTTTATTGATGTGCATCTCCCACTGACCTGTGAAGATCAAATTCTTTCCTTCTAGGAGGCAGGAAAGACCCCCTGTGCTTGGACACCAGCTCAGAGCTGATGCTGGCTCCCTGCCATCCCTCCCAACGCTTCCAAGCCGCAGGGAACTGGCATGGAGAAATGTGTAGGTTCAGCATTGCTGCCCAACATCAATTCTCAGCTGCCCAAATGACTCACAGCACTGCAGCCAACCACCTGTCAGTTCTAATGAACTCCTAGGCATTGTATCTAAGTATTATTATTTTAATTACAAGTCTGTTTATTAGGGAAGAAAAAGGAAGAGCAATTCCATCCATGGGCCAGGACACAAATGCCTCCTCATGGGCACAGCTCAGAATGGCCACAATCTGAAGGCAGCTGGTAGACAGGATTTGTGCACCCTGCACTGCTTTCTTCAAGTCTCCTCCCCTCTCACACTCCTCCTCCCACCCACAGAGAAGCAGGAATGTCTCTCGGATGAGGTGCAGCAGGAAGTCTGCCCATCTCTTCCCAGGAAGATGTGGTGGATAAGGGCTCCTGCAAGGCAAAGCAGCTGGCTAGAAGGCTGGGTTTGGCCCACAGAACAAATACTGCCTTGATATATCTTATTCAAAAAACAAAGGAGTCTTGTCAGAAGAATCTATCTCTTTGTAATTTTGACTAATATAAGGTCACAGCAATTTCAGTCTGACATTTTCACACTAGCATACATAAAATATCACCTCTCCTCCTTCAAACAAATACATTCAAACTGATTCAGAAAATGGATACCTGAACACTTCTTAAAGCAAGAATTTAAAAGGAAAAGGAAAAAGAAAAGTCTTGTTTATTTTAGCACAAACAAACCCAAAAGATATATATATATATGGATCAGGATGTTTGTTTAAGAAAAAGACTATCCAAAGCCATTCCATTAATTAACAGAGTATTCAGACATTTGTAAATCTACTCTGGAATGAGGGAGGATCAAATAGCTAAATCAGCCTTTCTTTTTGTCAAATTCCCAGGCCTGTGTGCATGTCTTCTCTGCTCAGAAACACACAACAACACAGTTTCAGGAAGGACCTGCAGATCTGGGCTGTGCACAGCCCTGCTCTGCTCAGGGTGTGGTAAAAGGTCACAGTGTTTTACAAGTATTTTCAGCATATTTTTCTGAGTGTGACTATTTTCTTTTGCAACTTTCCCTTCTGCTACACTGGCATGCATATCTGGGAAATGAAAATGAGCTGAATGGTGATGACCTGTTTTAAAGGGCTTACTGAATCAGGATACTGGGATTGGAGTATTTTTAGAGTTTATTGGTCATGCCCACAGTAATAAATAATATGGATCAGTTACCATTCCCTTGTCCTAAACCCAACCTGCTCAGTGAGGCTGGCACACACCTGCCCCCATTGCCCCATCCCCTGCCAGGCTGCACACACAGAGCTCAGCACCAGCAGCCTCAGGTGCAGTCCCCAAACCCTGCAGAGCAAACAAACCAAGCTGTGCAGCTGAATGGCAGCCTCCAGCCCCCAAACGAAGAGTGGCTGCAACTACTGTGAGCCAGCAATTCTGTAACTTGACTTTTCTCAAAGATGGCCAGTGTCACTGGGTTAACACACCAGATACATTGTCACTCTGGTGTCTGTAATGACCCATACTGCTCTTTCCCAATGCGGAAAAATTCCAGAGACAGGTGGTTTGGTCTCAATATTATTTTTGTGTAATCAAAGCACTGCAGAAACTTAAACTCTAAGACTACTGAGGTTGTCTTCCTTCTCAAAATTAGTTTTAGAGCTTGCACAACCAATTTTGGACTAGGGCAATCAGAGAAAACAAAAGAATTTGCAAATGTTCCTCAAAGCTCAGCAATTTCTGGTCAAATATACAATATATATCAAGTGTCCAATGAAAGCTGAAATCAGTTTTCTGTTCCTTAAGAGTAGAGCTCCAAGGAGCATTATTGACAGAAGTACAGCATTCTTCCATGCATTTCAGCAATCTCAACCACCAGAGCATCATCCTAACCATGCTCAGTTGTGAGGCCATGCTCATGCTCAGAGCTGTCACTGGAAATATTGAAACCCAGTCAGGAATTTATCCTGTTCAACACCCTTCCACAGAGCCCGACACAGATAAACACGTTCCAGTGGATCCAATTAATCTCCTAAGGGTTGCTTGACCTTGCTAACAGCATTTCTCTTGCCTTTTGCTGTCTTCTTTGGAACCAAAACACACAAGGTTCAATGGCTTATCTCTCAGCTTGCATCCTACTTCAGTAGCCAGGTCCAGCTGCGTCTGCAACCAGCCATGTGTTTTCAGACCAGTAGCAACTGCTCCTGAGGGCTACAGGAAATGCAAGGAAATCCCTGGGCCAAGCTCAAGCAGACTGGGAGAGGAGGAAGAGAAACTGCTTCCCAAGCTGGGCACAGGAAAGTTCCCACAGTGTTTATTGAGAACACAGCATCCAAACCCACGAAACTGGAGTGAGTGAACACATTGCTGCAAATTTCCCAGTAATACCCTCACTGTCCACTCCAATGGTGTTATCTTCAAGGGATGTACCCTCAAAGATGAGCCAGGGACTCAGTAGGCAGCAAGGATGACACCACTCCTCTGTGAGGGAAGCATCTGCCTAGGTGGATGCAGACTCTGCTGTCTAAAACAGAGAGTGGTCTAATGGCCTAATCTTACATGTTAGATTCTCAAGGAATATTTTTAAGGCTAGTTTTTCTAAAATATTAATTGAGAGAGGATGGGAGGATATGAATTGAAACTTGTATGGCATAAACAGGCTTGGGTATCAGAGAAAAGGTCTTGTGAGGTTGGAATGAAGTTCAGCATCGTGACAGTGAATATGGGGACTTTAAGCACATGGGTGAGGGTTAGAGAAGGTAGCAGGAGACATCAATGAAACTTCAGAGAATCATAGAATATCCTGAGTTGGAAGGTACTCACTAAGACTATCAGAGTCCAACTCTTGGCCTGCCCAGGACATCCCAGGGATTACACCACATGCCTGAGAGCACTGTCCAAATGCTTCTTGAACTCTGTCAGGCTGGTGCTGTGACCATTGCCCTGGGGAGCTGTTCCAGTGCCCAGCCACCTTTTCCTGATGGGCAGCCTACATCTCCCCTGACAAGCTTCATGCCATTCCCTCAGACCTTATCACTGGCCACCAGAGAGGAGATCAGTGCCTGACCCTCTGCTCCCCTCGAGGGGAAGCTGCAGACAGCTACAAGACCACAATTTGCTGATCTCTGTAAAAGTGTAAAGAAAAAAATTGTGAATTGCTATACAGACTTTGTGAACAAAGATCAGGACTATTTAGCAAGTTCCTGTTGCCTGGGAAGCAAAAAGACTTGTAGAAAAAAGGGAACTAGAATTATCTGTGATGGAAGCTACCCCTGTAACACTGTTAGGGTTTCTCAAATATTATTCTGTATGCCAGTGACTTTGGCTATGATGGAGAAATCTCCTATAGCCTTCCTCTATGCCATACTTAATGTCATTAACACAATCTACAAGGATTCTTACCTTTCTACTTATATAAAAATGTTATGTTTGTGGTGAGATTCAAGGTGTTTTAAAGAGAATAATAAAAGATTTTGTAAAATTTATATACTATTCCAATATGAAAGGCAAAAAAATAAGTCCAAAAATTTGTTCTTGGTGTTAGAATGCTACGACAGGTTTTATGCTGATCTGATGTAAATCTTGACCCAATTTATAGTCTTACTTTTGACATAACATGAAATTCACTTTGCAAAATCTGTTCAGATTATATTTGGCAAGATTGTTCCTGAAAATCTGAGGAAGACTGCAGCAAGAGCTAAAAATGAAATGAGTGAAGGAGTGCTCTGGTGACAATACAGACACACTGCAGGGTCCCATGGAGAATTAAAGGCCTGCCTCACACACGGCCTTAATCCAGTGTGCCTGCACCACAGTCCTACACATAGCCTGGTGTAAGTGGCTGCACACAACCAGAGGTCAGCTGGAAACAGGCATTTGCACATTCCACTTGTACCTAAAAAAGAAGAGAAGCTTGGAGGAACGGCAGGTTGGTGAAACCTCACTCATGCCACATATATTGACCTTGATGAGATTTCTGTCTAGAAACTCTCAATGCTCAGTGATCCCCAGGTTTAGGTCCTCTGTCTTTCATAAATGCCTAGCACAAACTAAGTGGGTTTAACTAAATGAACCCCAAAATAACCTCTACAATCAACCAAAAAAAAAAAGAATCACAAACAGCAAAAAAATATAGGCTTATTTGCTAAAGTTTAGATGTTGTTTATACATGTTTCAGAAAGAGCAAGCAGTGTTTAGGCTTGGACAACTGAGAAAAGTAACAGTGCCTGTGGTACATTAACCCTTGCTTTTCTTTCACACCTTCACATATGTGGGCTGGATTTCAAAATCCAGAGATAAGACTGACAAAACAACAAGTGTTAACCAATCACATAGTATTCATTAAATATGCAGGACATTATTTGCTTCTAAAATCTTGTGCAAAATGTTTGCCAATGTAGTTTAAATGACCTTGCTGAAGTAAAAAAAAAAAAAAATAGTTAATAAGATGGCACTATGACTAGTAGATTAGAGGGAATATTTATATCTTAAACTATTAATTTGAAGCCATTTGTATCAGGCTCTGTGGGAAAAGGATGAGGCCAAAACCAAACTCTCACTGCCCTCAGTATTCAACATCTGTTTCCTGTGCAATTGCCAAAACCATTAACAGCATCATAAATGAACCCTGACATCAAAACCGCTTTTGTGAATGAAAATAGGATGAAACCAGAAAGTCATCAGCTGTTGAACTTCTGTCTGCTTTGAAACATAGACAGCAAGAATCCAACTGTGTTCCAAATACTGAATAAATCTGCATGTGAAGGTACTCTGTGCACAGGGATCATGTTGGGCTCCTTAGAGTTTTTCTCAAGGAGGAATGAATCTTGGTCTTGCTGTATCTCACATATCAAAACAGGATCATACTGAAAAAGAGACTCTAAAGGAGCAGCCACTACTCAAATTCATGCTGCAATGGAGACGGGATTTTCACAGACAGAAAAAGTGGGAAACTTTATTTTTTTGTGATGATTTGTGAAGTGAGTAGCTGTAGCTGAACAAGACCAAGCTTAAAAGCAGGTATTTAAAATATCTAACAGAAAGACTTGAATTTGTTTCAAAAATATTGCACTGTTTTGCTAAAAGGAAGCTGTTTTCCATTTTCTGTTACATGATCTTTGACATGACAGTATAAATGCCATTTTGTTTTGGTCATGGCAGAAAAGTTGCATTGTTTTAGAGAGCCCCAATGGGATAGAGGCAATCCAGGACAGAAGGGTAAAAACAAAGCTAAAAAGACCCCAATGCTAGAAGCAGATGGATTTTCCCGAACACCCTTAGGATCACAGTTTGGTGAGGTGTTACTGTCTTCTTCTATTTACAAGAGTAATAATAACAACATTAAGCCATGGAAGATCAGACTAACCTTAACTGTGGCCCCAGGAAAGAAAAGCCAGTTGCCAGTATCCACAGGATCCAGATTATCTTCTAACACAACTTTTCTGTGAGCAGCATTTATGATCAGGACGTTGTCCAATGCCCAACAGGCTTCATACACATCACCAGCAAGAACATAATCCTGTTTCCACTGAAAATGGATGTTCTCCCCTTTAGCATCTTCAGGAAGGTACAAGATGTGGATGATTGTGCTGATGTTGGAAGGGGCACTGAAAAACAAGGATAGGGAATTAGACCTATTTTAAGCCATAGTCGAGAACACTTTTCCCTCAATTAACACTTTTGCTAGGTGTGACACAGTTGTGCTGACATCCCTTGTATGCTGGTAAAGCCCCTACGGAGATCAGAAAATACCTGCCCCGAGGCAGAGTCCCACTGTGCCAGGCAGGGCACATCCAGCCCAAACAGGGGGCCTGGCTTCAAGGAGAGTGCAAGCTAAGGCAATAAACCACAGAGCAGTGCAATGTTTGGAGAGCAGGAGGACAGGATAGACAGGACCACATCCATGCTCAGTGCTGGGCACAGATGGTGACTGGGTATTGTCAGGTATTTTGCAGGTATGGCCAAAAGGAAATGTTAAGGACACTCATTACAAAAAAGGTCTCACAAAATTTGATTTTTTGCTTCACCAAAAGAATCTGCTGACTTCTGATGTCTCAGTCTCTTAAGATTTGGATGGAGCAGAATGGTTGGAGAGAAAAGCTAGGAATTTTCTCTGACAAACATGTCCTTCCAATCCCACACCCCTGCTGTCAGGACAATTCTGTGCATGGGGAGGGCCAGGTTGTCTTTCTTTCCATGTTCTGCTTCAACAACAATACAGAAGAAACAATCTATTTGTTCTCTCTCTTGTTGCTGAAAATAAAGAATGAGGGGTGGAGAGTCAGACCTGGAGCATTACTATTAGGCAGTGATTAGGGCCTTGAGCTCTTCAGAGAGCTGTGAAAGGATTGAGGTTCACCCTGAAGAAGCTGGGGATGCGTGGGAGGCTGGAAGGAGGTGACCTCAGCTGACCAAAGGGATATTCCAGACCGTGTGACACCATGCTCAGTACATAAACCGGGGAAAGAAGGAGGGAAGGGGCGTATTTGGAGTGATGGTGTTCGGCCCCCAAGTCACCGTCACACATGCTGGGGCCCTGCTCTCCTGGTGATGCCTGAACTCCTGCCTGCCTGTGGGAAGCAGTGAACTAATGCCTTGTTTTGCTTTGCTTGTCTGCCGAGGGATCTCTGCCCTCCCTCCCCGGAGCCCGGAGCTGGCATCCACCCACAAAACACAACGCCTTCCCTTCGCAGGTGCCCTCCTGTCCCGTATCTCCCCAGCTCTCCCACCGTTCCCTGGAGCCGCATGCAGTGCTGTGAAATCTGCTGAGGCACATTCAAATAAACGCTGCAATTCACACGGAGCCCGGCAGAAACGAGCATCCTTCCATAATTCATCCTCTCCCCTTCGCACGACATTGCTCTATTGACCTATTTTCTACTGCTGGCTCCAGCATCAAAGTTGAGGAAAGAGAGGTCAAACTGCATGCACATTAACTTAAAAAAAAAATTTGGTCTCAAGGGCTTGTGTTTGCATCCTCACAACTCTTAAGTTTCCCGGCTTGCAGAGCTATGAGAGCAACTGAGCTGGTGTTATGGACTAGGTGTGTAATTTTGCATCAATGTGAGAAAAATAGAATGCGTTGTATGGTTACTCTGAGGCAACTTCAGTGCCCGCAGTGAATTACTCTTGCTTTATATTTTTTCACCAGACAAGAATTAGCACCAATTGTTTTACTAAAATTTATGGGTTTTTTTCAATGAAATTGTAGTTCCACTCCCACAATGAGTTGGAGGATGAGATACTGAAATACACAACCTTCCAAATAGAGTTTTGCTTCTTCATCAGAAATTAGGGTCCCTTTTGCTCTGCAATTTGCCTCAAAGGACTGAAAATAGGCTCAAGCAAGTCACTTGTATAGCACTGACAGTGAGGTAATGCAGGAAAGCACACTGAGATGCTATGAGCACATTACATATAAATAACAGCTTTTTATTCCCCAGTTGCATAATTATGTTTGTATGCCATTGCACAAAATGCCTTTCCTATTATTACTTAATAAAATATCCTCTCTTAGAAAAGTCCATCTTTGACACTAGCTCTCTTTAAAGGTGTGGATATTGTGATGAAAATATTTAAATTTTCCATTCATAATCCTTTGCATTTTCATGTATGCCAGCTGGTTTAAAAGCAAGGCGCTATTTGTCATAATCTTGTTATTACAAGAATGTTAAGAGCCAAGTGTTCATATCAAACTATAAAATGTTTTATTGAACATTTTAATCTACCAAAGTAGAAACTTGAAACATTATAAAATATGGCCCTTGCTGACATTAAAAATGGTGCTAAAATGCAAAAAGTCATCAAAGTTTTGTTTTTTCAGGCACTTGATCCTGCTGGTTATTGGAGTTGCATTTTAAGTGTGAAGTGATTCTCTTCCTCACTTCCCACGTAGTCAATGGATGAATTTGTGATTTACCAAACCTGGTGGCAGTTCTGCAATTAGCCAGGAATTTCATCCCTTGTCTTTTGTATGAACAAGGAGAACTAAAAAGTTAACAAATAAAACAAGTTTTGAAAGAGCCAGGCTTAAACACCACCCGCTCAGCTGGAAAACATGAAAATTATTAAAGAGCTGTAACAAACCTAATTTTCTCCAGCTGAGTCCAATCTGCAGAAGTGTTCTTACTGTAGGACACCGTGATGCTGGGATCTGAGTAACTGAAGCGACATGAGCCCGATCCTGGGAAAGCAATAAAATGAGAAGAGTTAACGACACAATGAAGCATAAATGATTCTCCAGTAACCACAGTTGCTGACTGTGCCTTTGTCACCTTATCACTTCTCCCCATTTTAAAGTGCTTTGATTGATGATGAAATTTCCTGTGATCTGTTGCTGAAAGTAAACACAAAATAATGCATGCTTTATGAGTCAGAAATAAAGTAGAAATGATAAATCACAGCAGTGCCATGTAATCTCTGCAAATTTCCCAAGGGAAGCCAAGTAAATTACTTAACACCCCCAACTGCAGGAAAAAACCCACCATCTAATGTTTAAACAAAACCTTCTTATTAGAGAATAATCCACACAGCAGAATTCACAGGGAAAATAGTAAAAGACTGTTTTTCATATTACTGTATAAATAAAAAACTCTAGAAATAAAAATACAGTGAGAAGAAAATATATACAGAATTACTTGAGCCAAGAGCAAATGTGATTTAGGCATTTAAAAGAACAAAGATATTACAAAATTAGTTATTTTAAGGTTGCCTGAAGGAAATTAAATTAAGAAATCATCCAATATACTCCCTAGATCCTATAATTAATAACAAACACTTGATGCTGATCTGGGAATTTCAGAACATTTTACAAAAATGAACTAATTAAGCCTTATGGCACCCCTGCAAGGTAGGGTAATATATTTACTTTTGATTTATAAAAGGGAGCCTTCTGGGTGTTGTCACAAAATATGAGTTTAACAATTAATACATGGGGCAGTTAAAATAAGATGAAAACAAGACTGAGAAATTCATGCCAGAAAACATGATAAACAACCTGAGCTGTAATTAAACACACTAAAAATACTATTTTTCCTCAGACAGCAGATAATTCATCCATCTCAGAAAATTTGATGCTCAGTGAAACAGACACATCCTAGCCTTTGCTCCAAAGATACAATGTCATAAGCACTTGAGATTGAAAGCAGCAGACATCATGTACTTGCCATGTTTAAGAGAAGCAGCTCTCAATTAAAGAGCATCTCTGATGGCATCCGGAGACTACTGAGTGAGTACCACAGCTTTGCTCACACTATGAGTACATATGATATGCCACAAGTAGTATGTTATGTTAATGTGTGTCTCAGATTCATTCCATCACACTGAAAGTTGTGTAAATACATATTTTAATATATCTATAAATGTATATACACACTGCTGACAAGAAAATAGTATCATTTTCAACACGGAGTGGTTATTTTTGTAAAAGAAATAAATGGCCTGATTAAAAAGGTGTTAACCACTTGTACAAGAGAACAACTTACACATTTTAATGGGAACATATGTCATTAAGCACAAAGCTTGCAGCCCCAGCTCCCCTGAGGCAGTTCACATTCACAGCTCCCAGCACTACAGAACTGCTTTTCTACTCTGAGACACACATCACATACCTCTGCAGGGGTATGAAAACCACTCCAAAACATGGGATGAAGTCCTGGGTCTAAAATTTTCTCTGATACATCAACTAGATTCCTGGAAATGATCCACAAAGTTGTTTTCCTGTATCTTTCACTAATGTTAAATTGCAAATAGAGTAACAGATACTTCTGAGCCACTACAGCTGCATGTGGCATGTTCAGCTGGTCTGACACGTATTCTTGCTGTAAAGAGGCACAGAATAATTAATATTGCAAAGGCAGCAGGACTTTGAATTACCAGCCATGTATCCAGAATGACTACAAAGCAAATGTCTGGTGATATTTTACTGACAAGGCATTTTATTTCTATCATATTAAAACCAAATGATGTCAGGAAAAGCCTTTGCGTTTCACATTTGCCCATCTGCTGAGATGGTCTACTTTACTGAGCAACATCTGCTGTCACTTCCTACTTCTGTGGAATTTAGGAGTTCCAACCCTTAATCACATTTGTTCATTTTATTTTAGAGGAATTCAGTTCAAAAATCAGGGAACTACAGCCAGTTTGATGTCTTTGGCCAGTCAAAGGCTGTGAGGTAAAACAGCAACATACTGAGTTTTATGTCAGCAGAAATTAAAATAACAAACAGTAAAAATAACCAGCAATATAGACTTTATAACCTGTGCCATTCCAGTTAGTGTTACAATCAACTTTTGGTACAGTGCTCTTAACAAAGTGAAGTTGAAATATGCTGCTTAAAAAGGGGAAAAGGCCAGATTTGCTGCACAATCAGCATGAAAATGTTGTCTGCTAGATCTGAACACCCTCAACTATGCAATGAAGATCAAAGCTGCTGCTTAAAATAAATAATTTTGCAAGGTAGGTGTGGTATTTCACTTTTGATGCTGGAAAAAGAGCAACGGAGACAATAAAAAAAGGAGAGACAAATGCTTGGTTTTATTATTATTTTAACCATCAAGGTGGATTGTATTAAGATTAAAGATAGTTTGGGAAAGTCCTCAAGCAGCAATTACTGGATGTGATGACAAATGTGTTTTTATCAGTGTTTAAACCCTCTTTTTGTATGTTCTTGACTCAAAATAATAAGACATTAAGATTATTTTTCATGCACCTATCTAATTCTGCAAAACTCAAACTAACAAAAAAAATTTAAAAGTATTGATCTGGTACTTGAATCTTTTACAAAACTAATACACATCCTAGTTTACATTCGGAATTTCTCCCCAGGGAAAAGGAGGAGGGTGAACATGAATTGCACCACAGGACAGAGTTTAGTGAGATGGTCTTGCAAGTCACTGCTTTTCAATATAATTTTCAATATTACTTTCAATATTACTATTACTTAGTACTATGGCTATTAGTCCCTATCACTGTTATTTCAGTAATCCTAAACTAGGATTATTTCAAACAGAAATCTGCTTTTTGGATTCTTGCCTCTACCTTGACCAGCAAATCTATATTCTGACTTTCTGAACAAAAATATGATCAGAACTCAAGTAATAACATCACAGGAATTGGGGCCAATTCAGCTCGAGAGGGAGGTGTCCTTCCCACAGCTCCCAGAGATGGTAATAAACAGTTTGTCAGCTCTGAGCAGAGAAGCAGGAGCAGGATATCATGCCATAAATACTCACACCTCCCTGTCCTCTGAAGGAAAAGTTGTACATTAAACCTTTTGAATGAGATTAGATTTGGTTTACTTTAAATCAGGAAAGCTCAGGATTTGAATTAGCCCTGAAAATGGGTAGCAAAACCTGCAGGATGATTACTGTAAGCAAGTCTGTGTTAGTAAACTACTGCATTAAAGAAAAAATGCTGTTTATTCCTTAAGATGAGTGTGTCACAGCAAGATTGATGTCTTGGTGAGGTTATTGCTAGATAAATCTGGCTAAGAATCAGGATTATACTTTCAATATTAAGGGTTTGCATGTGTAATTACCTACTGGCAGTGGGGGGCACCCCAAACCGTCCTCCGATAAAGAATAGCCAAATTTTTTCTCTACATGCATAAAAGACAAGATTGCCCTCGTGTTTCAGGAACAAAGTATTTCTTTCCTTTGGAGCTATTTTACTCCTTTTGATAGACTTTAATCTGATGTTCACAGACTTTCAAAACTTTCAGAGAAAAGCTAGAGTAGAGAAAATCTTCATGGATTTAATTTTAAATGATACATTTGAAGCTCAGACAACAATTTTGTCTGTTATCAAAAATTAGGAGCAGCTTCTGTTATAAAGCCCAGCCATTCCCATATACTGAATATTCTGAAACACAAATTTATTTGGCTGGAGCTTTACATGTTTGGATTTTTTCCCAAGCCAAATTTCAATAAAACAAAATTTTCTTAAAGTTGAGTCCAAGCACCGATGATAATAGAAGAGGGTTTTGACTGGCAGAGTATGGGACTGCTACACATGTCCTAATAACTGCTTTGTTAATTCTGCTTAGCTAAACAGGAAAGAATAGAAAAGTGAAACAGAAGTATGTTTCTCAATTGTTTTGCTGCTTGTTTCACAGCACAGGTAACCCATGGCCAGGACCTGACAAGCACTGACCACTCTAAGCATATCCAACTGAAACAGTCATGGGTTTTTTGTATTTTTTAATTTTAGGTCTTCTTAAGGTGATTTTGGCCATCTAAAGTACTGGTGAATATTTTAGCTATCTTATTTTTTTAAATGCCATGTAGGTAGCAGTGCTGAGAGCGTAGTATTTCAGGAGAGATGTTATGAAGGCACCACATATCAGCTGTTTGTATCCAGATATTCTGTTAATTGTATCCAGGCTGACAATGGCAGGAAAAATTAATTCTCACTATGGCTTTGCCTCCAACTGTGTCAGATTTACAGAAACCCAAGTCATACAGCTGTTGGTCTCTAAGATTTCTTAACAACATTGATTAGAGCCGGTGTTTTGCTGAGATAAAACTGGGTGCCATCTGCAAGGGAAGCAATATTTTGCTCCTTATAGAGTGTGATGTCCTCTGCCTCTTGACAACTCCTTGATAGCTCCTGTGAGTGCTTCCATGGATAAGCAGATGGGATATCTAATGCTGGCTTTAAGGAGAATCAGTCTAATGGGGACTGCACAAGAAAGATGAACGCGAAAATTGTGCAGAAGGGTTCAAATTGTGTCCTGAATGCAGTCTGAAAAACAAAAGGGCGCTGGGAAGAATCCCTTGTATCCAATGCTACTAGATTACATTTATTAATTTTGTTAACAAGGTGAATAATGATTAGTGTTTGCTAAGGATTATAATTTTGTGATATCACTTGAATTAAGCCAGACTGGATAATATAAACGACTAGTGGTCAAATCTGGCTGGCTTGCTAATAGTTTTTCCAATGTAATGAACCATACAGTTTGGTATAATGAATGGTCCATGGGTTCTGATATTTTTTATGTGTATGTTTATATTGGCTTTTGGTCAAGAAGAAGATGGTTTTAACCATTTTAAAATACGGAATATTTAGTGCTGGATGTATGAGATGCACTGATACAAAAATATGCAATGCACTGTTCATTCCATTCTGTTTCTGAAAATTTTCTCAAGAGAAGGTCACAAGAGCATTTTTATTTTTCTTTGAAGTCACAACTTTGAATTTAATTACAAATATGATTTTTAACTATGACATTTTAGATATTTAGACTTTTTAAACAGCTTTTCCTTATTTGTGGAATGAATTTCAGAGTACAAATAGGTATTTTGAGTCTCTGAAACATATTCAAATTAAAAAGTGTAAGAACTGCATCATATTTTGTAATCATCATCTATCTGTTCATGGAAACAAATATTTTATTGCTGGCTGCTTTTCTTTCCCTTGTGGGAAAAGGATTTTAACTGTCTGTACTCTTGTATGTGTTCTGATAAACAATCTGAAACAAATATCTGGCCCTAGGAAAAAAAAATGCCAATGGTGTTTGCCTTTCATAAAAATCAGATCTATTTTAGCATTAGTGAGAATTACGAATTTAGTAATATAAAGTCTCAGTTATTTATTTTCTGCAGGTTTCTGAGAGCAGCTAATTTTTATTCCACTGTCAGATTTAGGCTGCTCCATTTCAGAAGTACTGGGTAGTTATTTACATCTAAATAAAACTAAAGTGTTGATTGATGAGCAGGCTAAAAGCCCCCACTGTAAAATTGTAAAACATGAGGAGAAGAATAATTAGTAAATACATTTGATAAAATCAATCAGAAGGACTTCATAAATGAAGGCCTGAAAGTTAATCTAAGGCTAAGCCCTAGGAGGATGGGGCTCTGAGCAGGCTGTCCTTGCCCAGTGTGTGATCCTGGTTGGAGCATGGAGCAGGTGATCACCCACCGGTTCCTTCCCATCCACCTCCTGCCAGGATTCCCAATAACAGCAAATGTACTTTTCATGAATTAATGCAGCTAATTTCCTTTAGATGAGAAGTCTGAGGAAATACTTATCTGGTTCAACTTCCTCTTAGTCTATTTATATTCAGAGATCTGATGTGCTTCCTGCACTCACACAAATTTGTTCTCTTCTAATGAACAAGCTCAGATCACAATTCATATTGCTTTTTGTGCTGAAAACGTTAAGGAGAGAAAAATAAGCCAAGCAGAAAGCTTCATGCCAGTGTCCAATTTATTCTGATGTAAAGCTATTTATAGTGTCTCTTTCTGAGATACAGCCAGCAGGTATGTGCTTGGGTAATAAGTCTGTTGCCAAAGAAATAATTACATGATGCTAAATTTAACCATGCTTTTAAGTGCACCAACATCATATAACAAAGCACCTTGCTGAAGGCAAAGTGAGCAAACTTGCTTAGACCTGGCTGAAATGGACACCCAGGAGCTGTAGCAACTGAAACAATAGCATCACTGATGCTCCCAAAATACTTGTAGTTGCTCTTGGATGTCTGACAAAATAGCAACCCCTGTGTTAAGGAAGCATTTTCTACTGGGGTACCCACATTCTGCCCTTCAACATTTTTGGCATTAAACAGTTAATGTCAGATTATGTGGAAGTCCCCTAAGTGAGAGGGTGACCTCTCAATGAAGCTGGGCAAAAAGTAACTGATACTGTGTGAAAGTAGCTCAGTAGTACACTAGCACACATCAGTAAATAGAAAGAGATGCTTTGTGTGACTGTGTTTAGCAGGCAGCTGTGAAGGTCTATAATCAAGAAAATGAGCACCATAAGGTGCTGGTAAAGGTATTAAAATCCTGCAGGAAAATACGTGAAGTTTTGTTTAGATCCCTACAGCCAGTCCAGTCGAGAGGCAATAGAAAACACACATTGGTCCTTTTACACAGCAGTCTCAAGAACTGCTGTGTAAAAGGAGCTGTCTTGAATATATAGATATGAAAGTCCTTTCTTTGGCTGCTTTAGTGAAATTCTCTGGCACCAAGAAAATCTGGGAAATCATTTTTCTCAAGCCAGTTCTGTGCTGAGGTGTCTCTCTTTTCTGAAACCTAGTAAAGCTGATTGCCTGCCTTTAAATTTATATGCAGGTAGATAATAACTAGCTTGGTAAAAATTGGTTTTTGCAATTCCTGATAGGGTTTTCTATTTTTATCTGCTTTTACTTTTCAGTCCCTCACCCACTGAAGGAACAGCCAGGACTGTTTTGATGAGCTGGGGGCTTCTCAGTACCCCGCCCCCACCCCCCCAGGAACTACAGATGTTTTGTTGTTCAATTCAAAAATTGACCTTTTTAATCATAGAAAAGTGTTATCTGTTTACAATGATATGAGCAGGATTAAGATGAGTCTGTCTGTAATCCAGCATTCATTATTTGCAGTGACCAATTCCATAATGGCCCACGTTTGACTGCAAGGTGGTGGCACGGCCACCTGCCCTGGATCTGAATCCTGAGGCTCTTTATCTTTTCTGCTTTTCTCCATGTAGTAAATCTTTAACGCTCACATTTTAATTCCCAACAGTGGCTGAGAAACCCTGGTACAGAAGTAATAAAGACAATATTTCATTGTAACCTTGGGCTAGCCAAAACAACACAAATCATTTTACCCCAAGGCCATTAAAATGTCTTTCAAATGCAGCATCAACTTTAAACCCTGGTTTCAATCTGGGTGTTACCTAGGCAGCCTCTCTTGTAACACTCAGTGACATAAATAAACACCACCTAACATTTCCATATGCTATGTGAAGATTACTTGATGATATGACTTACCTGTCTTATTCTTTCACATCAGATGTAATGTATAACCTATGCATCAACACAAACAGTTTTTCTACCAGAAAAGGAAAATTAGTATGTTTCATGTCAGACAATAGCAAATGGCAATTTGGGTAGCCAAGCAAAAAATGAAAAAACCAAAAAAAAAAAAAAAAAAGAAAAGATCCACATTGTTTTATTGGGAGGGAATGGGAAATGAAGAAAGCAGAAGAAACGCAGAATGGTGAATGACACCAGTTTTGGTATTGAGTCATGTCATATTAAATTCTCAGGCTTTTTCCAAATGTATAGGAAAGAAATTAGGACAAAATAACCTGAGGGTTCGAATATTTTTAATGCTGTGCTCGTGTTGCTTAGAAGGGACAGAAGCTAACTCTAGTAACAATGAATCTGTGGCCGCCAGAACTGCCCCTCCCTGCTGGTACCACTGTGAACACCACTGTGTGGATTGCCATGCCTGCACAGGAAACCTGGAGGGCACTGGAGAAAGAAATTTGTGTGACTGAGGGAATCATCCATGCAGGTGACTAAAGCAAGGGAGCTGGCTCAACGTGCCCAAAACATTTGGCACCACAGCTTCCTCTATGAGGTTTTTGGTGTTCAGCTAACGAGATAGTGATGAATTTACACGATCAAGTGCTCCTCCATGTTAAATTCAGAAGGGATTTATTTTTCACTTTGGCATTTCTCTACAGATGTGTGAGTGAATTATCCTAGCAAATCTGAAGGAAATCTCTATCCAGTTATGCTGAGGCTGTCCCACAAAATGCTATTACAGCATTTGTCAGTCATCCAATAGCTTCTGCTAATTATAAAACTGACTAAACAAAACTGGAAATTAAGAGAAAATGATCAGCAGTGGCTCCTTTCAGCCAAAGCTAAGACCTACATAGCAAAACATGTTTGGAAATGTTCTATCGAGTGGTCTGAATTCTAGCAGAGGATAAACAGCATAAAAACACTACGGTCAATATAACAGCTGCCACCAGATCTGAATTAAAACATGACAAGAACATAAATGATAAATGTCTCCAGACTGTTACATGGGGCCAAATGTAGTCATCATTGTTCTCATGGCTGAGCCAAAGTGGAATTGGGGTATTTCTGGTGGGAAGCAGAAGGGATCATCATCCCATGCACATCTCTGCAGAGTCCTGCAGATGCTGCTCTGGGGGACAGCCCTAGCAGTGAGAAACTGCTGTTTGCTCCACAGAAATACATGGAGCTCAGTGAATCAGCTGCATTATTTATTTTTGTAAGATTATTTTTTGTTCATCATGGTCGTCTATTTGCTGAGGTTAATAGAGAAGTAAATGAGTTCTGAAGCACAGAATCCTATCAGGTAAGGACTAATCCAAAGGGCACATTCAACAATTCTAATGATGATGCTGATGATATAATAATAATAATAAAAATAATAATCTGTAGATTGAACACACATCAAGGTAAAATAGTATTTACATTATCTACATAATACAATAAATTTTATAGTTTAATTCTGCAAGACTACGCTGGTAACAAAGGCAAATTGCCACTACAAATGATAAGTGGAATAAATAATCCTGAAAAAAATTGCATTTTACTTTGTAAAGGTGATGAACACTATCCATGCTTTGTCTTCAACAACCATCACCAAGACCATTAGACCATAGATTTTTCTGAGTAAAACAGCTTTCACATAGATCCTAGTGACCTTGGTAATTCAGGGAGAGAAATAAAGTCTGCTGCTAATGATTCACTAACCTGATGTCTTAGGGTGAAGCAGGACATGACATGAAAATCTTTTGGAATTATTATGTCAAAGATCTGCATCCAAATCAGTGACCCTTACTTACAAACTAATTAAAAGCAATCAATAGCAGATTTTAAATAGTTTTCTGAATTACAGTCACAGAGGGCTGTGAAATCAGCAGCATTAAAAATAGACTGTAAATAAATGAAGCCACATAGAAATCCTTGCTATGTGCATTGCACATACACCTCACCACTTAAAAAACATGACAGTATAAATGTAAAGTCACAACAGGTAATACAATTACTCTGCAGTTAAGTACAGCTGATGGTCTGATGGGTTTTAAAAGCTCAGGAAATTGGAAGTGAAGACAGGGGTGATTACTCAACCAGAAAATAAAGTTGCAAGAGTAGAAAGTGTGTTGAACAAGATTGGAGAAATTATTACTTCTGTTACTGGTTTAAGTGATTATACTGTAAGATTGCCAATGAAATATTTATGTATGTAAAAGCAGAGAGTTTGGCATTTTATTTCCTTTGCAGGAAGATAGAAAATGGGGAAAAAGTGGGTACTATAGAATGATAGAAAAGGGGGAAAAGTGGGTACTCTAGAATGAAGTAGTAACACCCTTAGCAAGACCTCTGCACCCTGAATTACAAAAAAGTCCTGAATATTTTAATACCAATAGCAATATTTCTAAATAATATGTTAACCATATTAAAACCAGCAGACATACACCTTTACCCTTACTGTAGGGTTCCATTAGAAAGATATTAAGGGACATTGATATGCTGCTGGTAGGTATTGTTAGTGATTGTAATAGATTAATTTAGTACATGTGGAACCTCTATGGAATACTTGTCAAATGCTTAATCAACAATTAACTTGGTCAATTAATTTGGAGCAATGGCAGCTGCAATAGATGGCAGAGAAGTGACTGAATGATATTAAAGAAGGTAACAACAAACTGTAACTCTTGGTCAGCCCTGAAATAGCGGGGTGGCTGATCATTGTCGGTCCCTTCCCACTGAAATGGTCCTATCCTATCCTATCCTATCCTATCCTATCCTATCCTATCCTATCCTATCCTATCCTATCCTATCCTATCCTATCCTATCCTATCCTGTCCTATTCCACAAGCAGAGGGAGAAAAGGGCCATTCTTAATCTACACGTAAGGTCCAAATGCTTGTGGTTTCAGATCAGTGAGCAAATCACAACATAAGTGACCCATCTTCTGGATAATATCTGCTGGGATTTTCCTGAGAGGACAAACAGAGTCCATCTGGCAAAAGCACAAGGCACTCTCACAGATTAAAGCCTGATACTAAAACCTCACTGAAAACTGTTTTTACTGAAGTTTGATGTGCTAGATTTGATTCATGTCAAGTCTTTTCTTTAGCAATAGTTAAGGCGTTAAGCATGTGATCCATGCAGAGAAGATGCCTAAAGAATTTCCAGTGCCAAGGCCTGGCAGCCTTCAGGCACTGAAGATCACCTGTGCCCATGCATCTCATGATAACAGCAAATAATGCTCTCAGAGAGCAGCCCCTTCCTTGCCAGCTCTGGGGTATTCTCAGGGTCCACCAAAAGTGTAGGGACAGGTTTTATTATTTTGTTTATTGCAGGAAAAGTATTTTGCATCATATTGAGATTCTTGTAAGAGGTTTCATTCATCAAGATAAGTATTTACACCAATATTATACATACAAAGTGACCATAACTCAGGTCACTCATAATCAATTAGGGAAAGATGGTTTATGATTACAAACAGCTTTTAAGTACTGCAGGTGATGTATTTGCCATACAAAGATAGTTTTGAAGGGGACTGAAAATAAGGATTAATGGTTGACTCAAAGTAAATCCTGACAGGTTAGGGAACCCAACTGTTGCAGAAGTTGTAATATTTTGGAAGGGAGAGGTCAAGTCCGAGCTTTATCTCCAAATAACGCAAAAAGCTTTTGAACTTGTGTCTATTTCTTTGTTTGCAAGACTAATGGCTTGATCCTTAAGAAGCAAAACTGAACAGCCAAATGTTTGTTATATTTGAAGGAGTATTCCTTCTCAGAAGATAAAAAATCCTTCACCCATAAACAAATTTTGGTTTAAGGTAAAATAGTAGGAAGGTTAGATTTTTTTAGAAAATTAGGGGGGAATAATTGCTAATTGCTAATCCTGTAATGACAGAGGATCTTTGTGACAATGGCATGACAGTTGAAGGGAAAGCAATTTTAAAGTAGGATGTGCTTTACAAACATTGTGTATTTATCCAGTATATGATACTGACAAAGTCATCCTGTTTTCTGAGGAATGTGAAGGAATTTTCATAGCAAAGCTGAAAAGACAGAGGTTTCCCTATCAAGTTATTCTCATTTTCAAATACTGTTAAATAGCCAGAAATGGTCTTGTAATACTATGGCATATATGGCATGTCATGGAACAAAGTTTCTCAAGGCATTATTTTCCATTAATAATTTTCACATTGTTTCACATGTGGCTCCAAGGAGCACCTGCCCTGGAGGCCAGGCTGAGTGTTGATGCTCATCACAGCATCTTCAGCTGCAGCAGAGGCCCTGCAGAGGAGGGAGCATCCGGATGGGAAGCACCTCCCGTGCTGAACTGCCCACGCAGAGCCTGCACAGCCCACACTGCCTCCAGAGCACCTGCTGAGGAGAACACCCAAGGAACAAGCTTAAGCACAACAACCTGCACACCTCACACCTTGCCATTGCCCCCTGAAAGCCTTTCATCTTCTCCCCATGGGATTTGGTGTCTCTTTCTGCCTGTATTTAGCTCAGTTGCTAATCTCTCAGTACAGAGTCACCTTCCACCGCAGTGGCCCGTGTGAATGACAGAGCGCGTTCAACCCTGGGGAAGCCCAGGGATGCAGCTGAGGGGAAAAGGCTCCGATTTGGAGATAGAGAATATTTCAGCTAATGAATCAGACTAATGTTGTGTGGCAGCTGAGTCCAGAGGCTTTTGTGCAATATCCTGCAATTCCCAAGCTGTTGAATCAGATGTTCTGGCCCGAGAGAGCCCAAAGGCATTGCTTTAAATATCTCAATTAATCTACTGAACATTAAGGAAACTGCTAGACGTGTCAGTGTTGGGTCTTGGAGAAATGTAGTGATAGGTGATTAAGACAGTTGCAGTAATCAAAATTTTCTGCACACTTGGGCACAGAGTGCATGAGTGTAAATATCTCCCCAGCCCTGGACCAGGTCTGAGTGGATGCTACATGACAGACAAGTTCCTCTCATTCAGAAAGGATACTGCACATTAATGTTGTCCTGTGTGCTGAAAATGCCTTACTAATTACCTTTTCATCCTAATTAAACCTTCTTTTTAAGTGCACCTTTCCAACTGCCTTGGCCTTTAAAGAGCAAAACTACCAAATACATGATGCATGAAGGAAATCACACAGAATATCAAGTAATGAAAAATTCACTAGTCTGTTACCCTCCCTGACCACAGCATTTTAAAGGATCTGGAATTCATGGTGAAACCAGAATTTAGCTTCAGAATTTTCAGCTTCATTTCCTAGTTCTCTACCTCCTATACACCTGCAAATACAAAATTCCATCTGATAATTAGTGGCAAAAGAAATTAAAATGTGCACTCTTTAATAAGGCCAAAGCTATGTGACAAATTTAACATAAAGACGCCCTCAAAGGATTACAGCTTAAGCTATTCTATGGCTGATAGAAAGTGGTAAACATTCTTTAAAATAAAAAGCAATTCCCTTGGATCAATCCCTAAATAGGGTTATGATTAAATCGGACATTTGGGAATAGGCTGGAAACTGGATTCTAAAGCCAAGTATTGCTGAGCTCAGCAGCAGTCCCCTGGCTCATGCTGGCTTCTATCAGTTACAAAAGCAATCTGCATTGTATTTCAAACTCATCACAGGCACATGGGGAAACATGATACATTTTCAACTGGCTGAAATTTGGTTTACTTGGATGTGCATCCACCCCTCTCTGCTCCATCATACTGAGGATTTTACTGGTTCCTACTGGTATGGGTTCAGGCATTCTTATGATATATTCATGAAAATCTTGTCATACAGAGTATTTCCTGCTCAGCCTTTTCTTACCCCTTTTTTATTTGACCCTTCCCATCTGATAGGCACAAATGCTCCTAGTGAAATACCACGTTTCCTTGTGAAGGTTCTGGGAGCCTGCACTGTTCTGCAGTTCACCCGCAGCAGACACCAGGCACTGGGCTGTGCCAGCACTCACCCTACCAGCCCACTCACCTTACCCTGCTGTTAACCACCCTGGGTCACTGCAGGAATAACACAAAATAGGTTTTTGCAAATTTTCATGAAAAGTGAGATTCCTCCATCGTTGCAAGTATAGAAGTCACATCTCCTTGTGCTTCTGTCAGTGAGCAACACATCCCAGTGGATCAAGTGAGCTGCTACCCTTCCACTGTCTGAATGAAACTGCAGGGCAGCAACAGGCTGGTTTTCATCTCAGGTACCCAACATTTTTGCATTGATTCAGCTGAGGATTTGAGACATTTTTTCTGGCTTTTAAAACCAGTAATTCAAAATAAAAGTTTAGATACCAGTCCTTAGATATATTAATGCTGCAGTCAGAAGCAGGTACTGATGACTTCCAATACCCAAATGAACAATTTCAGGTAAAAAACAAATTTAAATGATGTATTTCTGACCCTTCTGGGATTTTGATTTCCAATCCATTAAAAAACCCAAGCTGTTTTCCAAGCTGCATGATTGTTCTTATTTTCAGCTGAGATTTCCAGAGTTTAATCACACATCTCCTGAGATACGTTTGGAGAATTACTTTTTTAAAAATAGGAATATGATTTGGAAACACATATCCAGGGGTCTACAGAGAAAGCAGGCTACATTTTCTGCTTGCTTTTTTACGGAACCATCTATATCACTAGAACACTTTTCCTTCGTATTTTCAACACTGAGAAATGAGTTAACAAATTATGTGTGTTCCAAATTTGCCCTCAGCCCCAGCCTCTACCATAATTTATAGCCACAAATGCACTGTGAAATGTGCAATAGCTCACAGTATTCTGAGTAATACAGCATACAACCATGCTGTTGATAATATGGACTTAATAGCATTTAGTCTTCATTTGCCCTACCTGTTCTCTTTGCACAAATGTGTTAAAAACAGCACTACCTTGGTGTAACTTGGAATATATTGGGGTGTTAAATGACAAAAACCTTCTTTTTTTTTTAGAAACAATAATCACACTTCAGCAAAAGAGCAAGAAATTATAATGTTAAATATCAGGCTATAAAATAGGAGAAAAAAACAGAACTCAAACATGGCTTATCAGAGTATCTACTGGAGCTTTTCATTTCCAAAATTTAAAACAGTAGCTCCATGTCAGGAGATGAATAAATACACTGCAGTTTTAAAAGATTTTTTTCATCCCTCATGTTGAGTCTAACATCAACCACAAAGGTAACCCTGAACTTTAGGGCCATTTTCCTTCACAGAAAGGACTTTTACACTTTCTTGGGTGAAAGGGTAATCTAAACTTACCAAGGGAAAATTGAAGGACGGATGCAGTAGTTGTGTTAAGGCCAGTGGTGGTCTATGGGAAGAGAAGCAAATATTTTTGTTAGATGAGCAAAACAATACATTCATCATTTGTTTTTCTTTAAAGCATGGAAAATCTCTAGACACCCACATCTCCAGTGCATAGGACTGTTTATCACCAGCCCTTTCAGGCTGAGTGACCGTGGACATTTTTGTTATGTCATTTTCGTTATTGAAAGCTCGTCGTATGTCAAAGCCAGAATTTTTTTCACCATAATAATTTCTACCAAAAAAAAAAAAAAAAAAAAAAAAAAAGCACATTTATGTTCAGCAGGGTCGCTTGACCACTCTTTAGAAGATTGGAAAAATCTCTGTGGTTTGTAGTCAGCTTAGTGTAAATCTGTATATATGGAACAGTTCTCACTTTTCTCTGCACAGAACAAGGACTAAATAAATCAATAATAAAAATAAAATTAATTAACCCTAAAATAATGCATTATTAAGAGGAAGCAATGGAACCTAAATCTTACACACAAAGGAAACAAAAACACTTGGTGGTACTGTATGGTATGTACAGTGCAATGTTGTAGCAGAATCTACCCACAGCTGACATCCAGAGAGATGGAGAAAAACGAGAAACAGCAGCAGCTCACCCTGTACTCAGCAAACCACCCTCCTCTGAGGCTTCTCTCCCTTCTTTGAATGCCTCCAGATTTCAGTAGCTCAAATTAGAATGTTTCTCCTGAAAATGCTATAAAATAAAAAGCCCTAGTGTGTTGTGAAAGACACCTAATAGTTTTCAATTTATTTTAAAGGTTGAATTTAACAATACTGCTGCTTAACAAGCAAGGCATCCAAGACAAAAGGGACTGGACTTCTTCCAGTGCTAGCTCAACCTAGTTGAGCATTAAATGATGCCTTTGAAAATAATGCATGGAGATCTGCATGAGTTGGTGTGAGTTTTGGTGTGATCTGTTTCTTTTCTATATACCTATTACACACAGAAAAGAATTTCTTATCAATATTAAGGAAAAATTAAGGAATAATAAGGAATCACTGAAATACATTGAAGATTAGCTGATAAAAGGACTACATGTTCTAACATGTAGTAATTTTAATTTTTAAGCAAGAATAGGAAAGCTGCATTTACATAGCCCCTTTAAAAATAAAGTCACATTCCCATTTAAGTCATTCTGCCAGGATCAATTCAGTATTAGGTATCACACTTACCCTGCCAAATAATAAATTGCTTTCTGATTTGAGTTAAGAGCACCTATTATATTAGTTTTCATTTAATTAATTATGTTGTGCAAGTCACAGTTTGAAAATAAAATCTTTATTGAGGTTCAGTAGCTCATATCACAAAGAAGTTAAAAAGATCAGTTATCACAGAAGAGACACTCATGTAGATTTAGACTGTGCTGTGAATCATTTCAGCAATGCTTTGGGAAAAATCACTAGACTTACTAACAATTTTTGCAAAATTCTGCATAGGACTGCTTAGTTCAGACACTGCAGAGAGTATGGTAGGGAGCCTTTAGTAGATATTTTCCTTTGCTTGCAACATCTCTGATGCTATACACCTTTCCAGGATTTTGGCAGCAGTAAATTTTCACCAACAGACAGAGACAGTTGGTATTAAAAACCCTCTGCCTGCAGTAACAGGTGGCTGCTGGAAACCAGGAGGAAAGAAGGAGGTCAAAGTAGCAAATCAGCAGCTGTTATAGCTGTTGATGTAAAATATTTTGCAAATTCAACTCTTCTCGACTAAGTATTTTAAAGTAATAATTCATGTACTAGGAGCCATTAGCAGGAACAGAGATTTCATGATCCATTTCAAGCAGGGTCAAAATAGGATTGATAGAAATCATGGAGAAATGAAACAGGTATTAAAATTTGTGACAGAAAGAGGTATGTTTTAAACTGCCAAAACAACTACAAATGAGAAACAGGTTGGTGCTAAGACAGTAGGTATTGAAATGTGTGTTATACTCAAAAATAGAACTAGATCACACCTCTGGCCTGAACACTCCTGTGCTCATCCATGGTGTTAAGCCATTAGCATGTTCCTGCAGAAGGATTTGATTTTTCTGCAGCACTGCCATAATATTTATAAATGCTTTCATTTTTAGGCTGGTAACTGTTTATAAGCATGATGGTTTTTTTCAGATGGTTATTTAATCACACCACTTTGGTATCTTAACAAATGTTTTCCAAATTCCTGATGCCATGATAGTGCTACTTTACCACACAGCAATATGACAAATGCAGTCCAAGACTGGGTTTTGAAGCCAGTTCCTGATTACAAGGGATAGTCTAAAATTGCATATCAGCAGGGAGAAGACAGCTAATGAATAACAGCTCAAAACCCTCAGAGCTGGGACCCTGGGTTTGTTAAATATCATACGTAGATTGTTTTCCAAGTAGTGTTACCTATAGTCAGTACTACAACTAAAAATGAATGTAAAAGATGGAAAAATACCCCAGTGGTGTTACTTCCCTTTTGCACAGGACATAAACCAATGCAGGCATTCTCAAGGCAGTTAGCAAGGCACAGCACATTCAAACAGGATGCAAAGTAGCAGAGAGGCCATTTAACATCCGTGACAGGATTCCCTGGCTGGAGCTGGCTGCAAGGGAAATCCTTTTTTATCTGTAAAATCTCTAAATTAGTTTTATATGTGTTGATGACTTTTATGCACATCAGCAATATCTACATTGCATTTGTGTAATTCTGCTCCCAGTTAAGGATGTAAAATTAACCCTGTGAAAAGAATTGTCAGTGTCTGAAATTAAGGGAAGATGCCTGGCCAAAACCACTTCTGTTTTATGGCCCTCTTCCATGTTTGCTCTTCAAATAGCTCTAATCAGCCTCTCCCTCCATTCAGAAGACTGTTGAAAACATGAAAATTAATTCTGAATTGCATGGGCTTTGATCTGGCCTTTTAATTTTTCAGTTCTTTCCAAAGCTCCCCTTATATGTACATCACTGCAGCTAGCTGCTCAGCATCAGCATGTGGGCATTGGTTTATGTATTGCAATTCATTTTCCACACCCAGATGACCTCAAGTTAATGCAAATTGCACTTGTTTCTTACAGCAATTTTATGACCAAACCACCCACAACAAAATTAATTCTGTCCCATTCATCATGACTCAATCTGTTACAGACACTTCCCTGAGACTGGCAGGTGCTTGCTCCAGGCTGCATTTAAGTCTGTAGGATGCATTGTTCACAAGTGGTGTTTTACAACCAAATTAACATTTGTCAACAGGGAAAAGAAAAAAAGGGACAAGACTAATAAAATAATAAAAGAAAAATGAACCCTGTCTCTATTTAATTGTTGGATATAAAAAGAGAATGATGCCAGTTCAAAAACACAGTTCTATGTCCTTGACTTTTCAGTATTTCAGAGATACTTTAAGTGACTTGGATACATGCTGGATCAAGAGACTGCCCCTTGCAAAGGGACAAAGGTTACTGCAACTCTTGCAATAACCTTTGGCTGGTATTGTATTTGCAGAGACCCTCGTGGCAGGAAGGAATGATGAATCTGACTCCATGTTCTCAGAAGGCTAATTTATTATTTTATGACACTATTTTATATTAAAGAATACTATACTAAACTATACTAAAGAATACAGAAAGGAAACGTACTGAATGCTAAAGGACAATAATCTTTCCAGAGTTCCAAAGCAGCTTGGCACTGATTGGCCAGTGAAACAAAACAACTTACACCAGAATCCAATGAAACAATCACCTGCAGGTAAACAATCTCCAAACACATTCCACATGAGCAAAACAGAGGAGAAGCAAATGAATAATAGAAATATATATAAAATTATATATATAAGAATTTATTTATACATTCTTATCATAATAATGATAAGAATTGTTTTCCTTTTCCTCTGAGGCTTCTCAGCTTCCCAGAAGAAAAATCCTGGGCAAAGGGATTTTTCAGAAAATGTGAACGCGACAGGTGAGCATCTATTGTTTAAAACACTGGGATGTTTCTGGGTGTACTTCTATGGACCCATCACCTTGCTCAAGAGCATCTCTGCTAAATACCAACCACTGAAAGCACATCAAGATCCCTGCAGCTGACACAGCTTCCCAGCCCCAGCAGAGAGGGCAGCCTCCACTTACCAGTTCCCTGGGACCGTATGGCTCGCAGAAGGTGGCAGCGTTGCCGTGCATTATCACTCCACAGTGTCCCCCAACCTCACAGTTACTGCACTCAGACCTGCAGGGAGAGCACACCGTGTTCAGAAGGGAAATCAGAGACTGGGTGTTTGAGACCTTGCAAACTGTAAAATCAGACTGCAGTGTCTTGGAGCTCGGATTGGGCTGTTTGTTATCACGGTGATGGACTCAAAGGTGGGGCAGTGTAAATATGATCCACTGGAGCTGCCTCTTGTGAAAGGCCCTGGTGATTCAGTGCTGGCTCTCTGCAAACTGCCCCTCCTCTAAAGTGGGGTGTCCCTGCTCGTTGGATGCAAAGCACCACACCACAGGAAAACAAGTTGAAATCTTACATACATAATTTACCCTGAAGCTACTCTTCTTACAAAATCCTTGTGAACATTTGATTTACCACAAGTAAACCCACCATCATGGAGTTACCAGAGAGAACAACTGAGGACAAGTGGCTGGGATCAGCCTCTCTCCTTCTTGCAGGGTTATTTCCCCAAAGGCCAGGCTTGAGGCTGCAGTGTAACATGGCATCTGCTGTTGCTTCTATTTGTATTTATCATATTCCATATACCTAGTAACAGAGTTGCCACTCTGCTCACCTTTAAGGAAAAAAACTATGAAGAAATTCTCAGAGAGGCTGGTAAGTGCTGCAGAGACAACTAATTACACCTGTCCTGATACATCTTAATTTAACATGAAGGACTTTGTGGGCAGCCTGACTGCAGAACACAGGGAAAGGGCTGCCTCCCCCACCTTCTAGGGCTGGGGTATCAGATCTTGGCATGAGGTCCACATTTAAAAAAACATTGGATATATTCCTGGTCCCCAACAAGCTGCCTGCAATGGTGCTGGCTAACGTTGCCTTTGGGCATCCAAAGCTCAACTTAAACATCAAACCTCCAGGGAAACACTCCAGAAAAAACATCAGACATAAAAATGTTTGAGTTGTTTTTCCTGTATGAGCAGGCCAGTGAAGTAATTCAGCAATTTACACTGATAGCATTTAGTATTTTGAATTTAAGCAGCAAAGTAAAATGTTCTAATAAAGTAGCATAGTTCAAATCAACATCAGTGAATTAATATTTACTTACAGAAGTCAGAGTCAGCAATTAATTTTATTTCTCAATAGAAGTCAAGAAGAGAGCATGTGAGTGAATAAAGTGGTACTTTTAGAGAAAGAAAGCACAGAAGCAGAGTTCACAGGGGACATGTTTTGTTGCTATCTAAATTTCACTTGATCCCAAAGTTCCGACAACTGAAGAGCAGAGGGTCAGGAACTGGAAGAACTCCTGGGATTCTGTAGGATTCTGGCTGTTATAAAAATTATTTTCAATGTCTGTCCCTTCATTTTTGAATTTTATAGTGGAGCATCTACTTGGACTTCTGATATGTACAGAGATAGATATGGCAGGAAAACTTTGCCATGAATACTTTGTAGGGACCACTTTGTCCTTCCTGAAAGGTCAGGCCACATAATCCAAGGGATATTTTAATTCTCTAATTCTCTTATTTCAACAGATAAAAAGCGATTAATCTGTTCTACTTCTGTAATGTGGTCTATGAAATATTGTCTGTAAATCCAAAAACACTGTCCTGCTAATACAGCAGTTTCATCATTGGTTGTCTTTTCTAGGATGATTCCTCTCATACAAAATTGGATGGCTGTTGGTAATCCTGATTCAAACCTTTGTGCTGTCTTTGAAGTGCATTACCTTTGACAATAAACTGCTCATTAGCTTGACAAGAATGCCTGAAGAGCAAGATAATTGATCTGCTGTTCCTCAGATCATCGTCATAGTACTACGTGTTTAGAAACGATCCAATTTGCTCCTCTCCTGGTGCAGACAGGAAGGTTAATTTCTTTTCTATTTATACAAACAGAAGACAGTATTAATTGCCCTGGCTGGGTGCAGCTTTCTACATTATCTTTCTCACCTGCCTGGCCTAAAATCTTAGCACATTAAAATCAATTCAGCTTTCTCTTCACAGCTGGTCCTCGCTGCCGCTGCTGACACGTGTCACATTTATCGAGATGACTTCTCCACAGACCTGCCATTCTCTCATCTCTGGCTTAGAGAGTCCCACCTCTCTCTGCTATTGTTCTTCACTTTGCTGTGGGGGAAACATCTGCTGTTTCCTCACCCCTATTTGTCATTTCTTTTCCCTTTACAATACCTGAGTATGTGGATATTATATTGACTGATGTCTTCTGTGATGTCTGAACCATAAAGAAGATAAACATCTCAAACTGCCAACAGATTTTTAAACATAAATCTTTCTGAAGTTTAATCCCACAGTTTTAGTGCAATTTGGAAACCACTTTAGGACCTCTCTCTCCTGTCACAAAGCTTTCCTCTACCTCTTTGCCACTGGAAATATCAGTGTACCTGTACATTTCTCATATGCCATGAAGAAGTGATGACCAAGAGAATCTCTGTTTCTTGTTGATTGATTTTACATGCTCAACTATTCTTCATGTCATCTTTGACAAGTGTGCCTTCTGTAAGTGACTGCTGCTTGGTGTGCTGATAGGCTTTGAGATGAAACATGACATCAGATTGGGAAGGAGAGTTTAGACAGCAAAACACTTCTGTACTGTCTCTTTCTCCTTTAAATGTACTGAATCCCCTGCTGTCTCTAGTCCTACTATTAAAACTGTATTATACAGAAACATGCATTCATGCCAACATTTATTCTTTACTAATTTATGCATTTCTTAACATTAGATCATTTATTATAGGATTAAACAGATTTTTAAAAAATATTTGTTCCCATTTAGCCTGGTTTAGTTCTTATATAGCACCTTCTTTATGCTCTCCACTGCAGTTTTATGAGGTTACATGGAGGCAAGATGATCACAGGAATAGATGCTCAATGACCTAGACAGTCTTCATAGTGCACATACTGAACCTCTACTCATCCATCCATTCCCTGGCAAGTGGTACTGGTGCAGATTCCCTTTCCCTACTGAAGAAATCCGTTACTTCCATGGTTCCTGAGCATTCTGATCTAACAGCGTCCTGACAGCTTTCAGAAAGTCTCATGGACACTAATTTCTTGTATTATTTCAATTTTCTAATTGAAAAATGTACTAAACACTTCTAGTTAGTTCAAGTCAGCAGTGGCTGGCTGAGCATGGACATTGGTGCTGCATTTACAGTGGTGTGGGAGTCACTTGCCTACCTTAACTTCCACAGCTGGTACATGTCAGATACATAATACATTGGACATTTATGATTGTGTGAAACATATTTTTTTCACAAGATAAGAGATCTTTGTAAGGCTGGTGGCAAATAAAACCCAAGAAATGAGGAAATCTTTGCCCAAGCAAGCAGGCTTTGCCTACGGGATTTTGGAAATGACCATATTCTGACATGACTGGACACTGGAAGAAAAGGTTATAAACATTAGTTGGACATACCACACAAAAAGATTCTCACAGTGGGTGGTTTCCCAAGAAAATGAGAAAATGCTCCCCATTCCTGCATTCCCAGCAGAGAAATCGTCCTTCTTTGTTCTATGCTTCTTCTATGTTCACATAAGGATGTGTCCTCTCCTGTTGCTTCCTCTCTCCCTGTCCCTTTCGCACTTTAGCAGTTTCTCCTGTTTTCTGTCAGTCACCACATTTTTGACTTAGGTAAGGAGCTGTGGTGCTGTGACTTTTCTTTTACAAAGAGCCTTTCTCTTCCTTCTGCAGCTCCAAAAACACTTGCAACCACTCCTTCTCTGTTTCTGAGCCTCCAAAGAAACAGATGGCTGCTGGGAAGGATGTGTCTTAATGCATTTGAAAGAGCAGGCAATCACTCTCAAAATCATACAGTGCCCTTGTGCAAAATAGTTATTTGATGTGAGGCCTCTCCCAGCAATGGAGTGACACACAGGCTCTGCTGGGACTCATAAAATTGGACACATAGAGAGGATATAAACTGCTTAGCTGGTGCACTTGGATGGTACATCTCTGCCAGAGCTGCACATGCCAGAAGGGGAAGCAGGAGGAGTGGGAAAATATTAATCACTTCCAAGCCAGTGTTATGTAGGATTTGGGAAGAAAAGATTGGAGGAAAATACAAGCACTTTTGTGTTCATCTGTACACAAACAATGGCTTCAGAGACGACTAGAGTGGCTCGGTGTAAGTGGCCCCGCGGCACGGCCCTGCTGGGCTCTGCGCGCACGAGGCAGCTGCTGCACGCAGAGCAGGCTGAGCAGAGCTGCAAATGCTGCTCCAGCACTCACTGCAATTGGTTGTGGTAAAAATGGGATTTTAGCAGCTGCCAGGGGAAAAAACGCAATTTTAGGGTGGATGGCAACAACTGTTAATAATTCCTGATTTTACTCCCACTAGACAATCAACCGAGAATGAACTTTCTGCTGCTAAGTGGGTCTTCACTGGAGGTAGAGCTACTGCAGAAATCCTTTGTGCTAAAAAGCTCATGATACATCTTTATGGTTTTGTTTTATTTTATTTGTGCTCCACTTCTGTTTAGCATTGCTGAAAATGCTGGCTTTCTGCTAGTACAGGAAAATCTGTCTCAGGATTGTGGTGAGTTTTGGACTCTCTCCTAGCAGCCACCTCTGCACTGACTCACCAAGCAAGGTGGTAAAGTTTGTTCCAGAGGGACCAAATCCACATCCTAGGAACAAAAGGAGCAGAAGACTGAGGCTCTTTTAATCTGAAATTTCTCTGCTGAGACTTCTATAAGCAAGGATGAATTTAAAGTTGAGAGCAATGGATAAATAATTTATGGAGGCTCCCAACAGACAAGTCCTCTGTGAATTATGAGGCATCTGCAGGGAAATAATGCCTCTTCTCATTTCTTTCCACTCAAGTCCATTTAACACACTGCTGCTAAAGCTATCTACCTTGGCAGCTATTCTGCAACCCATTAAGAGTCCTTGATCTGTCCATACCCATAAAGAAAGAGGGTTTTTTTTGTTATAGAATCACACGTTCTTAATGCCTCCTAGTCCAGAAAAAACATTTAAAGAGATGATACAAAAGGAACAAGAGGAAAAAAAAATTGTAGGCACACATTAAAACCTGTTAAAATGAGCATGTACAAAATAAAAATGTCTGTAAAATTCTGTAAACTACAGCATTTTTACACAAGACAGTTAAGCTATGAAAGACCTGCACAGATGGAAAGTTGTGACAGTCCTTAATAAAAAAGAAAATTAAGTCAAATGTCACAGAATGAATGTATTAATGCAGGTAAGTGCTAAAATGCTCATCAAGAATTTATTGAACAAGATAAACTAACCCAGTAAAATATTTCTGTGTTTTGTATGAATTAAAATAATAAAGTTAATTATATTTATGAAATAGGATTGGAAGAAATAGAAAACTCAGAATCTTATATAAAAAAAGGAGGCTCCAATCTTCAAAACTTCATATTAAGACCAAGAGATGTGTTTATCTGGGTATTTTATACTGTATATACACTCACTATACAGAACAGAATTAGTTTTGTACTGAGATGTACAACTTCCTCTTCTGGGACATTGTACACATATATCATGAAATGGTTGTCCATCTTTATGATCACTGTATTGGTAAAATTATTAATATTTAAGATTCAGAGGTCTGTGTAAGAGCTCTCTTTGTTAAAGAACACTCCTTTTGACTAAAAGCTAACAGTCTGCTGTTGTTCCCAGCTCCCATCTTCGGAGCTAAGGGAGCGCTGGGGGCTTGATCCTGTAGGCTGCACCTACAGTTATCCCTCCATATTGTCCTGTTATTTACTGTTTCGGAGCTAAGGGAGCGCTGGGGGCTTGCTCCTGTAGGCTCCACCTACAGTTATCCCTCCTGTTATTTACTGCTGGACAACTTGGGACTATGGCAGTGACTTAAGGAGCCCACCCCTCCCAGGGACTGATATTTGACTTTATTAACACTGAAGTGATTATTTTTCCTCATCTCCTCCCTTGCTTTCTGAGCCAGTGCAGGAGTTGGGGCTCTGCAATCCCTCGGCAGAGAATGGGGGAGCAGAGGGAGAGTTGGTGTCTGAGAGCTCTCACTCTGTGCTCACAGTTCATTAAGCTGCTGTCTGACCTGTTCTAAGTTGTACCTGCCTTATTATGCATGGGAAGGTTGAGATTCTTCTGTAGCATCTACTGGTTAAAGAACAATAACATCTTGTGCTGGCTGTTTCAGACACAGCCTGCGATAATATGAATGACCCAGTTCAGGAATCCCAAAACCACCCAAACCCTAGCAATTGGAAGTGGCTGTATAGAACTGAGAAGTGAAGTGTTTTCCTTCTTATACAATACAAAAATCCTGAAAAATTGTGCCATCCACAAAAAAAAGGAAAAAGAAATTCAACCTCAAACATTTTTATCACATGAATATTAGACAGAGGTATTTAATTCCAGTTGGAGATTTTGGTGGGGTTTTCTTATGATCTTTTTAAATTATTTGGAACCACTTCATTTCAGTTTGGAAGGAATTATTGCTGTAGTTAGCTTCACCAAAAACATGTACCACATGAAATTAAAAAAAAAAAAAATTGAAAAGTTTAATTATTGAAATTCTTCTCCTTTTTGATGAAAATCTGTGTTTTCAGGAAACCAAAATCTTCATTCATAAGTATTCACTGAGCTCAGCTCTAGTCCTTCTATTTTTGGATTATTTAAAGATTTGAAATCAACAAGAATTTGTAATCCACTTCAATTAGCTTAGAATTTCTCAGTCACTCATTAATGAATTAATTAATAAACCAAAATATTTAGGTCCTAATGAAGCAAATCTATACTTTCATTTATACATCATTTCATTCGATAAATATAATGTTTTCGTTTGCTCAAATGCACATAAAGGAGTGCACAAACTCACCACATGGTAGGATTCAGTTCTTGCTGATGGTAAGAGTCAAAGTCATCTCGCAGGATAATGCTGTCACTGTGCATTTCAGCTGCAAAGAAAACACAGCAGTATATGAAATAAAATCAAGTGCAATCATCCCATGCTTTCTAAGTGTTGCCTTACCTAAAGAAAAGCATTGTAAAATGCATTTTAGTTTTCTAGAAATCTGCTTTTTACGTTATGCTACCTATGAAAGCCAGGGTTTCTTAGTTACAGGACTTTTTCCTTACTATGAATCATAGTACCACAAAAATTTAAAAGTGCCCCCATCTTGAAAGTGTGATGGCTATGGAAAGATGGAGTCATCAAGTACACACTAAATATTTTAAGAAGTTTTGCTCCGAATTGTTGGTTTACTGGACGTTTAGGAAAAAATCCTCCCAAATCCAGATTCTGCAAACATGGGCACAAGAATGGATGACAAGTACTAATGAGTGTATTACAGGTCTTACAGTCAGGGATACATTTTGACACCTCATAAGCAAAAATCCATGAGCTTATTAGAATTTCCCTGCTGCTATCAGTAGACCTGGCAGTAAAGATCAATTTATCTAAGGAACATAAACTGTGAGTTATGTAATGCCAATATTTCTCACCACTGTTCTGCAAACTTTGGGCTCCAATATTTCACCTGGTTTTACTGTCTCATTTATGTACGATGACCAATAAACTCACTTAAAATTCCAACACTTTGGCACCTGTGATTGTGTTAGACATCCATCTCTACAAATACTTCCACTATATGAATGAAATAACATTCTACTTAATGTTAAATAGAACATTATGCTATTTAAACTGAGGAAGAATGCCAGAATCTGTCCTGGACACATCAAATTGCAGCACAAGAGTTGGTGGATACAGGGAGCAGCAGTGCCTTGCTCCAGGCTCAACATTGGAGGTGCACTGGCACAAAACCTTCCTTACAGTAACCCTGCTCTGGTGTGAGGTCTGTCCCACACTGAAGTTATGGGACATAGAATCAGAGAATGCTTTGGGTTGAAAGGGACCTTAAAGATCATCCAAATCTAACACCTCTGGCATGGGCAGGGACACCTCCCACTATACCTGAGCATTCAAAATCACATCCAACCTGGCCTTGAACACTTCCAGGGATGGGGCATCCACAGCTTCTCTGGAAACTATTCCAGTGTCTGACCACCCTCACAGTAAAGATTTTCTTCCTGACAGCTAATCTAAACCTGCTCTCTTTCATTTTAAAGCCCTTTATTCCCTCTTGTTCTGTTACTAAAAGCCCTTGAAAAAATTCCTCTCCAGCTTTCTTGCAGCCCCTTTAAGTACTGGAAAGCGCTCTAATATTTCACTGAAGCCTTCCCTTCTCCAGGCAGAGCAATCCCAATTCTTGCAGCCTGTTTTCATAGCAGCGGTGCTCCATTCCTGGCTCTCTTGCAAACAGATGCTCTAATACATAACTGGGACCAAAAGGTCTGCAGCGTGATATACTCACACTGCAAGGAGTCAAAGACAATAAAAAGCAATAAAAACCACAATCAAGAAACAACTAATCAGAATTAGATATAATTAATTCAATTTTATATGAATCTCATTTTTATTTGAATTCCTCAGACCTAGTTTAATGTGACTTTACAGATTTTTTATTACAATAAAGTCAATGATTCTGAGTTTAAGTAGTAAGAATGACAAATCACCTACCTAGGTGAGGATGTAAGGGAGCTTCTGTCGGAGCTGTGGAAAACAAAGACACAATGCATGAATATCTCCTGTCAACAGAGCTCAACTGCAGCATTAAAAAGTCAATTCAGCTTAAAACAAATTGTACAGTGTATACTCCCTTAAATCAGCTATCCCAGTAGTTTAATTGTGAAAAACATGATAGACCCCAAAAGTTACAAAAATACAATAGGGAAACAAAAATAATTGTTCTCTTAATTAAAATAAGCATTGAAATACATGAAAGTCAGTATTGGTTTTACAGTAAGGTAAAAAAGATCAATTCAAGTCTAGAATGATGAGATATTGTTAAAAATAATTTGGATTAGGATTCAATAGCTCAAGGGCTGACAAAGACAGTGGAAATGAGGCTCAACAACAGAAATAGTTTAGGAGAGGAAAAAAATGCCATACTTTGATCTTTTATACTGCACTGAGCAACATTTTACTGGGCACACTATTGGGAGAAGTAATTCAAATATTCCTGGGGCAACAAGTAACAGATTCACTCTGTAAATCACAATATCAAACATTTATATCAAAGCATGTTTTTGCAGGCAATGCTGGTCAATTCCCCAGCAGGTCTCTGCCTCCCAAGAAACACCAGAATGTTGTAAAGACGCACTGCATGGGGGCCACGTTAAATGGCACAAGTTTATTAAGTAACCTTCTTCCAACGCTTTGCAACAGGAGCCTTGGTGTAGCACTACACAAATGGAATCAGACTGTATCTGAAAGGGCACAGCTACATAAAATATATGGGGAAGTTTAGAAATCGGCTACACAGTGTGGTAGATACTCCATGGCAGTTACCACATCCATAGCCTTGCTGGATCTTCAATCCAAAGTAGGTTACACCTCTCTCATGAAGGCCAAAGGGGTGCATATAACCAAGCTCCTGGGAAGCAGCTACCTATTTGTCTATCAGTACCTCAGCCATGGATCTGTATTTCCAGCTGTCTTTTGGAGTTTGGTAAAATAAAACCAACAAAAAAGAGAATTTTTTGAAGACAGGATTCATTTGATGGTTCTGTTTTTTGTTGGGCACTGACCTAAATTGCAGCAGTACTCCTGATTTCTTCAGCATATTTGCAATAAAATAGTGAATTACTGTAATTTCTGTCTTAACATCTGACAAATTAAAATAGATTAAAAATAAACATAAAAATGAATGCAGCAATCTGTGTAGAGCTCTCACACATAATCATCTGAATAGAAAGTCCAACACAAATCTCAAGAATTTTGTTTTCCTCTTCCTGCTTAGTCCTCAAATACTGGGTTTGCAAAGAAGCATGCCATTCTGTAATCAAATTGCAACATTTCATGGAGAAGTAGGTGATGAAGAAGACTGAGTAGTCAACAAATGAGGTATCTGCAGACCAGAAAATGATGGCAAGCAATCTGGATTTGCCTTAGACAGAAAACTTTCATTTAACAGACTTACCAATTAGAGGAATGACACGTTTTACACCATCCACTAACCATATAAATATATACATATATGTGTGTATATATATCTCTCCCCATACCTTAAGTACATATATCCATATGCATGTATACACACACACACACATATATGTACAAGCATACATATATACATAGGTATGTATATATGCATATATATATAAGGGGGTGTGTGTGTATATATGCACGCACAACCTGCAAACCACCATGGAAACTTTACTGCAGCTGATAGAAAAGACCTTCTTGAAAGTCTGTTGTTGTTTCAGTAATCTGAAGTATTTTTTTCCTTTTTGTGGCTAACTTCCTCCATTTTTATACAAGAAATCCACCCGTGCTGCTTTGTCTTCCCAAGCAAAAATGCCAATAATGACTCTACCTTCTTGAAAGTCTGTTGTTGTTTCAGTAATCTGAAGTATTTTTTCCTTTTTGTGGCTAACTTGCTCCATTTTTATACAAGAAATTCACCCATGATGCTTTGTCTTTCCAATCAAAAATGCCAATAATGACTCTTGCAATGGCCAAGACCTCTCATCATGCTGGTACAAAATCTAGAGAAATGCAACTATTGCATGTTAAGCACTGTCTCCAGAATAGTGCTGGACTGCACTGGTGAATCTGACAGTGAAAAAGTCTGCATTTGTCCCTGGCAGCCCCAGGTATTGTTTTTCTCCATGGAATGTGTAAATTTCACCAGAAACCTTTTAAAAATTATTTGCACAAAGAAATGTATCGTACTGGATTAACTGAATTATTTCCCAGATCGAGCAGCACAAACTGTTCTGTATTTTGCCTGCAGGAAAAGAAGCACATTATGGCATGCGATTTGTAATACTCCTGTAATACTCCTGTTCCAAGAGGCTAGGTTTAAATTAAAATCTCTGTGCCTGATGTTCTGAACACCCCCTTCTCAGCAGTTCCAGAGCAGTACTGGTGGGTGATCTGCTGTGAGCACAGGGGTGGCTGAGAGCCATCCTGCCAGGGCTCACCACGAGGAGCGTGGTCCTGCCGGACACATCGCGGGCAGGCTCACCAGCTGCCCAAGCAAATTTCATTGGCCTTTGAAAGTAACTCATCTGAAAGAGACCACCTTCTCCAAGGGGAGCAGTTCAGACCCCCAATGAGAAGGAAGGGCTGCCTTATCATTCACCCCAGGTTGTCTGGCATGGCTCTTTGAAAGAGGATTTCTGTGGAGAGGGCTCCAGCCAAGGATACACACAGTCATAATGACACTTCCTGGAGCTCTTACGCAAAATTTCAGCATTCAACAAAAAGGCACAGGTAGAGCACAAACTTGGCATCTCTACATTTGCAAACTCTTTTGTTCACCATTATTTAATAAAACTGGCTGTTTATGTGATTAAAAAATACAGACTTGGGATCTGAGATATTTTCCTGAAGTGGCTCTTCCACCATTTGCATAGTACATTGCACAACAAAGCTGCTCACCAATAGAATGAAAGGAAGGAAATTGTGCAGATGCATACTAATGCTACTGATCAATCATTTAAAATTAGAGGTGTAGCTAAGCAAACATTTCATGTTAGACAAAAAGGTAGTTGTTACAAGTATAGACTTTATGCTGGGGAGAGGTTTCCTAAACCTTTATAGGATCTAAGAAGCCCAAGTATTTTTGCCTCAGGTATTCTGATTGTAATTCAAATTCTTGAGCTGAACATGACAAAAGACTGTGAGGATACCATTCAATGTCTGACAAACATAGACTTTATTCTCTCTATAAATAATTTCTGTATTACATTTTATATTTACTTGCAAAACAGCACTGGGATGATCTTCAAGTATTGTATTTAAGGCCCACAAATAACAGAAATTCAAAACATAACTCAAAATTAATAGTAGTTTTTTTTTTTAATATTAGTTGTAAAAATAGTAGTTTTAAAATAGTTTTAAAATATTTTCAGATCTGCTTCTCTAATCAATTTATTATAGAGCTACTTACTTTAAAATAACATGGATTTTTCCATAAGCCATACAGTGTGGCTCAAGTCAAATTAAGTTTTTTTGTACAATATGACAAAGATAAAAGAAATGATGCAGTGCAGAGTAGCTATACAGTGCAAAGATATAAATTTATAATTTAAAAGAAATTATACAATACTTCAGACAGAGAGGGACAAAGAAAGACCATCTCAGTTCATATTTTAAGCCATTATTCACTTTGTTAGTTGTTCCTTAGGCACATGGTTGGATGGTTTTAAATTTAAAACCAGTATTTGTGTGGCTCCAAAATGCACCTTAGCTTGAATGAGAATGTGGTACATTTTTAAAAAGTAAAGTAAATGAATTTATTATTTGATTTTTAACCAGCACCGTGGGTATATACAGAGCTTTACAAAAGATGAATTGTACTGAGCAAAGAATGGAAGCAGATCTCAACTGAGGTCACAGTCTAAGAGGTATCAGCAAACACAATATGAGAAAATGTAAGGAAATGTGGAGTGATTGCCTTGTCTTACAAGACAGTCCCTTTGGCAAGGAAAAGCAGAGAAGAAAGGATGCAATACAAAGTGATTCAGAGAGAGAAAGGCCACAGTCAAACTGAAAGCATGAGAATCTTGAGGAAGCTAATGGGGAATTCAAAAATCAATGGGGACATTGTAGGGCTCTGTGTCACTGGGATGAGGGAGAATGGAGGAATGTTTTGGAGTAAAAGGTTAAATTTTTCTGTGGATGAAATAAGGCTGCTGAAAGGTTAAGCCAATTTAAATATGCCCCTTTTTGGTTAAACTGGAAGGGAGGGAAATATTAAAGAATGGGAATGGAAAGTCCTCTTCTAGAAACTGGAATGTGAGGAGGAAAGAAACAATTTGTTGGTGGTCTTGTTATCAGTGAAAAAATAAGAAACAAAATCATTAAACTTGGTAATAGTCAATTAGTCCCCATTCAGATAAAAAGAGCAAGCATAAGGCAAATTAAACACAGAAACATCCATTTGTACTTCTGACAGTCATATCCCATAGAGTTCTGGGGTCAAGACTGTGTACAGGTATAGGTAGAAAATCCAGCACAAGAAAATATTCTTAAATATTCTTAAAACCCACTAAAAAATTTTTTTTTTTTTTTTTTTTTTTTTTTTTTTTTTTTTTTTTTTTTTTTTCTTCTCAGAACCCTGAACTTTGTGGGTTTTTTAATATAAAGGGAAAGTGAATTACAGTATCACAAATGCCTGCATGCTCCCAGACAAACACTGTGCTCAGAGTTCTACTGCCAGGGGCCATCAGCTGCTGCTCATCAGTTCATGACAAATGAGGTGTGGAGAGAGGTATCTTCTGTTTTGCAGATTATGAAGTCTAATCTCCTTGTCATTAGCAGCCAGATGAAGATAAAAAGGAAAATAAATGCTTTTATTTAGACTCCCTCCAATACTTTCTCTCTACTGGTAAACAAAGTTGCTGTTGAATGATAGAGGCTGAGCATCCCCCAGGGAGAGTCAGTGAGTTGCCCCAGGGCTGTGTTATTCTTGCTGACACATGAACTGAGGAGTTTTACACCAGCTCTACTCTCCAGTCCTCTGCTCTGTAAAACACTGCTCTGAGAGCTTGTAAAATACAAGCCTGAGATCCTGACATCTGGTTTGCTTTTTTTTTTTTCAGCGTGTTCCTAAATTTTACAAGATACAAAATACACCTTAAAGGTCTTGCACAAACATTCAGGCAAAAGTTCTCAAACAAAAGAGAGTCTGGTCCAATCCTCAGGATATTCTCAGAAATAAATATGAATCAACATGCACAATACTAAGCTTACCTTATTTTCCATTTATTTAACTATTATAACCACTTAAACACATGGTTTATTAAATATATTTTTTACTGGCAAGAATATCATCACTCATTATGGTCCTTATTTATCTTTAGAAGCATTGACAAGACAGCTACCTTTTCTAGACTCTCTTAAATAATTTTTATTTTTGCTTGGGTTTTTTCCTGTTTGGTCTAGATTAACTTTTTCTATGATAATTTTTATGTCTCCTTTCTTCAGTATAATTCTCATAAAATTTAAAGCATACATCAGCTCTCAAACATCTCCCTAGCTTCCTAAAATATGTATTATATTCTGAACACAGAGCTTTTTAAACAATTATTTTACTTTCTTTGGTGCCTTTCCCTATGGCATCATTTCTTACTATATTTACATTATATATATGGCATTGCCATCCCTTAACACTACCCTTTATCATCTTCTAATTCTCTTCAAAATACAAAAAAATCACTTTCCTTTTACTGCACAAATTCCATTAACTCTATCAGGATTTATTAATGTACATCTGAGGGTGGACAACCACAGTAAACATGATTTTTTAGATCCCTTGCTACTTTCACATCTTCATGTATATCCTTTTTACTAGACATTAGGAAGTCTGATATCACTCTAGTGAACATACTTATTAAGAAGGTGTCCTGTAATAATTCTATGAAGTTGCCCCGTGGTTTTATTTTTCTTTACTTAATATGTCACACCATTCAGTGCATGATTTAAGTATAGCAATGTTTAGGGCTAGAATCAGACTATAAAACCTCATTTATGTCAATCTACCTTGCTGTTTTGCATATATATTAATATGATATTTGCATCTAAATAAATTCACTAATTCTTCCTGAAAGAATCCTTTGTTTACATGAGTGGTGTTGATGAAAATGGAATAAATGAAGTAAGGTCTACTTCAAAGAAAGCCACTTTTCTTTGAATAGGAAAATTAATTCTAATAGTATAAGGATGATAACAGTATGCAGTGATTAGAGATTAATGCAATGCACACTGTGCTGAAGAAATAAGAACAAAAAGGCAGAGGAGAGCCTGGGAGCAAGGGTAATGGGCAATGCAGTGGTTGAATATCCAAGTCAAGGAAACTGTGTCTGAGCTAGGAAATGAAGGAGGGAGAAGCCATGGTGAGGATAAAAATGTGGGACAAGAGCCAAGAGAAAAACTGAGAATCTTGCACATCAGTATTGCAGGGAAATCTGATCATTGCTACAGCTGCCACACGCTGCCCGCTGCTCACAGAACAGCACCTCTGCCTGGTCCTTGCCTAAGCCAAGTCCAGGGGTTGCACTGCACACACTTTGGGGATGATAAATCTGGGATGTCTCTGAAGTGACTGTGTATTGCTGGGAAAATCATGGGAAACAAAAAAGTTATAAGGATGTGGGAGACTGTGACAAGGTAGGGAAGCTGAAGGCCCTTTCAGGGAGTTGGGCAGGACGTGACTAGCAGAGGCTGGATGGGAGGAGGAGGCAGCAAAAGGATTGTCACAGCTGAGCAGCCAGTGGGACATCTCAGCGTCCTTTGTACTCTGAATACAACCAATACCCTAATTCTATTTTCTCCTTGTTCTGCAGAGCTCCTGTGAACTCAGGGACAGCAAACAGTAACATAAGGACTTACTGTTCTAACCAACATAAGTGTTGCTATAATGTTGATCTGAGGTTAGGTTATGCTCCAAAATTGCTGAACTGTAAGGCAGAGAAGGGTGAAAGAATAAAAATTTATTTTGTCAGTTCTCCCACTAAAATCTCAGCTAACAGAATGTCTGAAGGATTGTCAGGTCTGTATAGATGGATATCTACCAGCTTGCCTCTGCTTATTTTCTTCTAGCATGGAGAAATGCTTTGTCTTTTTCTTGACCATGTTGCCAGTTCTGACACTGACAGTCATGTATTCCCATTCAGCTTTCTTGTGCACAGCTTTCACCATGGTGGTCACTGCCAGCTCTTGGTCACTGCCCCCATATGACTCCTCCTTCCCTCTCCCTTCCTTACCTGTTCTGGCTGCCCCAGACTGTCTTTGGCTATGGTGTGCTCACTCTGCAGTTACGCCTCAGAGAATTTAATCTGTTTCTGTTCTGTTTTTTGTCATTTTACATTGATTACTCTGCAAATTCACTTTTCCACCCTTGACTCACATCCATCCAGCAGGCAGCCTGTGTGAGATACCCTCTCCATCCTCCTCAGCACATCCCAAATTATGATCCTGGCAACACTTCTGTTCCTGGTCCCTACACACCAGTCACTGAAACACTACACTTCCACACTCCCATTACAGGTGCACAATTACCTTCTGTTAATTTCTCTAAATATTCCTCCTTCCCCACAGCAAAAAAAACATGACTGGCCCAATCACTTTCCATCCAGATCACCATAACTCTTCCATCTCATTGCCAGTACTGTTTTTATTTCTATTTTCTCCAAAGTACAACCATCATCCTAGCGTGCTATCTGAAATTTTTCACCTCTCTGAATCCATCTTCCTACTTCCATTGAACTACAACAAAAATGAAGACTTGAATATTAAAGTTGAAAGTTGAAATATTTTTCATTCATTATCACAGAGCTATTATTGATACCTTATATGAATAACTCAATTTATGCTCCTGAAATAATGTTCAAGAACTTTTTATTGCAAAAGCCATATTGCCAAACTCATAGGAAAAAACCCCAACCTTATAGCTCTAATGCCCCCAAGAGATGTGTTTTATAGGATTTTCTCTTGTGTGTTAATATGGCAACATATTTCCCATTTTAAAATCTTTATTTTAAATCATTTAGCCCATGTTTAATTGTTTCTTTTCACATGGAAATATCACTGGAATTTTGTTGATCTAACTGGAAATTCCTTTCTCTCCTGTACCAAAAATGATGGATACCTTCTCTACTTCTCCCTGTCTTAATGAAGCAGATTCAAAGCAAAGTACTGTTTGTAGACAACAAATGACAACAGGACATTTATTTTTTAGGTTATTCACTGAAAGGGTAAGCAGTGACAACAATTAGATTTTTAAAGTTTGTGTAAGTCAAACATTTTGCTTAGCTATAAAAATGATCAAATGTTGTATGTGACAGGCAAAAATTCAATGGCCTACTTTTACAAAAAGGGAAGGCATATTTTTCACATGTACATGTGTGAGCTGGATAGTAAACAAAGCTTTTGCTGCAGCCATGTTGCTTAAAGTTAATACAGCAAGGTTTAAAACTCAGCTCATGTTTCTGACAGAAATGTTGGTTATTACAGGCTGATTTCAGGCATGTGCATAATGCTACTTAAAGTTTTGTATATTGCCCAACATTTAGCAGAGAGGAAAAGTGGGATTCCTGGACAGACAATGGGAAGTATGAAGCCAGAGAAATTCAGTTTCAAGAATGTAAATAAGATCCTGATTCAAGGTTTTCTATAGAATAGCTTTCATGAGGAGTAAATGTACACTGACATGCAGGTACAATGGAAAACCACATTTGCCAGATATTTTTAGAGTTGTGATTCTTACCTCCCTGTTCACACAGCTGTTGTGCTAAGGCATCCTTGAATATAACTTGGCCCCTATGAGTAGCTGTAGCCCTGTGAACATAAAAAGACAACAATAAATAATATATACATGTATATGTGTACCTTTAAGCATGACTAATCTGATCAGAAGTCCCATTCTGCTTTCTTTCTGTGTTCTTTTTGTGCTCTTCCAAATTTATAGAATAAATTGCAGTGATCATTTTGTGCATAGCAAAAGAAAATTCCTAAACCAAAATGGTTTGTTTGGTAATAAAAATCACTGGCATGTAATGAAGGATGTCTTTGATGTGTATCTGTAGCTGTACATAGAGTTGCTATATTTGAGGCCTCAAAAGTTTTGTCTAAAGAATAATTAATTCCCATTAGTGACCTGCAGCTAGAAGACATGCAATGTACCACAAAACTTGTTATTCTGTTTCCTCATGATCAGGTAGAAATATAATGCAATGTGATTTGTTTTTGGCTTACAGAGCTCTCATGCTAACAGTAATTGTTTTACTTTTTTTCCAGTTGCTAATTTAATCCCTCTTTTCCTAGTGCAATACTTCATCAGTTTTATTTCAGAGATTTCAAAACCTTTCAGTATTTGCAAGTGTTGTATCTGAAGCCTGATTTTTTTTTCAGCCAAAGTTCTTCCAATATCTGTCTAGAACTCATGCACATTCTTCATACATGTTCTTTAGCCTTTCTCTAATTAATATGAATGGGCTCAGTATGGATCCATGTGAAGTCCTTGAAATAGCCTCTCAGTCGAACAGTAAGATGTTGAAAGCTACTTTATGAGTGCAATTTCTCAGCCAGCAGTGTGCCCTCTCTAATGGATCATGCCTAGCTTGCTTTTGAAACATCAGAAAAGACCAGAAAGGAATGGTGCAAAAATGAAAATCAAAATACATTTTATTTTACTTGGCTACTAGGCCAGTTACCCTGAAAAGGAAGAAGAAAAAAGTAACATATCTAGCACTAAATTTTTCAGATACAGTGGATGCCCAGGGTGAAGTAATCTTCAAACTGTCAGAATACAAATAGGAGTAAAGGAAAGCTTCTCTTGGATCAACTTTAATTTCTATACATGTAGGAAAGCTCTATTTCCACCAATGTGTGTGTCCTGAAATGCAAAACCATGCTGACCCGATGCTCCTAGGGCTTTTAGACACTCTTTTCCTCTGCCTGAGGAAAAAGAGCTATGTTGCCTTTTCTATCTTGGACTTTCAGAGGCAGAAGTAAAGCTGGAGCCTTGCCTCACCTGGCCACAGTCCCAGGATCACATCACCAGTGTGAGGTTTTGGTTGCACTCCCTACCATGTCCCCCATTGCAACTTTTAGTTATTTCAGTAATTTCATTAAAAAAAAAGAGCAAAACTTCATCTTATAGTTCGACATTAGCATTTCTATATCTGCTGACAAGACCAGTGATCATCCCAAATACAGAGTAAAATAAAAACAAATACACTGTTCCAGCACATAAAGGCAAGAGAGCTGAGGCATTAAGTCTCATTTAAAAATATGAATGAAAGTATTTATTTAAGCTCTGTTGTGATGAGTATGAATGAAACTATATGATCACTACATACATTTCTGCAATTTACCACATAGGTGTACTCAGTCATGCAAGTCAGAATTGGACCAAACAATCTCCAAAATCAAACACATGCCCAGATTTCTTTAAAAGGACCGGATATGGTGGCTTCCTGGCAGCTGAAATGGGAGAGCATCCCACAGCCAGCTTGGTGGCCAATGCAGCACCAAGAGACAGGTGTTCCAGATGTGTTTCAGTGTGGGAGTTTCATGTATTGAGCTTCCCTGGCTCAACCCACAAGAAAAAGGCACACCTAAGGCACAGAAGGTACTTCGTACAACAGTTCTATCCCCCAAGCTGTCAGGGTGGGAGAAAGGACTCTTTGCAGACAGTGGGAAAGAAAACTTTTATTAGCAGTGGACCAGGACTCCAGAGATGCTGTTTATGCAACAGGCCAGGGTACAATCCAGAATGTACACAACAGCGATGGCAACCAGAGCGTTCCTTTATGAGGCAGAGAAGAGCAAACTCTTGGAACACAGACCACATGCAGAGGAGAGCTTGAGTGCGTGTCTGAATGCAAACAAACACCAAGTAATACCAATAATGCCAGACTCTGCACTGTTTACTGGATCTCTGCATGCGTGTGAGAAAAAGGGGATTTGGGCAGAGAGCCAGCACCCAGCTGAATGATCAGCATCTTTCTGTGTCTGTCATCCCTTGCCTGACAATGCAGAGCAGGAGCCAATTGCTGCTGTTCCATAGCAGGGGAGATCTGCACCCTGGGGACAGGAGTGCAGTGCAGGAGGGGCACTGCTTGCTGCAGCCTGGGCTCACATCACATTTGCCTTGCCACGGGCATCAGCACCGACAGAGCAGCTTCAGAGACTTGCTAAGGGTGTTGCTACTGCCACTTCACCAGGACTGTCTGCTCCATTTTCTCTGGATCTGTGTTTTATTAGTGGAGCAAATGAAAATAATGCAGTATAATTACGCAGCAACGGAGCTACTTCAAGAAAGAAGTTCAAAATATACCTTTTCTGTATTGAACTCTCTTTGTTGGTGATGTTCCTACCTGACAGCTGAGGTTCACAGAACAGGATTGTGAATTTGGATTCTTTTCTTATAAAGACATGTAACATATCCAAACTAATTTCAATTCCTATATTCACACTCATCTAAAAACTACATAATATTTATTTTAATTATTACAAAAATAATACTGGCAATGCCTGAAAGAGACTCTACTAAAGAGAGAAAATTGTTCAACTATTAACTCTGGGATTTTGCTTTTTTTGAGAGACGTATGCATATCCAGTAACTGAATGTTGTGCTTTTTAAAAAAGTTTCTGTACTGTCTTAAATGTAGTTAAATACTGCTTAGAGGAAGGGCACTTACTAGCTACTATTTGGTGTTACTCCACACCAGTCTATAGTCCCACTCAGACATTGTTTGCTATTTATTCCCAGCTAAAGGGCAAGTGACTAATCAAATCTAATGTGTCAGTCAGCCAAAAGGCAAGATGCGTGTTCCATACGTCCGCAGAGAAAATTCCAAGTAGGAATGAATCTTTCCAAAGGGATGAGAAATAACAGAAAAATGGGAGACATCCCATCCTGTTCCCAGAAGAGGAACATCCTGACGTGGTAAGTGAGAGCTTTGAAAGAAAAACAGCTTAGAGGTAATAAGGTTCCTCTTTATATTAACCTCACTCTTCCATTAGCCTAGATCTATTTGTGTGCTTGGGGCTATGCAAGAGGGGACGAACTGCTTACAGAGGAATAAAGAGGTCTCAACACAAAAGGACTACATCAGGTGCCAAGGCTCACTGGCAGCTCAAGGTTTGGGCATTGCTCAATGTATGGGCATTGCTAACCCCATACATCAATTACAGCAGTTTTAAAAAGAATTTTCTTTCCTAAACCACAACTATCTGGATTAAAATCAGACAGCAGTAAGGATGCTTGGTGCTTGTTCTGCACTTACACAGATGCTTGGCCATCTGCACCTTTCCCTGGTGAGGGAAGGCACGGGGACAAATTCATGTGACAGGGGGCTTCAAAAAGGCTCAGGTGCCTTACAGTAAAATACCTCATCTCATGGTGCACCAACGGGGGTTTTCTACAGGATCAAAGAAGAGGAGGTTATTTCTTACCTGCACTAGCAGAGTTTAACCTTGTGCCACCTACTAATGGTTAGTGACTGTTTCTACTCGAAGAAATTCAGGGTGACATCCACCACACTGGCTCCAGAAAAATCAGTGAGTGACTGTATGAAGCTGAGATTGGTCTTCCCCAGCCCCACAGTGGTGCCCCCTGAAATCAGGCCTGATGCCAGCACAGACTGTGTTGCTTCCCCACCACTGTGGGGGACAGAGTTGATGCTAAGCAAGTTATGAGCCTGGGCTGGAGCAGAAAATAATGCATACCCAATGACTGCTGTTGGCATTTTGTGTTGGAGGATCTCAGAGTTCACATTGGCTTCACATGGATTGCTAACACGCTCTTGTTAACAGGTTGCATTTTAAAGAGACTCTTTTGGCTCAGGAGAGCACAGGCAGGAGGCCACGTGGGACTGACCCTGGTGTGCTGCCTCTGCTGCCTGGCTCTGCCAGCTCCATCTGTGGAAAGGACACACAGCCACACTGCCCAGAGGTGGATAGTTGCCCTGCTTATGCAAATAAATGGGTTGATTTTTAATGCATTGTTAAATTTGCATGATCATGTCTTTAGGGTTGTCTTGTTTAACCCACTGTTTTAAAAAAAAAATATTCTCCAATACTGCCTAATTAAGGGATCTCTGAATAAAATAACTTGAAAGCATGATGGAGAAGTGGCTTCCAGGAACATGGGGCTGTGTTGTGCACAGACTTTCATGGTGGGAGTGTGAACCATTTTCTCCCAGTGCCCTGCAAAGGCGGTGTATTGACCATTTACTGTGTGTTATGAGGTGAGGTCAGGCTGGGGTGCATTTTGGATTGTGTTTCCTACCAGGGCTGGAAGCTTCAGTGACAATTCCTTCAGGAGCAGTCAGACTGACATGTCAAACCTGACTGGGAGATGGTGCTGGGGCCAGCAGGGAACATGCACAGAGCACTCGTGGCTGCTGATCCAAAGGCACTTGGGTGGGAGGCTTCTACCCACTGGTTAAATGCCTCCAAGTTCTTATTTCAGTTTTCATTTGACATGCAAGTTCAGTCTAATTAAAGCAGCAGAAATGAGATCTCTGTGTTCTGAAATTCACATTTTGACTCTGCTTTTCTCTCCCTGTCCCCAATGGTTTCCTCACTGAGATGTTGGGGAGAAAGTCATCTGTCCTGACCAGATTCAGCTGAAATTGTCAGGGAAATTTGGCAAGTAAGATGCAATTACTTATGTAGACATTTGTTCAGGAGACTGGAATTGGCACACTTGCTCTAAAAACCTCAATCAGAGGTGAAAATTCTTCAGGGGGAAAGGACTAAAATGGTCAGCAAAGCCAGGGTGTGTGCTAGAGGGCAAAGAGCAATAATTTCATTTGGAGCAACTGTCCTGAGCTGAAGTTTGTGGTTCACATGAATCAGTTATGTAAATAAATAATTATAATTAACAACTTCATGGGTGAGCCTTCACACAGGGTAAGTGCAAGAGGAACAAGTGCCACCTGGCTTTGTATTTTGTCTCTGAATTTATCTCTGGGGACTGCACATGTGGGGAAAAGAACTCAAATCAACCTAAAGATTGATTAAAGACTGATTTAATAAACGTTTAAGGACTTTCTTTAAACAAGATTTGAATAAAACATTCTCAAATACAAAACAAATGAGAAGGGTCTACAGAAATTTTGTTCCAGTAGATACTGGGTAGGGAAAGATGGAGAGGGACTTCTTGCAAGAGCATGTGGTGACAGGACGAGGGAGAGTGACTTCAGACTGAAAAGAGGGCAGGTTTAAAATAGATATTAGGAAAAAAAAAATCTTTACTATAAGAGTGGTGAGGCACTGGAACAGGTGGGCAATTCTGTGATTCTGTTCTAGATTTTATAATTGTAATCCATATTATAGAGGATGGATCTAAGATTACAACACTAAAAACAAAGGGGTGCACAGGTACCTCCAGCCCCTACACGTTACAATTTATAAGAACCCTTTTTTGTTGTCCTAAAGAACACCAAACTTTTGTCTGGTAGCAAGGTTACGACATAACAATGTATATACCTTAGAAAAGAGGTAAAAAGTAAGACTTACCATTTTAAATTGTATATAAACGCTTTCATTTTCCTTTCTCTTCTGTTTCAGAGAATAAAAAGATGTGGTGTTTTTAAAAATTCTGTCTCGTTTTATGTGACTGGAATGATTAGAGCTTCTTGCTAACTGAAAGCAGATTAGGACAATACTTTCTTCCCAGCTACAGGAAATCTACCATTTTCATTAGTATTTTGCATTGTGTGATTATAAAGGAAAGCAAATTCTATTTTTTCTATACTTGAAATAAAGGGTTATTGCAGTGGCATCTGCCAAGCAGAGAGCTCATATAAATAATAGAACAAGCATCCATTGTCTCTCTACTGACACAGTGCCAACAACTAGATCCCTGTTTTCTACCTTTTTCAGTCTTTGGGAGAAGACTATGTCCTTTTTTTTAGGTTTTGCAACCTATTGTACTTTATAATTTAGTGAAGCATCAATTGGATGAATTTTAGATTTTTAATGCATTGAGTATTTTTAACTATTTGTAATCTGTATTTAACCCTAAGCTAAAGAATATATTACATTTTTTTGGTATAAAAAAATACTGCTTTTCCCAAATTTTGCTTATGTTGTCTTTTAAAGCCTATATTCAATGAAGATGTTATTCAGTCACCTAAATTATCCTTCACGAACAACAACATTTGTCTTTTCCGGTATGAAAAAAAGAAATGTTGCAGTTACCATGGATTTTGAAATTCTTGAAATCCCTAAATGAACACAGTGGTATTGAGTATTGGACTTGCAGTCAATGTATGCTTCTACAATGACCATTTTCTTAACAACGTCCTGAGCAACCTGGTCTGGCCCTCCTTAGAGCAGGATTTTGGACTAAAAAGGGATCCTGAGATCTCTTCCAGTCTGCATTTAACAGCAGAACCATCATTCTAAGGTTTTGTATATCTGGTAAAAGCAAAGAAATGAAAGCAAAGTTTGCATCTAATCAGATTAATCATCACTTGAGAACTGATTTTCACAGAACAGAAGAATTAACCAGTTCATTAAGTTTAACACTTTGCATGAATATCTGTGATATTGATTCTCCCTAATCACGGGGAATGTCTCAGAGTATCCAGCCAGAAGTGCCAAAAGTTTTACATGGTCCCAGAAAACCAGGAGTTTAGAGGTAGTTGATGCTCTGGGGTTTTCTGATGTGGTACATTTTTAAATGAAAGCTCATAATAAATAACATACTCAGCTAACACAGTGAAAACTTTAAAACATTTAAAATTAAAAAGAAAAAAATGAAATAGCATACAAGATGCTGGGATGAAAACAACATTAGTTTTAAAAGATACTAAATAATGGGGAAAAGGATTTTTTTTTTTTTTTCATTTCACTGCTCTCATGCCATCTGTACTCACCATCCATTTCCAAGTTAAGGTTTCTCCAGTCTGCTCTATCCTGATTTAGCTGCCCACTGCTCCCAAAGGACATTGCCACTAGCTGTGGATGAGCTGGACCACACAAAAATCTTGCACATCATCCCCTGTATTTACTTTACAATCCCCACAAAGAAATCTTCAATAACCAAATTAATTCCCTTTCTTAAAATCAACTAATTTCAGTACTAATTACAGATATGTAACTGGTGCATCCACAATGTGTGAGTCAGCTCACAAGGGAAGGATAAAACCTGCCTCTTTAGCCTAATACTAGAAAAATAATACATCAAAAAATCAAAATTTCCACAGACTGCACCCCACAGCACATGGGGCAGATTTCCCTTCCTAAAGCTTCACCAAACTCTGAAATAATACACTCCTTTTCTAATGTTTCTTTGCAGTCTTCTCACCAACCTGAATGTTTTCAGAGAACTGAAAAACAAATGAAACAGTAATCTTTCACAGACTGATCAAAATCAAACTAACAGAGACCCTGATACAGTTGTTAGTGCAGAATTGCTATTCTTGCTGTGAATATGGTGAACCTCTGAAAAGAAACAAAACAACAGGGTCACTAATCATACAAAGGACGGTTATTTCTCCTGCATGGTTTTTAATTTTCATCCAGATTTATGAGTTGGAAGAAAGCATATATCCCTGAAGACCACACTAGCTTACAAATAGAAATGGGCAGGTGAAATATTGCCCTAGGACAATAACTAATTCCATCAGCCACTGAAAAAAAAGAAAAAAAAGAAAAAAAAGAAAAATCTGTGAAGTATTACAGAACTCCAGACAAAAGAAGCAGGTGGAATGGCATCAAGTACAAAACATAAACTGGAGAGATGGTGGTGTGGAGCCATGGCAGGGGCTGGTTGTACTAGAGAAGGGTAGGAGGCTATTTGGGGAGCTCAGAGATATTGAAGGCAGGATTGAGGTGTAGTGTGAGGGCCCCTGGCAGTACTGTGGTGAGGGTGCTATTGGGGTTTACAGTCCAAAGATGCAGGAGCCTTGGATTCATGGATTCTGCTGCTCACAGTATAGTTTGGCCTTTCTTCAGCACAGACTTTTTCAGAGAGGCCCATGAGAGGGCTGTTTTAGGGTTGGGATAAACAGACAATCAGACCCATGGATGCTTAAATCACATCTAGCCTTTCCCACGCCAACCAGAGAGACCAAATTTAAAATTTAATCTTTTTGCTGTGTCCTTCCACAACAAGTCCTGTCCTCCAGCCCTGCTTTCCAAGCCAGCAGCTTTTAGCAGCTCCTTGGGCTGAGCAAAGCCCCTGAGCTCCCCTTGCAGGGTGTTACAATAGCTCAGCATCCCTCGGTGCTGGCTTCCAGCTGTGCTGTGGTGGGAGCTCTGTCAGCCACAGCTGGGGTCAGGACCCACTCTCTGTCCCTGCTGCCAGCTCCAGAATGGTTTCATTCTCTTGCTTCTGAGCTATTGGCAGTTTTTTCTTCATCCATCCAGGAAACCATGGCCTGCCCTTCACTGTCACACCCCAGAGAGGATCATAAGAAAATCCATTCTGGAAGGGACCTTGGGAGGTCTCCAGACCAACCTCCTGGCCAAAGCAGGGTCAACTACACTAATAAAACACAAACAGCTCTGCTAAACCTTCTACCACATTGCCTAACAGTTCTGGTATTTGTGAATGCTTTTGCATAATAAAATAATAATAGGATTATGAAAATTGCATTTAACAAAATCTGAGCTTCACCTTCAATTGGTCAGTCACTTGACACAGGCATAAATACACTGAATTTACAACTCATTTGGACAGCAGCCTCCCATATAATATACTGTTCCAACAAAAATAAGTTTAAATCCATGTTTTTCCCTAGGAAACAATCCATGATTTGTCTTACTCAGAAACAAATTACCTGCTAAGCTACACTGCTATAATATCTCCTTTAGATACAGTGTGGATAATAATTCTTTAAACCCATTATTAAAAAAGACATTGGAGTCTAAAACCTCTCTCTTAGAGTAAAGTAATAATGAAGAGATTTATAACCCTAGCCTCGAAAGAAACCAGAGTAACAAAAAATCTAAGAAACAATGTAAACACTTCCAGGATAGACAGTTGCTCTTGCTTTTTATTACTGACTAATTTTTCCTGAGCACAGATTTGTTTTCAGAAGACTCTGGCAGAATAAGCAAAACACTGGAATGAATCTTTGTAGGGAAATATCCTGTTGATGCTCTGACATTCTTCCGCACCAACACTGGATTCCCTATGCCCCTGGTGAACAAAGAAATGGCAATACTGGGTGAAACACAACCAGACTTCAGCTCTTCATTTATTTGCTGATGATAGTTTCCTATTAAAATGGATACACTGGTAATTCTGTGCAGTAAAGTTGCCAGGAAGGTGAACTTTTCAAATACACACAAATAATTATTGCTTTTTTTTTACATTAAATATTGCTTGGGAGCTCAAATTCCCCTGTCTGGAATCCCAGATTCCAAGTACTACAGATGAAGGCATTCATCGGAGATTTGCACATCTGCTGCTGTACACAACAGAGTGATGCTGGAAATTAGAGAAATTCATCTGTAATTTGGGTAGCTAAGAAGTTTATGGTTGATTGATAAAACATCAAACTCAAGCTAACACATTGATAAAAGAGGATCTCTTCTCATAACTGATATTCTAATGAGGTTTTCAGAGTGATACAGTTTTTAAGATTTTGTGAAAATACCGCATCAAATAAACAAAACCAAAAAATATGGATCTGTTCTTGCAAATCTCTCGCCCTCAACTTTCGGTAGTGTGTCCACTGTTGAATTTAGTCCATTTCCCTCCACCCTTATGGAAGGGACACTTCCCATGAGCTGCCTGGGATAAATTCACAAATGTCAGGGTAAACTGAACAGGTTTTCTAAAATCTTGGTTTTCTGATTGTCAAAATTATCCAAAGTAATAACTCCAGACAGAGTCCCCTGGAATGGGAAGAAATGACATCCCATACGTGACATAAATCTCAATGCAATCTGAGACTGACCCAACTAAGGATGAGTTCATAACAGATACTAGATTTCACGAAAATTACATAAAGGTATTATAAGTGTAATTAGCAATTTCATGTTTTGAATAATCATCAGCAATCTGCTGATCACAGAAAAAAAAAAATCCCACATCTGCACAGAGAATGGCCAAAATCTTGAAAAAATACAATAGGAAAAATACAGCATAAGTTAGAAGGTACCTTGGTGCTATGTATGGGAGGGATGTGGCAGTGAGTTAAAAGAATGGAAGGAAGACACATCAGAGGGATGGAACAACTAGCAGTAAACAGTAGTAAGCAGTAAATGTTAGCTGGTAAAGGTGTGTGAATGACAGAGATACAATTACAAACTCAGAAGAAAATAAGACATATTTGAGAACAGCATCCAAAACAATTCTGTAAAAATAGCAGCACTATGCTGTACCACTTGTTTGGCACGTCCTAAGAAAACAGGCAGACTTTATCCACTGGCAAAGATAACTCTATGTTATTCCTGCACAAAGACTGTTAAAAACAGTATATTGCAAACAACAAATAAAATATCTTAAAATACAGCTGATGATGTGTGGCTTTTAGCTTCCAGGTGCATCAATCTCTGAGGATCCCTCACTAAAACAGATCACAGTAACTCTGGATTCCTTGCATGATATTGCTGCCCTTTTTTAAAAAAAAAAATAAATTTTTTAAAATTTTAAATTTTACTGACCTGTGGCCAATCCCTTGCATTTAAACAAAAAACTTGGTTTCATGTATTAATAATACTCAGTGGAGGCATGTTAATATGTACCTTTTAGCTTAAGAATTTCAAATGGTCTATTTACTTCTGTCTTTCAATATGTATTTCACTTCACCATTGTTCTGGTGGTATTATTGACTTCATAATTCCTAAACTAAGAGCTACAGGAAACATTATAAATATCTTAGATACTTTTAGTAAACCAAAACAGGCTTTTATCTTCCAGGTGCATTCCTCTCTGAGGATCCCTCACTAAAACAGATCACAGTAACTCTGGATTCCTTGCATGATATTGCTGCCCCTTCTTAAAAAAATTATACATTTTTAAAAATTTTTCTGACCTGAGGCCAATACCTTGCATTTAAACAAAAATCTTGGTTTTATGTATTAATAATACTCAGTGGAGACATGTTAACATGTACCTTTTAGCTTAAGAATTTCAAATGGTCTATTTACTTCTGTCTTTCAATATGTATTTCACTTGACCATTGTTCTGGTGGTATTATTGACATCATAATTCCTAAACTAAGAGTACAGGAAACTTTATAAATATCTTAAATACTTTTAGTAAACCAAAACAAGAGTATTTTCTGAGTTTCCATTCACAAATCTTTTGATCTGTGCTGTCTACAAAAATTTACATGTTGTCTTGGTGCAGGGAAATACTTTCCTTTTTTGCAGCTGTCAGTAGTGTTGTGGAAAATTGTTCTTCAATACTTCTCATGATGACACTTGGTCTTTTGAGGAGTTTACAATAGGAACACAGTAAAGAACTTTGACCTGTTGGTTCTAAGAAGCAAAAATGAAATTGTTTTTTTTTTTTTTCCCCCCCCACAGGGTATTTCATATGCTTCATTATGACCAACAAAATACATTGCATTTCAGAAAATCTTTGCTTTTCAAATGCTAAGAATTGTCCTGTTGAATGAGATCTCAAATGAATCACACCCACATTTCTTAATAGTCTCTAAAATATTATGCATGGTTTGAAAAAACAGGACAATTAACACTTCTGAAACTTGTGTCAAAATAATTTTTTAAAAGCCATTTTAATTTTTGGGGACACACTTTAAAAGTATCCTGCTTAGAGCCTTGCATTCCTGAACTCAGGAATCTGTGTCTGCATTCCTGGTGTTAGGTATGCTGAATGATGCTGCTTCATGACTTCATGACAAGCATGGGTTTATTTGGTACTGGTTTAACTTTGTGCATTTTCCTGTGCCCCTCCATGCACCAGCAGTGTGTACACAGTCATTCCACACCTGGAGGAAGGAGAAGTGATTTCTGAACCACAGAAAGCTCATCACCTGGAGCAACACTGGTGCCGTCTTTCTCTTGGTCTCCCACCTCCATCCCCTCCTGGCTGAGGAGGAGTTTGCTAAAACACATGCTCAGCTGGAGCTTCTTGCCAAGCCTGAGCTTCCACAAATTCTTCTCCATTTGTATATAATAATCCTTCCCAGTATGGTCCTCCATATTCAGACATCCGAGATAATATTATTAAATACACCTAAGTTGTCAGCTTTCATTGGAATGGACCTACAAGTTCAGAAATAATTAATACAAGGAGAAAGAGGGATGGACAAGCAGCATTTTCCCTCCAGAAATACATGCTATGCTACATTAAATTGGATTTCCCTGCATGTTTTGTCTTTCTGTTTTTAACTGACACAGGCACTTTTTAATGCTGGTGACAGAAGATTTTCATATCAGTGACTGGAAACTGGACAGCTGCCCAGGAAATGGGCCTGTGCTGTGTCACCATGTACAGCAGTTGCTCATTTTAGAACAGCACCCTTCTAACCAAAGGACACACAACATAATGAAGAAAAATTACCCCAGTCACTGTTATTTCAGAAGTTCTAGTAAATGAAATGAGCTTGCAGCTAATTCTTGCACCATTAACCTCTGATCCTGAACGAGCTCTGTGGTCTTGAGCGCATTAATGACATTAAGTAGGTACATGACAGCTCTGGGCTGAGCCCCCTTTTGCCAGCCTAAGGATGCATCCGTAACCAACCAGATCCCCATTTTCTTTGCAAAACTGAGCAGAAGGTGTTCCAAACTACTCTGCTTCAGTTTGGGCATGGCTGCCAGCAGAGGTGGGAGAGATGTCCCATGTGCTGGAAGCCCCGGAAATCTCTGGGCCACAACCTCCTGAGACCAGGGGATCCCTCAGGGCCCACACACCTTCCCAAAACTCACCTTAACATCACCCAGCACAACAATGGGTGGGAAGGCTGCTTGATGTCAGGTGGCAGGATGAAGCATTTTTGGAAGATTTGGGTAAAACGTTAATGAGAATTTCTAATTATCACATATAGATGCCTTTTGTTATAGAACAGTATCTAAGTTTTGTTTACAAATTGAGAAGAATTATCCATTGCAAGTGTCCTATTACACCTTATTTTGAAGTGAAAATTGAAAAAAAAAATCCTAACAATCTCTTCCAGCCTTGTATAAAAAACTTCATCGTATATTTAAATTTATTTTTTTTCTCTTGATCTAACAAATGTTAGAAAATATTAATGAAAGGGCACACAGGATATGGCATGAAAGCTGGGACCAAAAGGGCCTAAAGTCTGATTTCTCTCCTTCTGCAGAGATATGTTATTTGTTCTACTGTCCTTTGTTTCCACTGAGAACAAAAGTTTAAAACACTGAACAAAAATAATTCCTTCATTTTCACAAAACATTTTTTCTAGTTTTGATTATGTGTAACCATTAGTATTCACCCATGAATGTAATTCCTTCCAGACATTTAAAATACATAATGACTATTTTGTTAACTCCAAGAAGTGTCAAAGAGAACATGTCCTGCTTCTTGCAGCAAAGTGATGAGAAAACTTCTAGCAAATGACAGCCCTAGCTCTTGCATAATTAACACTTCCAATAAACTGTGTCCTAAGCTTCTTGCTTCAAAATTGCCATTATATGTGAAGGATACTGTCAAGAGTTCATATGCACTTGGAGTAATAGTGAGGTAAAAGTGCATTTTCAAGTCAGTGCCAATCCTAAATTTAGGCTTTGCAAGAATAACTTTTTTACAAAAGCCGAAGGGAAAGGAAATAGTTTCATGAAATTTATAAAAAAGTAAACAGATACTAATTAAATATTCTGACAGGTTTTTCAGTGCTCTGGATTTTAATTTACTAATTCAAGAGAAAACAGTTAAGAAAAGAAAGACTAAAATAAAAGTTTGTTTATATTTCTGCTTAGGAGTAAAAATAATAGAACAATTAGAACTACTAAAAAATACAGGATTTTTAAAGTGTAATTTGTATTGTTAACAATTGTATTTATTGCAGAGAATAGGTAAGATTTGTCTTTAAATTTATGGATTTCCTTAACAATAGTTTTAAGTATATACATGTAAATATATTCCTTTTTTGTTTGTGGTAAAAATAATGATAGCATTTGCACCGAAATACATAAAACCAGGAATGCTATTCACTTGACAAACTGCACTCTATTGCTATCTATTATTCTCGCAGAGACCATAAGGGTATATAGAGAGGGTCTGAAATGCAATCAGAAGAGGTATTGTAAAGCATATTTTTGACACCATCTAGCCCAGCCTACACTTAAATGAGAGATTGGTGCCTCTTATGAATTAAACATAATTCTTGATTTATGTTCTGTTACCCTTGTATCAAAACCCATAGTTCCAGAGCAATGTCACTGTGAATTCATTTAATGATATTGATGATACACCTAATGCAGAGAATACAAAGTAACAAGCAGTGCAGAGTATGGCTTTATAAATCACTCCTACAGAGCATTAGGCAATAAATAACAAGTCATTAATTCACTCTAAATTAAGCTAAAACATGAAAACTACTTGTGCAGCAAATTATAAATACCTGCCATTTCTAGTAAAAATGTGAAACTTCTGACCAAGAAATTTTATTAAATCACTACATACATATCAGACTTCAAATTGAGTGGGTCTGGGTTAGCCCTCCTTTCTTTAAACCAAGACACAGATTGCAAAAACAACACAGCAGTTAAGCCATCCTCAAGGCGGCCCAAGAACCCCATGTCTCAAACCACTTCCAGCACTTGCATTTCATCGGCGTGATTCTCGAGCTCCTGACTGCACAGACAACTCTCCCAACAAATCCTAGTGCTGCTGCAGCTCTTCAGCTGAATATGAAGCCCCAGGACCTGAGAGTCCTTGCACTGTGAGTTATCAGCACAATATCACATGGGAAGCCCTCATGTCCTGTGTGTGCACCAATACTCACACCATCCACACGACACCATTCTGTGCATGGGACTTAAAACAGCATAATCTGGTCTAACTGAGATTAGGAAACATTTTCCTTGAGAAAATTGAAATTGGAGAGCAATGAATTATTAATTTACACATCATCTGATGCTGATGTTTGTTAAGAGTTGTTACAGTTGAGAGTCTTTGGCAGAGAAACCAGATAATTTTTTTTCTTATAGACTACTTTGTAGTATTTGAGGAAATCATATTTCAAGTGCTGGCTTTTCTGCAATTACTGAGCACAAGCTGAGTATCTTTTTGTCTGTGTCTAAGAAATGGTAAAGCAACCTCCAATTATACTTGCTAGTTAAAATTGAATCCTCTATACACCCAAATTCATATGGTCTACAATTCATGAGTAACAACTGTAAAGCTCGATTATGACCCTCTTGTCATGAGCAATGTCATGAATGTAACAACCATAAAAGAAGTAGTTTGATTCCCTGGGAATCATCTCTCTCCCTCCTTGTTGGATCTGCTAAGGGGTACAAGGGAAACAATGAGAGAAAAGTAATTGTGCTAAAAAGAGTAAGACTGTAAACCTAAGAAATCTAGTTAATGGACCATGCTGACTGAAGGCCATATCTTTCAGAATATTTAGCCTGGCTAGTCAAAAAGTAGGGAAAAAGCAGGCTGGCAATTTGTATGCTACTGAACTTAAGGTGGCTGTTTTATTCCTCCATTAATCTATTAACAAAAAGGGCAAATTCTCCTATTAAAAATGACAGTGAGAAAGCTGAAGGCTGATGCTGAGTGCAGGAGATGGATACAGTCCACATTTCATATAAATGAAGATAAAACCTCTTCATGATCCCTTTTTACCTTGGTTACCCAACAGTGCTTAAGTAAAAGAAATAAAATTGTTTGAATTATTACAACAATGTCAAGCCTTGGTCTGGGTTTCCTTAAACTGTTTTGTCTCCTCTATCTCTGCTCCTCTCCTCAGTAAACAGTAATCTCCAGTACTGAGTAACCTCCTCAACTGAAATTTTTATAGTGAAAATTTGAGGATTGCCACAGGCACAGACATGACACTAAAACTAAACAAAACAGCTCTGTATGAATAACAAAGTTGTCTCTCAAGGGATTTTACTTTTCCCAAATTTCTGTAGGCAAGGTGCTGACTTTCTGCACAAAGTCTTCCCAGGCCTGGCTTAACCTGCACCCCTATGAGCTTTGTTGTCTCACCAAAAGATCACTGCTCTTTTTTGTTTTCCAGACTGCATTTTTGTGCCTCCACCCGTTTCTATATTTCCCAAAATAATCTTAACAATATGCCAAACAGTTCTTTCTAACTATCTCATCTGGAATTATATCTCCCATTTTAACTTTTCATTTGAAAAGAAACCACTTAGCCTAACATTGTTTTAACGACATTTTTAGAATAAAAATGTAATTATACTCTGCATATGTGAACCTCAATGCTAAAATTTAGCTTCATCTATCCATAACTGTGCATCAGTTGCTGGGAGACCAAAGATTATGCTACTCACTGTCTTTCTCTTGCTTTGTATTTCAACAGCCTCCAACATCCCTTTGCATACTAACAGCTGCATGGTACTTTTGCTCTTTAATTTGTTTCAGTGATTGTGTGAGCAGATTGAGGTCAGTATAATGCCCTCAAAATTCCTAGTGGCAAACCACTTGTGTTACGGACATAAAATCTGAGATGCCCATAGCCCAGACTTTTCTACATAAAAATATACTGACTCTGACCCAGTTATCCAGCTTTGGGCCAAGTTTAAAAAAACCTATCAAAAAAAAAAAAAGTTCCAAAGGAGCACATTGGCAGAAACTCCTATACTGCAAACATTAGACACAGGCAAAGTATCAGCATACCAGTCTATAGAGACCAGGCTCAACAGTAAAATTCATCAAAATAAAGTTCTAAAGTATAAATACAGACTTTCTATATGGAAAATATCAGCCCAAGCCATTACTGGTCTTCTAGTTGCCATCTCAGCTATATTTCCTAATTCTCACACAACCCTGAAGTTAAGTACTGCCAGAAGTAAAAGTTACACTTCTCATGTTTTGCCTTGGTAATAACTAAGCAACTAGCAATAATAGCAATAACTCTGTAGCTGAAGACAGCTATTCTTAATTTGATATTATTTTGCTAGAATTACTGCTGATTTAACTTTGCCCATGCAGACTCTCTGAATCCATAACTCCACATCCATGCAGCAGGCAGTCAGCTTTCTGGGGCTGCATTGTCTGGGTGTGCTGCCCAACCCTGGCTGGAAGTGCTCTGGTCTTTGGCAAGTGCTCACTGACAGTGAATCTGCAGGAATGCACAGACATGAAAGGTATTATTACATTGCTATTTGTTATGCTAATTTTGTTAAGGGCCTGTCGGAATTTCATTATAAACCATATTTTCAAGGAGCTCATAAATCAACCATGAAATGTATTCGGTGCTCACATTTTCACAGTCTGAATAAGACCCAATGACTTGATTTTGCCAATTTAAAGGAAGAAAAAGAAAGAAAGAGGGTTTATTAAAATTCTATTTATTAATTTTTCAAACATAACTTGCAAATTTAAAGACACTATTAGAGCACTGCAAAGCTTCCAGCACTTGTGAACACTGAGCTTCACTTACTCTATAATTTTGTTACTGTCTGAAAATCTAATTAAACTCATGAAAACTTAATAAACTTAGCTAATATCTCTGTTTAGGCTGAGGTTTGTATTCCTCCCTCTCTCTCTGTCACTGGGTGTTCAGTGCTCCTGAACCTTCCAGCTTCACACACAAAGCTCCAGGCAGCTGGGAGCCCCAGGATGTGCTACAGCCTTTGGAGACCCAGGGCATGCACAGCTCAGGACGGGCTCTCCGGTCAAAGGCACCATTAACTGCTCTGTCCTGGCTTTGGCACTCCCTGGCAGCCTCAGCTGGTAATTCACATTCCAAGTCATGTTCTGCAGCAGAAAATCCCTGCTGCCAAAAGTGAGACAAAAACCCAGCCTTGAAATCCAGCCTGACTACCTGTGAGATAGATCAGCGTCAAGAGCGGTGAGTTGCTGATGCAAGTTAATTACCATTACCAAATTAAACTACTGCAACATGACTGCCTTTACTGACCACTGTAAGAGGCATCCAATAGTCATCCATATCACATTGCACATCATCAGCCAACCTAAGCACTTGCTTATGATTTTTTAAATTTGTTTTTTATTTCTTCTCCACAGGGCTTCTAGCCAAAAGTATTTCAGAGCTCTGAACATAATTGCAACCAGCAAACCTAGCTATTGGTTATATCCCTGGTGGGTTACAAATCAATGACATAAATATCCTTACAAATACAAGTAAACATTCCTGACATATCCTAAACACTAGCAGGAGTAAGATCTATTTTATTTTTATTTCATTCAGCAAACACGTAGTAAAAATTTTTAACTGTAAATTGTCCTCCTGTGAGATGCTTTGTTTTTGTATCAAAGCAAAGCATTAAAAGATCAATCCTTAAAAGCTTAACAACAAAAAAAGGCCAAGTGCAATCTACATACACTGAAACTAATTACTTTTATGACAATCTACTTATCCACCACATCAGTCTGGCAACCTAATAACCTAATACATGAATTCCCAGAGTCTTAGTGTCTACAGGTTGTGCCATATGGCAATGCAAAGTTAGATTTAGACGTGATTTCAGTGTCACAATGATTGTCTTTAAAGGCACAAACAAGTATACTAATACATGAGGATTAAATAATTTTTAGAAATTTAACATCAAATAATTTTAACTTTTCTGAAGTGTGACTCATGGAGACCATAGTGCTCTGCCAGGATTATGAAATTTGTCACTATTGATGGGTATGGTGCTGCCACAGGAGAGCTAAGAATGAACCTCATAAGAAGGAGAAAACACTTGACATGGATGTTCTGTGTAATATTGGAGAGGGATGGCAAAAACAAAATAAAAAAAAAAAAAGATTAACTATTATGTTAGAGAAAATGCCAACAAGGAGAAATATTTGTGAGAACACACTTCATATTTCCCAATAAAAGACACTGAAATCCTTGCAGAAGCTAGATGAAATATGATGTATCCTTGGTGTACTTCAGAACAAAGACAGTGTCATCATGGATTCCAGATCTGCTTGCTCTCCCCACATGAGAAGTAAAGCTGACATTCCTCATCCATCAGCATGGATAATGGCCCACAGTGATAAACTAGTGATTTCCAGCCGAGGGGCACCTCACATGGCTTTGAAAGAGAGAGGGATTGGAACACCGTGTGCTCCCCTTCCCATGGAATCCAAGATGCAGATCTCTTCTGGTGGGAGGGTCAGGAGCCACCACAGTGCAGGTGATGCCTCCAGTCCAGATGGGCAGAGAGCTGCCAGCAGTTACAGTCACAGCCAGGTTATGCAGGAGAGAGATGTGAGCTACAGACGTCAGCCAACAGTACAAGGAGCAACTCAGACAGAGAGCTGTGTTTTCCAACCCTTTACTTGCCTGACTACTCTGGGACTCTTGAACAATCAGAAAAAGAAGTTCTCTAAGAAGTTAAAAGCTCCACGGAATAAGAAACCCAGTGCTCAAAGCTGCTGGGAGACACACCATTCTTAAGAAATGACATAACAGCAGAGCTCCAGCCTTCAGGAACATTTTTTGAAACAAAAAAGACAACAATTCACACATAAACAATTAGAATGATGACCTAATTTCCCATACTATTTAAAACACAAAGTTCTGGCTAAGAACACTGGAGACCCACAAAACAGTGCCAGTTCCAAGAGCAAAGAAACAGTAGCTCCAAAGCTGGACACTTCACCCGAAGGAAAGGTCAGCTCTCCTTGGCAAGCAGGAAAATATCTGAACAGATTTCATGGCTTCTGGCAAGGTAAAGCATCACAGCTGAAATGTTTGCCCTTGCAGAAATCACAGTTGAAATTTTACATGACTTTCAGCATGATTCAAGTGCCCCAAGGGGATCTGATGTTACATAGGGCACATGAGCCTAGGACAGCAGCTGAGGAAGCCCAGCTCTAGATGCACATGGATGCCTCACTGGAAGTTTCCCAGGCACAGGGATTCAGGCACATGTACTTTTCACAGCTGATGAAGGGAGAGGTCCCTCCCAAAATCTCAGAAGGAACACCAGTAACAGATCAGCCATTCTCCTACATGTCTATGTGTCCTAAATCCAGGAAAAGTGGCCTCAATCACTTCATTGAGCCATGTATATTCACGACCCTTTTCTCCATCCTGTCTGTAAAAAGCCAAAAGACAAAGCATTGAGCCTGGAAACAGCTGATATTGACTCAGTTCCCAACTTGGTCCAAGGCTGGTCCAAGGATGTCCTCTCACAGAACAGGGCTGTTCCCATTTATGTACGAGCTAAAACCTTCCATTTAACCCTGGCACCATGTAGCTTCTTACAGCCAGAGGAAGTCAGAAAACAACCCCTCAACTACAGCCTAGAAGATAGAAAAGGGATCTAACATTTAATCCATAATCCTTCCATAGGGCCAGAAGCCACGTGTCTCTGTGTCTTACCACGTCGTACATGGCAGAGAGCTGAGCTCCCTCCCCTCCTAACCCAGAATGGCTCCAGGCAAAGCCCCTACAATATTTCAGCTTTTTCCATCCACTTCCTAAAGCTTACATCGTGAGCATACCCACAGCCCAGATAGAACAGATGCCACCACTTCCAAACCCAAATTCAGCCCTGCAGATGAGGGTCAGGTATCTCTGAGCCACAGTCAGCAGCACATCATGCTGTGACTGGGTTTATAAACTTAGCCTATACAGCAGCAGAGACCAAGCTTAGAGCAAGTCTTCCCCAGGCACCTGAAATGGTGTTGGAAATCATGAAGAAGAGACACATGTGATGACCACTACCTGACAAGCTCCTTCTGGGGCTGGATGCTGCAGGGGTAGCTAATTGTTTTCATTTGCTATGCTATGAAATCCCCATACTACCTTCCCATATTACTAGGGAAGTACTGACCATTTAACATTCTTTTCAGACTTGGTTCTGCTTCACTGAAGACATAGTTACTATAGAATTAGCAAACTGCAAAATCCCCACTGTTAGTTGATATTATTTATAAAGGATGAGCATTGCTTTCACTCTAACATTTTATGAGAAAAAAGCTTTCTAATAATTGTACAAAATCGAAGAGGAAGATATGCCCCTCTGTTTTAAATAAACTTCAAATAGTTTTTGGCATATTTGGTTTGTTATTGTTGTTTTGTTTTTAAAGTTCAGTATCTTTTACAGATGTCATTTTCCCTTTTAATTTTGGCAATTTTCCAAATTCTAAGGAAGTTTCCCAGTACTTCACATGCTGTCACAGCATCTTCAAGCCATCTTTACAGCTCTTCCCTCGTATTTTGTGTAAAGAAAAACTTTTAGCTCATCATTGCAGCAGCTGCTAATGAAGATTTCTAGGCGTTCTTCTAATTGATGAAGAGAGAATGACAAATATTTTAAGTATCCATTAAGCTGTGCTAAATCAATGGTGATTTACCCAGAATTTCTATAGGAGCATACAGCACATCCACTTTAATATCAAGTGAGTTAATTGTGATCAATGACACTACAGCAGAAGGCAAACGAATTCTTAATGACAAGAAACTTCGTGTGTAACAAAAATAGAAGCTAACAAGAAACCTCCTTGCTGCATTTTTCACATTACATCATTAGTAACTACTGGGCTGAAAAAATTAAAAGGAAAAAACGAACTTTTTAAAGACTTTTACATATCAATCAATTTTACAAAACATAATAGGATAAGGAAAAAAGATAAGATTTTCTATCTTTTTTTTTTACATCCATATTTTTTTGAAATTTATTTTAACAGGTATTAAATTGATTAAAAGGTTAACATCACAGAATTGAGGGGTTTTTTTTTTAGCCACTGAACACAAGACTGGGGTCTCTATGGGTGTCCTTGTCTCACTTTTACAACCTCTTTTGTTTGACTTGTGGGTTTTAATGTGCATCATAACACCTCTCATCCGGCAGTAAGAAATTCTCTGGGGAACACTTGCAGAAAATAGGACATTGAGTCCATAATTAAAGTAATCTCTTCCCAGGCAGATGCTTCAGTTGGCTCTGTTATCACATATTACAAAAGGCATCTTGAGGCCTATAAAATGTGTGGTAAATAGCTTTGGAGATGAGAAACAGCAATTTTTCATCTAATTTTGATCCATAGACATGTAAGTACTGTATTGCCACATTTTGGTACAAAGCCAAATAACTATTGTGGTTGCTGAAATAAGCTTGGCAGTAACCAAAATTAAAGAGTACTCCAGCTTTTATCATCAGTCAGGAAAGCCTTTTTCTAGCCATCTTTGCACTTAGCAAATAAGCATGCCATCTCAAATATGTGAGTTAATGCCTACATCTGGATTTAGAAGAAAGGCTTTATGCAGCTTAACTTACCATACATATTCTCTATTTGCGTGTTAAAACCATCATTCAAATTACGGCCCTGACAACTTCACTGCCTTGCCAAACTGTCTGTGATACTGATTGGGAGTGTTTCTACTATTTATTATTTGTATTTGAGGATGTTGCTCTTTGAATGTGTAAGTAGGTTCTGCAAAGCAATTTGTTCGTATCAGTTATAATCCTTTGCATAAACACTGACGGTGATAGGAGCTGGCTGAATTTGAGGAACATGTTTTTAATTCCTGACTGCAGCAATGTGTTCAATGTGGGCAAAATTTGAACACAGACTACTGAAGTACTGAAAATAAAGACAGAATTACATTCTTCCATTATTCATTTCTTCAAAATTGTTATTTTAAACTCTTCCCTATTTGGGTGGGAAATCACAGAAATTGCTGGAGAGCTTCTTATTCTTTAAGACTTTAAAAATACATTTTTCACAGAAAATGGCTCAAGTGAATGTACATTACTACTTGAGCTAAACAGCTTATATTGATGTAAGAGGGATATTTGGAAGGTTATAAGAGAAAATGTATTTGTTACATTTCCAGTAAAAACTAAAAAGATTCAAGCCACTCCAAAACAATAAGGAAAACAACACCATCAACGTTAAAACATAATGTTACAGTGCCATTGTACCTGTAAAATATGTAATGAAAACAGCCATTAATCACTAACAAGAGCCACAAAACAGTATCTGAAATACTTCAATAATATGCTTTCAAATAAAAATGTATTATTTGAATCAGTGTAGCATCTTCAAGTCTTCTTCTAGGTGATAACTCTGATTTAGAATACAGTTCATTCTGACAGATAATTTGAGATTATGGTCATTCTGAATACTCGAAATCAAGTTTTCCTAAGAGGAGGGCAGCAAAAGCTGATCAAATATTTTTGTTGTCTTCAAGTTTAGGCACTGTTTCTTTCTTGGTTTTAAACTTTTGCTAGAAGTCATTATGAGGAGACCATTGTTATACAGACAAAAGGAGAATTTCTTCCTTCCTGAATATGACCATGTGTCTACATAATATTTTGTAGATCACTCTATTAAAGATCGTCCAAACAAGCAAGGCGAAAAGTAAGAAAAGTAAGTTAATTTGTATGAACTGAGAATATGGTCAGAACATCCTCATATGCCCTTACCTGTGTACACAAAGCAAAATTCAAAAGAATAATGTGAAGGCATGAATTTTCAAAAATTTGGAAACCTGATTGCTCTGCTGGACTGAGGGCAGTGCTCAGCACCCTGTAGGATCAAGTTCTTCACCAAGTCATTTAGCAATAATCCCTTGCAAGAAGTCAAGAACTCCCCAAAAACAAGGCAATGCACTTGACTCCAGCTCATCAGGCACTGGACATATTAACTGCTTGAGAGATGGCACTGAAATGATCAGGTTCCAACAGTCCCCCAGGAGACATTCCAGAGTTACCAGGATCTTCCATGCAGACATGGGATTTAGTTGTACAGGCTCATCTGCAGTACTGAAATTTATCTTCCTAAAACATCTTTTACAATTGTCCTCTGCCTTTGCCTGCACTCATGTTTCATGCACTCTATGTCTACCTGTAGACAATAGTTCCAGGTATGTTTAGTGTTCACTCTTTCTATAGCTAACATTTTCAAAAGAACTCCCCAAAACTGATTAGTGGCTATTTAATCCAGCATATTTCTTCTAGGACATCATTTTGAAAGGTTTGTTATTGATGAATTATTACTAGGTAAAAGATAATTCATTCAACTGCTGTGATACAGAGGAAACCCTGTTAGTGGAAACAAAGTGTTGGGAGTGGGTGTAATATGTTCTGTACTCCAGTAATGCTTTCAAAATTAAGCCATTTTGAGAAAAGGGGAAGATAAAGCAATGCTTTAAATGAAACAAAGGATTATGCTGTTGATAAACTAAAATACATTCTGAAAAATCACCCTGAGGTTCAATCTCAGAAATATTTTTATCAAAATTCAAGAGAGAATCTTAAACACAATTACACATAACTGATTCACAGATTGTAAATTGATGGCCTCGTGCACAAAAATAATGTCAATGTTGTGCAGGAAAGGAAGAAGTAAAATCTAATCTCTGCTTCTAGAATTGCTAAATGAACATTTGTAAGTACAGAAGCAATTCTCACCATGACCTTTTTATTATTTAGATAATACTAGTAGAAAATTACTAAATTTCAATTTATTTCATGGAGGAGGTGCCGGAGTCCTATATGAAGCCACAACAAAATCTTAACAGAGAAGCCAAAGGCTATAGTGAGCTTTCTTCTGCTATCATACATTACAAGTATGTGAAATAAAAAACTGATATCACACAAAGAAACGAAATAATCCTAATACAGCATAACATTGCAGTTTCTGCTCTGGCATTACACAACATTGACAGAAGTAGCATTTTATCCTTCTTGCACCTCTTTGGATGTAAGTTCAACTAGCACCAATAGAATTTTAATGTGCTTTTACTTTTTTACACACTCACATAACTGTTTTTTCTGGCTTTGTTAGTTCTGCTTTTCTTATACCTACAACAGAGCATGAAGAGCCTAAAATCACAAATGGATGGTTGCCTGCACATGTGGAGATAAGCTTAAAAAAAGAGTAGTCCTCTCATTAAAGTGGGCTTTTAGGAGGAATGCCAGTCATCTGAGAGAATATTACACAACAGATTCGACCTACAAGGAAAAAGGAAAAACTTGCAAGATTTTATGAACTTTACACAGTTGCCATTTTTATTCATACCCTTCAGCAGATATCAACTGTTGAGCAGCCCACACATTGAAAAATTCTTGACACAAAGTTACTTACTGTTGAGGGTGGTGGGGATGAAAAATTCATTTTTATGACTTGGGACAGGATGTTTATGTTTAGGCAGCTGAGTCTCTCTGGGTAGGATTCCAATTCACATTTAAAAAATCTTAAAATATGTGCCTATGTAAAAGTCCACAAGCAAGCTATGTAGCTAGTGTTCCATTTTTGTCAGTGGAGACCTGGATCTTAATTTTGCTGCCTAGAAGTAGTAAAATAATTTGAAACATCCTCAGGAAGATAGTAGCGACCCTGTATTCCTGCAGCTGCCTCTCCCTGGATGTCTATGGGAACAGATTGCACACCCATTAATCCTCAGGGGAATCACAGACACACAGCTCTCACAAACACCTGCCTGGAGACAGGCACATATCCCATACCCAGTTAAAACAACTGAAAATCCCTTTTCAGAAGTGGACAATTAGGTGCAACTAGCTTTCATCTTCTCTCATGGTTTTCTTGCTTTGCTCTGAACACTTGAGTACTCACCATCACAGTACCCTTTGTGTAACTATCTTCTGTTAAAAATGTTTCTGAAAACACCCACAATTTCTCGTTAGTCACCTCAGTCTGCTTTACACAAAATAGACAAAACTAAGACAGAACAGACAAGTTAAATCTAATTCTGCATAGTTGGATGAGTCTTTGCTGTTTGGGGTTATAGTTAGAGGAGCCACAATGATTTCATGCACAGAGTTTGCATTTCACTGGAAATTAACAAGCACAGAAGATGAAGGAGGTAATCTGGGCACCACATCAAAATGGGACATGAGAGCAGAGCCAAGATAGGAATCAAATATTGGCTTGTGATTTTCAGAATATTGCACATAATGTTGATTGACAGCACAACAATGCTTCTACCCAGGGAAGTGGAAAACCAAGCAAGGGAGTAATTTTTCTTCATAGTTCCACTAGACTGACACACCAGCAAGGAACGATTACTGATGATTTTTTTTTTTCCTACAAAGCATAAGTTATAAGCAGTAGGGAAAAATAAAAATGATAGCAACACAGGGCTAATTGTTGGAACTACTCTGACTGTAAGCAATGACTGTCTCTTATTTGATGCTGCTCATACAATCCCTGACTCAGAGTCCACACCAATATCACAAAGAGTGCTATGAAATATCCTTCCTCACCCTTTTGTTGCAGTAAAGAGTAGGAAGAGAAATGCAACACTTACTGAAGCAGGGAGCTGCTTCTTTACAAAACCCCAAAGTCAAGGTTATCTGTACATTAAGGTTCTCATATGTGTTATGGCACGATCCTCAAATGAATGCAGAGATTTCAAATATGGCAGCAACTAGAACACTGTGAACAACAGTGTATTTCAGTGTGCAACTCTATGTCATCATAAAAATGTGAGAGAGAAAAACATACATGAGCATATAACTGAGAGTTGATGATACATAAATGCAAGGGACTTAAGGGACCTCACTTCTGATAAATGCTGTTTTCTGTTTACTTTTATGTTATTATTTGTCTATATTATCATTGTGTACAAACATCATTGTGTACTTAATCTTGGAGATTATCCTTTGTACTTCTTTCAAACAATTGAAAAAAACACAGTAAACAGTGTCTTAAATGGCAGTTTAGCTAAGTGGTTCACCAGGGGAATGTGGTTCCTTCAGACAATGTAGATCTTTCCCACCCTGGCTAGAGAACTAATATAGTAAAGCATGTAATCTTCTTGGCTGTTTATTCAATATTTCTATAATTATAATCATAAGTTTTCTATAAATGCTTTAAATAGATAACCAAGTCTCTCAATCACAGACTTTATGTTCTGTAGTGTTGTACAGCATGGTATTTTGAGTTCATAATTAACACCATTGCCAGTTCCTGAAACAGGCTTAAACACATGGGCAGGAAAAGCCCAGTTCTGGAACAGGGTACTTCAAACTTCCCAGAAAGGAGTTGGAACTTTAAGTGATTATGGGAAGAGGCATATTCTCAGTGAAAAACACATCTCCTTTCTTGAAAATTTCTTCCAACAGTTCAGCTGTCTGCCTCAGCCTTCAGTCCCAGACTTTTTTCAGGAGCTGTGCTGAGAATCAGTTTCTCCTGCCTCAGAAGCGATGTGCCAGTGCCCTGCCTCAGCCACCACTGCTCTCTTACCTCTGTCCACACAGAGAGAGACCACCACTGCTCTTCCCATTCCTACTGAGCCATTTGCACCATAGGCTGTGCTAATTAAGTGTCACAAAATATGTGATTGGGCCTTTTAGCACTTACTAGCTTATTAGACTGTGCCTGCAGACTCAGGCAGATAGCTTTACAGAAGTCCAGACTTCCATTAATAGAAACTATAGTGAATATATAGACACAATCATAATTATTAAACACCTGTTCAGTGACTAACACAAATGGTTACATAAGAAAAATACTTATTTTTCTAGGTACATTCTACTTAATACAATAGCTGGAACTTGTGCAATAAAACCCTGCTGGTAGTCAAAACAAAACATGCTTTTGCTATTTAGGTCAGCTTTATCACTTTTGCAAACTAGTAAGTTAAGCCATCTATAAAACAACAGGCTTAACATCCTAAGATGCAGCCCAGCATGCCACCCTGCTTAACAGCCATTACTATCCCTGCTGTCAGGCTGAGCTTTAACTAGGTTAGTGTGAGCTTAGAGCAGAAATCACAAACCGCGAAACCTAGCCGAAGGATTATGAAGATAATATTTTACAAATTTGCACACAATCAGAGAAATTACTTGTTAGTGTAAAGGAGGGTCTACTATTTTGTGGTGGTAAAGAGCATTTACGGATCCTGGCAATTTGCTTGGGAGGCCCTGTGCCCTGTACCTGTTTAATATAGTCCTAAGTTATTGCTAAAAAAATTATTCTGTAATAAATGATGCATTTTAGCTTTCATTTCCTGAACTCAGGTGGAGGTATCTATGGTGAAAACACACTAAAGGATCACACTAAGATGTACTACAGGAACATCAACAGCACTCAGTGTTTCTCTTAGAAGTGTATTTCATAGAAAGGTACATCTAATATTCATTTAGTAGCCATAATAAGGTACTTTGAGGAAAAAAAACCAACAGAGTTAAAACAAATTTGCACACAATTAGTGTAAAAAAAATGGCTATTGCCTCATTTTGCTCAGAAACAGGTTGACTCCAGACACCCTCCCCCATGGAGCACAGGGCTCTACACTACCTCTTTTCCTGGTGAAACTGGGGAGGTTTGCTGAGTGAAGCACTGAGCCAAGGAAAGATGCAAATCTCCATCAGGTAACATTGCATTTAGGGCCAGCAGTGGCACAGCACAGTGTGCAATGGAAATAACTGGACTACATCACACTGCATAGATTAGGAATATTCTAGCGGGGTTGGAAAGAAACCGAGTGCTGTGCTAGCCAGCTGGTGTGAATCCAAATTTGCTGTGCCCCTGCATCTCACATACACAGAAATAAGCCCATCTTCCTTGCAGAACTGTGCCCCACAAGCATTCCTTCCTGCAGCACAGCACTACCCTTGTGTGTCCCTCACTGGCTGTTTCAGTAACCTGAGTGTGGCCAGGAGCCATCCTCCTTCACCAGGACTGGGAAACGCAAGGACTGGGAACTGGCACATTGACAGCAGGACCATTTCTGGTAGTTTATAAATAAATCACATTGTAGCAGGGAGGATTGCTATTGGGAATGTCCAAATTTACACGTATATATGGTCTGCCTGGCTACTGATTTTTATGAAATTTAGTATCTTAATATCTCAACCCCTTTGTTGTGTTTGTTTGCTTACCAATGGATACAAGAGCTACAAGGAAGAAGAGGCTGACAGCATCACCACACAAATCTCATGTTTTAGGGTTCCTGTCTTTTTCAGGACTGAGCTCTAGAAGAGCACACCAAAAAGAACAGATGAAGTGAAAGGGAATTTTGCCCATGATGTCTACAGGGTTGTGACTTTGTGTCACATCCACCGAATTCCACTTCTTTTGTGGAAGCCAGAACAGGTCAATAGTGTGTGCAGTTAATAAAAGTTATCTGTGCATCTATAGCAAAAGCTATCTGGCCTGTGAGAGATTTGCCTGGTGACCTTTGTTCAGTTCCTCCTGAGAATTGTCCAGGGAGAAAAATCAACACTCAAAAATCGCACGTCAAAGCCAATGCTAATTAATAACCTTATTATCCATCCCCAGAGAGGTCAAAGACTAATGAGCTGATCTGAATCGCAGGCAAATTGGCAAGAAAGAGTACAGGAAGCACTCACCTATACTGAACTACAATCAGAGTCTATAAATTCCCATATCTTTTGTAAATACTTCCAATTTATACTAAGTTAAACAAAAATTAATTAATTTTTTATAATAAATGTAATCTATATTAAATTTAAACTTTATATTAACTTGAAAGTGTTAAAAAACCCCTTGTTATTTGCTATAAAGGCACAAAGGGAGAAAAGAGAGAGTCCTCTGGAACTCTGGTATTTAGAGAACTGGGTAAGGTAGACAGACTAACACTGCACCACAAAAATAGCTTTGTTTACTGCAACTTGTGATTTAGTAAGCAGGGGAAACACCAGCTGAGGCAAGGAAGTGTGGGCAGCTGAACAAAAATTGAGGAGGAGGATTAGAGGTAAAACATATTTCTCCTCTTTACATTTCCTTCAAGAAGTGATGATCACGTTTACCCAGTATTCCTGCAGACAAGTGTGATCCTGGAGTAAACACCAACTTCAGAGAAGCTGAGCCTTTCCACTCCAGTCTGAATTTGTTCTATGGGAAAGCAGACTGATATAACTGCATCACTTTGCTCAACCTTCAAGAAAAAACAGCGTCACCCACATAGCATCCTTATACCTCATGTGAGACATTCTGAAAAGCCACCGGACCCAGGGACCCTGGGAGCAGCTGTGGTGCTGGGCTCCCCTCTGCAGGATCAGACCTCTCAGTCCTGCCAGATGTGAGTTTACATCCATGCTGCAAGTTACCTAGCCAACAATAATTCAGATTTCTGCTATGCATGGCTAAGGACTTCACTAACATAGTGAGAACACCACCTTTGTTCAAGGGGTGCTTATGGCAAAGAGGTGAATTATGACTTAAACTGGAAATTACAGGTTTGACTTCCAAAACTGTTCCATGCTGGTCTAACTCTGTTACCACTGAAGCCAATGCTGAAGAGGTGAATTATGACTTAAACTGGAAATTACAGGTTTGACTTCCAAAACTGTTCCATGCTGTAACTCTGTTACCACTGAAACCAATGTTGCACCTTCCATGGATTTCAAGATAGGCAAGCATTCATTGCCTTAAAAAATATTCCTTTAATTTCACTTAAATGAGATTCAGCATTCATAGTAGTATTTGTATTTCTGCAGAGTTATTTGTCAGGTCTTCTTCCACAATAGCAAACATAAACAAAAAACCCAATACAAAACCATGGAAAAAATCACTCACAGGAAAATGAATGTCTGGTTAGAAATTGACCTCAAAACTCACAATGGAGGGTCACGTCTCATAACAACTACAGTCACAATCACTCTGCAAGTTAGGACCGAAAATTCAACAAATATTTCTTGAATGCCAGGAAAAGAAAAAATTCAAGGAAGAAAGGGAGTAAGCAAGAGTACATAGAGAAGATATACAGGGACCTCAAACAAGTTTTAGCAACTTCAACTTTATCAACAAAGAAAACTGTTTTTAGAAAGGAATTAAAGGTTGTATAAACCCTATAGTTGACAGATTTCCTCAAGGTATATACAACTGTTGCATATACAATAAATACACTCTCACAATTTAGTTACCAATCATGAAAATTATTATTTCCCAATTTGCTGTTAGATGTTTAGAAGAAAAGAGAGCTAGAAATAAAAATGTCTTGATATTGTCATCACAGCCAATAAATAATGTATCCTGACAGTATAGGAAAAAAGTGCATTATGTAGGTAAGGGGAAATATCAAAGTCACAGGTAAATCAATCTACAGGTACTGTGCTCACCATCAGCAACTTATGTAGTCAAAGAAGTCAGTCACTCATTTTTATTTTTTACAAAAGTCAAAAAAAATTGATTATATGGGTCACTTACCTGCTGCTTTCCAGTGTGGATTGAAAAGGGATAACACTCAGAAAGCTTGTTCTGACAACAGGACAGCCACAGAAACATGCCTCTGAAATATTATAATTATTCACTCATTGAATTAGGGAGCTGTCTGCCTTTTTTTTCTTGAAAGTGTCAAACTTGAAACATTTTATACTTTTGACTGCATTCTCAGTGTATTTTCTCTTTCAAATCTGGTCTATAAAATTCTGGGACAAATAATTAGAAATTACTTGAAGGTAAAAGATAGTAATAGATATGCTAATAATTCAAATTAAGCTATTTTGTTAGAATTTTATTTGGAGCTAAAACATCAAATGATAACTTATGTCTTTAAAACAAATTACCAAAAAATCCCTCTTGGTCATCCTTGGTTCATCAGAAGTTCAGAGTGTTTAAAATTGGGAACAGTAAATGCTTGAGTATAGCTACTCTCAAATACTTGCATTTTATATTGATGCTTACAATATGAATAATATATTTGTGTGATGTTCTAACTCAAATGCAATAGTAACAAGACTGTGTCAGTGCAAATGGGTTATATACTTAAAGGATCTTATGACTGATCACTAAGAAGAATAAATTTCTTTTAAATGCTAGACTTCCTGCTTTGAAAATAAGAAGTCCCCATATGCACAGAAACAGTTCAGCCAGGAAGAGCTCAATATTCTGACTTCAAATGACAGTCTACAGCTGGCAGTGCACTCTGACTCTTTTACTCAGACAGTGTGAGAGGGTTGGAGGGTTCCATTATCTCACAGCGAGCACCTGCCCACGCTCTCATACGTACATGAAGTTGACACAGCCTGTCCCTGCAGGTGGAGCGATCCAGACAAAGCTGAGGTTGGTGGTGGGGAGATGGCTCACATGGGATGCAACCACGCTGCACATGAACTGGTTTCCAAACTGGTGGTCAGACATAATTCCTAGGGGAAAGACACAGAGGAAGGAAACAGTAACAAGTGTTAATGGCTCATTGCAAGGTGCTAACAGACTGAGAAATGTGTCTGCCATGCGTGTCATCATGGCAACACAGAATGAAACAACCCCAGGGGTATGCCATCAAGTAATTAGAATTAATGCCAATGAAAATACTGGAGCTGGCCTTCGCCTGAGCTAAGGCTGACTTTGGATTTACTGCAAAGCACCACGTATTTACTGCTATTAGTCTTCATGGGGCCAATACCAGAGGAGGTATTTGCATTTTTGAAGGAGGAGCTGGATCACAGCTACTGTAAATCAGTTACTCCATTACCTCATTTACACTCATTACAGATCTAAAAGAAAATAACACCTGAAGAAAAAAATATTAATAAGAAAAAGTAAGCTCTTAGAGAAAGGTATTATCAATTAATAGGCATCTGTTTGGGGAAAACAGATGAACTGTGGATTCACAAACTCTTCTGATCTGAAGTAAAAGCAGCAATCTTCCACAATTTTACCAGTACATGTTCCTTTAATGTTTCTTTTATTTCTTTTTCATATATGCTTCTAATGCATGAATGAATGTAAATGTCATCTACTAATCCCTCCCTCTGGAATTCACTACAGTTCAACATTAGACAAAAGAACTGTATTTTTAATGTAAAAACAATGTCTGATGTAAAAGCAATCTTTCTCCCCTTGGAACCCTTTCAAACATTAGACAAAAGAACTGTATTTTTAATGTAAAAACAATGTCTGACAGCAATCTTTCTCCCCTTGGAGCCCTTTCGTAGTTTCATACAAAGTAGTGCAAACTTGGTTGTTTGTTTGACACTCTTTGGCTTTAAAGAAGGCAATCTTACCAGAATGGATCACTAGACCTTTACTCCTACTACATGAAAGAGTAAATTATGAAACTATTATTTTAAATAAAGTTATCTGAAGAGTATGCCTTGTTTCAAGTTACTTCAAATATTGAACCTTCATTTCAGAAAACAGTGACACAGGCTGAAACATTGCTAATAGGATCAAAAGTAAAAGGCAATGGGAGCAGGCATTACTGCGCTCAAAAAAGTCACTGTCAGCTATTTGGCAATTACACCTCAAAGTGTATAGTGTCTGGTATTTCCCAAATTTTCTTGTTGCAATTCAAACAACAACAGAGAAATAAAACCAGTCTCTTCTCTAGCATACATTCCACAGTTGAGACAGGCACAATACACAGAGTATCACCATACAACTTCAGAAAGCTTCAACCCATGCAGAGTAACACCTTACCACTTCAGAATGCTTCAGGTTTCTGCCCACATAGAAAAACATCAGATCACTTCAGAAGGCTGCAAGCATCTGCCCTTCTTGTTCTTTAGCCCAGCCTTTTATCCCCCCAAGTTGATGCACTGCCCCTGTGTGCCCTCTGTTCCCTTTGGAGGTTGGTCAGTGCCCCTGGGCACTCCATGGCTCATTGCTGTCAGTGCTGCTCACCTGCTTTCCACAGCTGCACCCACTGGGGATGAGGCTCAGCCACAGCCACACTCCCAACTACCACAAACTGTGTGCCTACAATCTCTGAGTCTCAGAATCCTTTATTACTGGGTTTTTGGGAATTCTCCTGTAAAGTGAATGCAGCAATTTCTCATAAACCCCCACAGATCCAGAGGTGGAAGGAGTTTGCAACTGAGAGTTTTACATCAAGGAGGGGGATAAATCCTTCCTAATGCAAACACACTGCTCCCCTTGGGGTCCCCAGGGACTGGATGCCAGCAGCACCTTGCATGGCGTGGAGGCTGTCTCACAAGCAAACCATTTCACATTTTATAGACAAAAAGCAATATCTGAAATCCAGGTACCAGTGAGGATGACAGACTATAGCTCAAGGTTATGGATGTTATTTATCCTCAGGGCTATGAAATTCTAAACCAGCTTCAGTTTTTGGGCAGGAGAAATGAACCACAGTGAATTTAAGTGATCCATCCCAGGAATGACAGGAGGCAGCAGGTGATGGTAGTGATGCCTGTATCTTTTGCAAACAACCACAACCTCCTCATTCAGGGTTTTTCAGTCAGTTCCCCACTGAAAATCCACATGAGATTTTCTGTCATTCACACACTCACAGCTCAAATCCCCAAAGGAAGCTGAAGCTCATCGTGTCAGGGTAGTCACAGAGAAGGCTCAAGCTCCCCTGAATGGAGCCTCTTCTGGAGATCAGTAATAGGGAAATCCAGAGAGATGGTATTTTACTGACTTTTTTTTTATTGCAAGGGGCTAGATACAGATGAGGTTTGGGCGCTTCTTGCCATGCTGTATTGCTTTATTTGCCTTTCTTGGCTAATTGAGAGGGGTGGCAGTACCATCTTTAAGGAATCCCACTTGACCAGTGCCCAGGCTCGCTGCCCTGCTCTCACAGCTGAAGTCCTGCAGCAGTGCTCTGCTGGGACAAATGTGTCCAAAAATATGCCCAGAGGAGTCCCCCACAGAGCAAATGCTATTTAGGCAATTGCTTTGCTTTGCCCAGGGTGTCAGGTGATAACTCTGATTCGTTCCCAAAGCCTGTCCCTCTCTCTGAAGTCTGTGCTAAAGCCAGTGCTTCAGCGCTGTGGGCTGGGGTCTCGGGGCTGCTGCAGGACCAGCTCTCATCCCTCATCATCCCTGGCTGTGCAGTGAGGAACAGCCAGCCTCGCACTATCAGGGTAATTAAATAACAGATGCTGTCAGGGGAGAAGCTGGAACAGCCCTTCAGTTTGAAGAAATTCCCCTTTCTCCAGAGCCAGCCAAATACAAGGGAGGACAAAGGCTGCCCTAACACATCCCCCAGCCAGGGGACAGGCAGAGCAGCTTGGGAAATGTGACTGCTCCCCTCCTTGGCAGCAACTTGTGAGTTAATGAATTCCCTAGGTTTCAGGCAGTATACTGCAAAAATGTGCCTAATACATCAAACACATACAACATCTGTGGAGAATTTATTTTTCCTTTGATTTACGGTTTAAAAAACCAACAATTTTGCAGTTGCTAGAATAAATTCTAAACAAGGAAAAAACCCCAAGTCATTCAATTCTTTTTTCAGAAAAAGTCAATGAATAGTACAGCAATCATTCAAATCCAAATTTTATAATTTTATCACCATGTTATCTTTATATTTTATTAATAATTGATTGTTATATTGTTACAATAAAAACAACCCTCCTCATCTGTACTCATTACTGAGTACATCAAGTCCATTTAGGCGTTCAGAGCCTTTAGAACATTTAAGAACAATTAAATAATGAAACTACAGTGAGTGACAGTAATACTAAAAATTTTGATGCTTAAATTCTAGAGTTTCTTATTGAAAAGGTGAACATAAAAATGATAAAAATGCAAAAAAACAATGGAAAATTCAATTTATACTAAAAACTTGCTAAATTAAGGGCAAAGAATGTTATTCCACCCTTTTGCTAAAAGTCTTTTTGCAGTTCCTTGTTATGGAAGGCAACTCCATCCTTCTCCTCCAACCCCTCTCCAAACTGGTCAGCTGCTTCTCAGACTGCGTGTTTGCCCCATACCAGATCAAAGTACAAAAGCGAAAAAACATTCTGCTACAAAAAATTTAAATGACTATGAGACAAGCTTGATTATGCAGCAGCTCTAAGAACAAAACTGGATCCTGTATGTACCTCTGACAGCTTCAGAGTGGCTCAGGTCACTGTTGTGTGTAGGTATCTCCCTCACACCCTGGGGACCAGTGCACGTACGTTCACATCTAGTCTCACAATGTCTCACAAAACTAATAATCTTTAGGAAACATTTTGAGATTATCCTGTGTAAAACTTTATAAACACTTTAGCAAACAATCAAGTGTTTCCATGTGACTTAATGAATACTGAAATGTTCAAAGTTTTGTGAGAGGTACCCATCCACAGCTCTAAATTGTGCTGCATGCAAAGAAGCTGTTAGCATCTCTCTGAACTCCTTTTGCCTTGGTTTTTACAGTGTGCACTCCTCATAATGACATGCTGCAGACTTCTTTCTAGATTCTCCATCCCCTAAAATTTCTGAGGCTTTAGGAGTCTCAGTATGATCAGTATAACCATTGCAACCATTCAAATCCCAGACATGCTTTGTACCTGCCAACAGCACTGCTAGGACAGAAATTAGACATTCTCAGTGCCTCTCAAGAGGGAGCTCAGCAGCTGATTTTGTTGTGTAAACTTTTAAAAATATGTGCTTAGCTCTATTTAATACACTACCCCACTGAATCAAAGAACTTTTATGTGAAGAGTTAGATTTCAAGGGATCAAATTAATATAAGAAATGCAGGGATAGAGAAAAATTTTGGAAGGACAAGCTTAGGTAAAGTCTGATGATAAATACATGACTTCAATCTTTAAATGTTTAAAATTATTTATTTGATAATCAGAACCACTACTAGGGCTGTAACAGCTAATGCAGGGAAATATTTTGCTTCTTTTTTAAGATGGCATACACAAAGGTGTGAGATGTGAAAATGATGGCCCATAAATGCCCAAATTCAGATGTTGATCCTGAACTCATTATTACTTTCACCTTGTTGTGTAGCTTCTCCAAAAGGGAGAACCATAGATTATAGCAGCCATTCTTCCATTTGGGCCCCTGGAAGACAAAAGATGATCTTTTCTAGTGATAGAGCCTGGGAAGCATCTAATGGTACAGATAAATGCAGGAGAGTCACATCTTTCTCTGCTTTGCAAGTCTGGGAAACGTGGATCTGCAATAGCTCTGACTTTCACCCTATGTTATGTAACTACATAATGTTCTGCATTACAACATGACATATCCTCTTTGGAAAACAGTTTTCTAAACCAGAACCTCACACAAGGAGCTCATGTGCATGAGGTCCCTGCATTATAGCTAAGGCTCAACAGAATTTCCAGTGAGGAACCAGATGGCAGGTAACATACCATTTCCTATTTACTACATGAATTAAGTATGATATTAAATGAGAGAGTGAATGTTAAATACGGGTGTAAAATGAATGACCACATTTTGGCTTTGCTGCTTCTAAACCGATTATCTGCTACATGCTTCCATTTTTGAAGATATGTGTAAGTGAGATCAAAATGCCAAACATAAAATATTGATGAAATTCCAAGAAGAAAAAGCTCCAAGTAACAAAATAACTCTGGCACCTTCGAGAAGCAATAATTCCTAATTAGAAGATAATAAATTTGAGTCAGAAACAGACATCTTCAAATTAGATTTTGCATTATGCGGAAATAAAACACCTACTCCTTGGAACATCTTTTCCCTCGGGAAACAGAGATGGAGGCCTAAATTCTCTGTCCAGCCTCTAGCATCTCAAAGGGAGATCCACAAATCCACAAGGTAAGCACAGTTCTGTCTGGTGTTACAAAGCAGGGAATATGCAAAGGAGGTGCAAACACTCCTGTGCTGAATGCCATGCAGAAGTGGCCAAACCAAGGTTTGCTACTTGTTTTCCCCATGCAGCACCAGGGACTTGTTCTGAGGGGATGATTTTTTTTTTTTTTTCAAAATGGAAAGATGCTGGTAGCTTTTTTTTTATTATGATCAATTAAAGTAATCACTTTGGCAGGGAGCTTATACCCAAGGTCTCTACTTTCCAGAAGCACATGCTCTCTGTGAAACTGAAGATCAGTTATACAGAGAGGGGCCCCACTCTCCTGTCACATGGAAGACCACACCACTCAGATGCAGGAGCACTGGGACAAGTGACAACTTTGTGACTATTAACAAGGAGCCTGGTTCCTCAGTAATATCCCTGTAGAGCAGGTCTCCGGGACTGCTGCAGAACCAAGGTCCTCTGCACATTCAGGGGAAGCCATGTGCCTCTCCGCATTATTTGAGTGCAGCAGAGGCCCCAGCACAGCTGGACTGGTGGCTGGCAAGACCTGAACTCACTGGAAGCCAAGTGAAGACCTTAAGGAACATTTTAGGATAAAATCTGAATGTATATAGACATGAAGTGCTTTTTACAGCTGCTAAAGCTGCAGCTTTCAGACCACATTTTCAGAGGTAGGAACCTCCCTTTGTCCTGTGTATCTTCAGATGTTTAAAGGACCTTTTTGAGACTTACCTGTAAACATATGCAAAAATGAAATATATGTCTTCACTGAATGCTACAGAGAGTGAAATAATACTGTAGTTATTGGAAGAATATTTGAGCAACATCCTTAAACAGTTATGAACCCCTTTCAGAATGCTGCAACGTAATCTTAAAATTCTAGAACTAGTGATGGGAAGAAAATCAAATTGCTCCCTGTTTTTTGGTGGGTTTTGTCTTTTAAAAAAAATCCCACCAAAATATTTAAGGAAAACATCAATAATTCAGGTTAAAGGGACCATTGGGAGTAAAGAAATATCTGGAGCTGGTAACTATACTTTCTAAAGCATGAATACAAATGTACAGTTATGAACTCATGCAGTGTCTACCCAAGCAAGTAGCCAGCTGAAGGTTTCTAAATTACACATGCATGTTCCTTTCAAGTGGAATAAAAGTGCAGAATATGGCCCTAAGTGAACTGCACCCACCCAGCTGAAATACGCTGTTGCCAATTGATTTTTGGGGGTGATTTCATTCTGCTTCACAGGAAAAAACACATCTCATTTGATAGAGTGCAACAGACTGCTAAAGCACTTGGTAGCCCTTGTGATCAGTTAAGGGTCAGGATGGTTTGATAAATTATTAAAGAGTATGAAGAAAGAAAAGATCAGCAGCCAACAGATACATTCTCACATCCAGCAATATGTTATCTTTATCTTTCTTGAAGTCAGGTGTTTGTTTCATTATTATTATTATTATTGCTACTGCTTCACTATTAAATAATAAATCCTTTCACTATCTGCAATGCTGGGGGCAAAAAACATCCACATGTTAATCAGAACACTAGGGAAAAACCCAGATATGTTATAACAGCCTAACAAAGTCTGTCTCTAAAATCCATGTCCTTCTGTGGTCAGGAGAAAACCAGAGCCCGAATACAGCAACCTGATTCTTCAGAGGGTACCACTGTGCTGAAGTAACTCACACTTGAGATAAGAAGCGTGGATTTTGTAACCTTTTCTCCTCAAATATGAAATGTAAATGTATTTTCTTTATAGTTCTGAAAACAACAATTTATTGCAAGTTCACATTTGAATTACATTCCCAAACTGGGATTCGGGGAAAGAGTTCAGTTTAGGGCTTTTAGGAGCTTACAAGAGAGGTACTTTATATCCACATTTGTGAATATTTACTGAAGCAAGCCCTTCACTAGAAGAGAGGTGTGCAGGAATGAACCACTAATGAACAGATTTTTGAAAATTTGCTCTGAAAGGGAGGGTATATTTTTTGCTTAATCTCCCTTTTAATGTTCTTCTTTAAGGGGATTGTTAATCAAAACTTTTGAGCACCTTTTGTTAGAACCCTCTTAGGGTTATAATTTCATCTAAGGGATTTATGAGTACTGGTCTCATTAAACCTAACAGGAGCTACACAAATGGGAATTGTGGAGAATGGGGAAGAGAATATCCCCTTTCTATAGCATAATTCCCAGGACACTGAATGAGTCCCTTGTGTAATGTGTGATTTGGCTCCACCAGTCAGGGGAATGGGGTGGTGAGACCCTGGTCTGCAGCATGTTGGTGGTTTCAGGCCATTGTCAGAAGGGATGAGAAGAAAATTTACTGCTGAAATCTAAGTGCTCCACAGAGAGCAACACGGCGCTAAGTGCTCCAAGGCAAGTAGATTTAGTAACAGTAAACAGGGACCAGCAGTAATATAAATAGAAAATGCTAATAAGTTACTGTGTTGTCGAAATATAGAAGAAGAAAAAAAATCTATTTCCAAAGGCTTGGGCCAAAATCTATTTTAAATGTTTTCCTAACAGTCGCAGCATGTTTTATAATAGCAACTTATATATACTTCTTTATAGCCCTGTTAGGCTGATACCTTCATTCTGTACTTTTCACAGCTTCTATTTTAGCACCAAATTCCAGTTTATTCCGTCAAAGGAAAGCAACTGTCCCTGGTTTGCATCCACTTTTTAAAAAAATTTTTGCTGTATTTGACTGGTGTCTCATCCATATGAGCAGCTCTCATACAACTTCCAAAAATATAGCATTGTTCTGAATATATTCACTTTGCAAACATAAATCTTTGTCTCATGAACCAAACATGAGACACCCTGCTTGATAGGGCTTATACCAGTGACAAATGTGACAAAGGGACACCTTGTTATCACACCAGACATCTGCTCCCACCAGACTCACTGTCAGAGCCAGCAGTAACCACATCCTTCTCCTTACAGCAGCGACAATTCACCAAAGCAAAACTGGAGCCCCTGGAATTGCCCTGAATTTGCTTTAGTAGAGGTGAAACTGTGAACCGGCAGCCTTAAGTGACAGCACCATCCTGACCCACTCACTTAAACAGAGCCATGAACCAACCAAGCTTCCCTGCTGACCAGAGCAAGGGACATCACTGAAACATTGCTGTGCAATAACTAGAAATTCGCTACACAGATCAGTAAAAATGGAACTGCCCAACACTCATCTATAAACACATGTATCCTGATTGGATCTATAGTGCACCTAGAAAGCACCAAGTTGGTTTTTTTAAAAATAAACTAGTCCTCTCCCCAGACTCAGCTGAGCTGGTTTGAGTGGCTTGCAGTGAAAACATCCCTTCTTGTCTGTGTGGTTGCTGGTAACACCTCCTGGTATCTTGTTTGCTCTTCTACAGCCTAGCCTAGACTAATTAGAATAATGGCTTTACCTACAAAAGCCTAAATCTCTCTTTAATTTATTCAGAATGAGCGTAGTGGTTTCTGGCAGCAGTCTGCCTCATAAGGCATTTCCTCTGTTTCGATCCTTCGCCCACGGCCGTGTTTTGTGTTTGCCCTCATTGCTGTCACTGCCTCAGTCACCACAGGAGCCACTCTGCACCTCCTGTCCTGGTTGCACTTGCACTGCCCCTAATTACTCCTTATACCTCTGTTATCAACATTACTGGTGAACTCTGATGCTTTAAAATTGATAGTTTCCTCCAAGGCAAATTAAGTCAGTCAAACCAATCAATAACGATAACTACATAATGAAACCAGAGGGATTTCCATATAAATCTTTCCAGATGGAGTATTTATCATTTGCAGACATCTCTTCCTGTTTTGGAGTGATGTTATGGAAGCTATCCTGTTTTGTTCCCCAATTCCTTATCTCAGATGATCTGATAGTCAACTTGAAATCATATTGTGTTGTCTGAGTTAGCTGGGATAGAGTTGGTTTTCTTCCTAGTGTTGTGTTTTGAATTAAATATGAGAATAACCTTGATAACACACTGATTTTTCCGTTGCTGCTCAGTAGTGCTGACCCTAAGTGAAGGACTTTCAGTGCCTCTTGCTCTGCCAGGGAGCAGCTGCACAAGGAACCAGGAGGAGCGTGGCCAGGACAGCTGACCCAAACTGGACAAAGGGATATTCCATAGCACAGGATATCATGCCCCCCAGTAAATGGGGGGACCTGGCCAGAAGTTGCCAATTTCTGCTCAGGGATGGGAGGGGCATTGGTCAGCAGGTGGAGAGCAATAGTATTGGCACTATTTGGTTTTTCCCCTTGAGTTTTGTTCCTCTCTCCCTTCTTCATTTTCATTAGCATTACATTTTACTTTATTTCAATTGTTAAACTGTTCTGAACCTCAGCCTATGAGTTTTACCTTTTTCTGATTCTCTTCCCCATCCCAGGGAGTGGGCAGGGGGTTGGAAAGTGAGCCAGTGGCTCACTGCAGTTGGAGTCTGGGGTAAAACTATAATGTGTACAGAAGCCACGGTTTGTCCCTCACCAGTATCAACTGCAACATCTCCACAGAGCTCAAGATAAGAGGCATTTTCCACTCAGAGGAGCAGTTCTGGAGGTGCTCCAGGTCTCATGATCCCCTTGCCACAGCTGGGCTTACAGCAGCCTCAGCAATACCTACACTAGGGTGACCTATGTAAAGCTTCCTACAGCCCCAGGGCCCTTGCTGGGACACTGAAGTGACCTGTGACACAGCCAGTCCCACGGTCTCTGGGAGACTTTTGGGACATCTGAGCCTCACAAAAGCCTATCTGCTCTGGAAAGGTGGCATGCAGGCAGGAGAGATGCATCTGTGAGGGAAAAGCCAGCTGAGGTAATGACAGACTGTGGTTTTATCTTCATACATTTACACATGGCCAAACACTAACATGTGCCATTTGTACATACAGTGTCTGTAACACTGTGATCAAGAGTCAGGATATTTGCCTTTTTCAGCAGCTGACACCAATGACACAGCAGTGCTGTTTTGCTGCAAATTTCTCAGAATTCATAAATATAAAAACCAGAAAAGTAAAGTTGCATAATGGGCACCATGGCCATTCTCAGCCTCTGCAAAAGGGTGAAGAGAGCAGAGGAATCACTGACCAAGTTGGTGGGAGAGTTAAAGGCGAAGTGAGGCTGGAAAAATGGTATTATGGATTGAATGGAGGAATTTCCATTACAATTGTCAATCTCCAGGAGTTCTTTTTTTTGAAACTATGCTGAAATTCAGTGCTGCTGGCTGAAACCCACCAGTATCTCTGCCCAGATCAAACAAGTGTGGAAGGAAGCACAGTCCTGTACACCACCTGTATGCTCCACAGATATTCTGATGTATCACGAAAAACCTGACAGATTTTCCTCCTCTGAGGACACAAAGCTATTAAATTGATAGCTTTTATAGCATAAATACAGCTTTTATAGCTTTTAGAAGGCATTAGGTCTGGGCTAAAGCATTCCTGGGAGGGTGAGCGTGTGCTCTGTGTGCTGGGTGCCAGCAGCAGGATGTGGGAGCCCAGAGGGACAGCCAGCCTGGCTGGGACCTCATCCCTCAGCAGCACCTGACTGACCCCAACAGGGTGACCTCAGTCAGTCTCACCTCGCTGTCACCAGAGACAAGCTCAGAGCTGGGCAATAGAGGCAGAAGTTTTGGTATTCAGGTACTCAGTAAAACTGGAGTGTGAAAATCAAACTGTTGCCCTCATACACATTGCTCATGCTTTCTTTCATCACCAAAACAGAAATGTGAACTGTGATTTGTGGACTTTTGTGGTATTTTTGGCAAAAAAAAAAAAAAAAATTCCTTTTCTACAGACACACAAAAAGTTGTTTTAATTCTCCATGCATATTTAACATCTATTTTTACAACTTACAGGACAAAACAGAAAGTCTGAAAACTGTTCCCTTTCTCTTGTAAAATGTGCAGTAATTTATTTTGCCTCCTGGTTTATCCTAAATAGTGCAATGATCCAATTCTTTGCAGTTTCATAATGCCTCTCCTCCACTGATCAGCAATGGACCACAATGTTGAGAGTATTACAAAGGGAAGGGCAGCATAATCAGCAGGCTGAATTTCTGCCCACTGGAGGCAGAATGTCACCCTTAAGAAGAAAACTCCTCAAAAAATATATTGCAAGATAATGAACATGAACAGCAGCAAAAATTTTCAGGAAACAAAACCTAAATGCAAAGCTTTACACACCAAAAGAAGCAAAAAATAATCACAGCCAGGAAGCTCAGAAGGAGAGTAAATTATTTTACTAATTAATTCCCACATTATTACTTTTACTCTAGCGACAAAAATATCACAAAAAAAAAAAATCTGATGCATTGCCCCCTGCCATATGAAATATATTACGACATATATATACCATAGACAAAAATCGTAACACTGCAGTTTTGTTTCTATCTGACAACACATACAGTCAGTCAAGAATCATAAGAATGCAAAGAAAGAAAGACTGCATTTCATTCCTTTGCCTGAAACTTACCTCTAGACAAAACATCATCAATCCTCAACATGCAAAAGCACTTCCAGATCAGATATAAGAAAGGAAAATAAAAGCAATCTACCAAGAACACAAACCCCCTTATAAACTATCAGTCAATGTTAACCAAAACTCCTGGGGAAAAATACTGCAGGAAAAATACTGCAGTTATTGGAGTCTGTGTCCTCAGAAGAGCACTTTATGACTAAATGATCAGTGCTGATCCCCTGCAGTCATTTCATGCTCAATAAAGGATCTTCACATTTAGTCCTGGGGGTGCTGCAATGAAGGTGGCATTGGGCTGTGTCCCCAGAATGGCACACACTGCTCCACACGCCTGCTGGAGCCACAGCCCCTGCTGTGCTTGGTGTCCTATGCACTCATGGAAAACAAAATTGAAACAGAATACAACAGTCACCTCTGAATCCTAATCAAGGTTCATGTGATAGCAGCCAATGTAACAACGTGCATGAAAATTAAGGGTGCTACAGAAATAGGGTGCAGAGCCCTCTATTACATGACTTCCAAATCAACTCATGGTTTTGCTGAAAAGAAGAAAGCTTTATCCAGACCTGTGGAAATATGAGGACACCACCAAACTAAAGATCATGTGTAGGAAGGTCTGAGTTGCATTTTAGAATTTGGGATGGAAATGGAAAAAATATTTGGACTCCAGATGTGGGGTGTGAGTGTGAGCAGAGCATCCCAGGTGCTCCTACTGCATCAGCTAGATGCATGAATTTAATCTTAAACCTTGCTTGCTTCAGTTCCATGAATGAACACTTAGCTGCCTCTCCCAGCTGATGCCCCCCACTGTGGCTCTAGTAGGATAAATGTTCCAAGATTTTACTGTGGATTTAAAAGGGGTTTAAAAAATATGCTAAGTAACACCCAAGGGACTTAGACTAGAGAGCTGCAGTCCCATTAATGTATAAAGAGAAGGCTAAAAATGTAAAGATAAAACATGGCCCTGCTTTTTGACGTGCTAATCTGCCCTTATAAAGAAAAATACCTTGAAGAGCTGCAGGTCTGCTGGGAAGTTCTCCCCTTCATTATTGTTTTGCAACAAAAAAAGTGTGTGTTTCACTCAGGGAGAAATTTAACTTTACGTCTCAAATATATTTTTTCTCATTCAAGGCAGATTAGCAGTTCAGAAAATGAGAAGGTTTCCTAATTTACATTAATCTCAGCCCTGCCACGCATGATAATTGTGGTGTTTTCCTCTGGGACTCCCAGATACTTTGCAATTGTGACTTTGCTGTTGCACACTGTAACACCAGCTCTCACAAACATCAGTCCTTCTCCACATGTCCATGTTCTCTAACCTGGCACTGACTTTCTTGGATGGCATCTGTTGATTTATGAATGGAGATAGTGTTTCTGGATCCTGTTGCTCATTGATGAAATAGTACGCAAAAGGATATTTCTGGTAAATAATTCTTACCAAATCTGCATATATTAGGGAGTTCCCAATTGGTTTACACCTATGGGCCAAATATGCCAAATATTGATCTGGAAGAATGTGGCATCCTAAAGCTAACAACATTATTTAGTACATTATTTAGCCCAAATCATCATTGAGGAAGGATGTTGCATTGGTTAAACTGCTTCTTGGATAAATTGAAGCCATGTCATACAAATGAATCCAAAGGGTAACAGAGCCATTCCAGAGGGAGGCTGAAGACAGCACCATGGTGGCCACGTGGGGAAGAAGCTCCATGTCTACAAGTTCACAAAGACATGGAGGATTGGGGAATGCCTGTGTCCTGCTTCCCCAAAAAATATTCATAGTAGAATATTTGTAATCACTAATTGTGGCTGTAATAAATTTATGTACTCCACACTTCTAACACTGCCTGGTCTTTATTTTGCAATTCATCTCAACAAATCACCATACTTCACTTTGAAATAACTTCGGTAATTACTTTTCCGCCTATTTTTCATTTAAATGTTTTGAAAACGAGCACTGCACAACTGGAGCTGCAGGTTGTCCTGGCAATATGTCAAAAGCTTCAGGCTGCCAGTACTGTGCATATGGGTGTATTATTTTTCTGTTTTATTATTCCTTACACAGGTGTATGCAGAGTAGTACAAAGTACAGATAGCTCTTTGGAAATGACATCTAAGCTTCAATTAGATGGCCACAGAGACTTAGTGATGATGGAAAGACCAAAAACATGCAATATGATCTTCCAGCTTTTGAATGCTTCCTTTTGCCTTGTTCATTCTTAAAATATACATTTAAGAGATTCTTTAAAATACCGAATTAAGGAAATAAAGCTTTTTATCACACACAAACCCTCACACTGCATGACATAAGCACAGATCTGTCCAACCCATATCAACAACTTATACCATTTGAACTAGCTATCTTAAGATAGTTAAGCTTGGTTATGGTGAAGTCACTTTTCTGAGTAATTAGACTCCTGTGAGCAGCTCCAAGTTAGCTTTCAGCTAATTTCAGTTTATGTCAGCTACTGATAAGAATGTATAAAATTGTAAAACTTATATAAAAACTGAGTAAACACTTGAGCCCCTGATAACTCCCACGGGAAGGGTCCAGACCACTTGAACTTTAAATGCATAATGAGGCAGTCCTCACACAGCAAATGGTTACAGTCCTTTTGTAAACAACATGGGGAGATGGGTGCTTGGGATGGGCTGCACAGAAACCTACCTGTATGTTATTTCCCATTCAGTTTTCAAGAATTCCCTGATAATAAGGATTACAGAGAGCAAAAACTTAATATATACAACAAAAAGATTGTGATCCCCATAGTCAGTCCTCCAATACAATTATTTCCAAGTAAATGAAGGAAAGAAATCTTTTTCTTGCTAGCAGGCACCTTTTATTGTACTATCAAAAAAAGGACTCTTGATGGAGATAACAACCTGTGAGCTGAAACAAATTCCCAATATTCACTGCAGATGTGGCATTCCGAATTTTTAAATATTTTTATACCTAATTCTACTCACTCTGTAGAAATGGCAATTTTCAATGACATGTAACACGTGGATTATTTCAGGAGAAACATGCCATTAGGGAAAGCTATCTCAGTAAATTTAATTTACTTTCAAAGTGGGAAAAAGGTAAGATTTACTGGAAAATTGGTCCAAGAAGGACATTAATAACAAAAAGGCTGAATTGAAGAGAGGCCACGATAGATCTCTGAATAGTAGTGGGTGAGACAGGTTGGTTTTGGCACTCTCTGGTGTGCTTTGAAATTGTGAAGGTAACAAAAAGATGCTATATTAGTACAGAAAATTTGAAAATAACCTTCAAGACAAATCTTTGCTGCTGAAGGGGATCGTTTTAATGTGATGTTTTATTCATAAAAAAATGAATGTATGGCTATATTCAAAGCTGAGCCTGAAATGTCTCAGAGCATTTGGACAAGAAAGTAATAGAAAGTAATTTGGACATACTGCATCTGTACAAGTATGGTTGTAGATATAAGTGTGCTCCAGACGAGTAGAGGTCTTCTTACAGGAAAAATGAATCGGCTACTGCAGTATCTGATATCTTTATCCTGTTAGAATTGGATCTCAGCTAGAGAATATACCAGTTTGATCACAGCTTCCTTCCTGGAGCTCCTGTTGTTCCATTAGTGCTTATTTTTTGTGCATAAAATACCTCTTAAAATCCAGTATATTATAGAAAATCTTATTTTAGAACTTCTGAGACTTCTGTCCATTAGATATTTCCTGAAGGAAAGCCTTTCTTTGGTCAGATGGTCTAAGCAGGAATAGCAGTACTTTTGCTTTGAGGCTTATGCTTTTCCCATGGAGCTTTACTGAGCTCTAATGTGCGTGGTCATGCAGTTCTTCCTTATAACTACTCAAAGAAAGAACATCCTATTCCTCACTCCTTTCTGAAGAGCCACCAATGGATTGTGCTACATTCAATTAGAAAATGTGGATATGCCACATATTGTAGAACATTCCAGGAGTGTTGACTGTGAATTGAAGGCTGACTTACAAACTTTTTATGCACTTTGTAAAACCTCAAACCAAACTCAACATCTGAATTCTTGGGTTAATTATTCACACTTTGATTCAAATAGCTTCATTTTAACAGGTAGTTACTCTGGTCTCATGCTTACTTCTCCCTCACTCCCACTGCTTCAGCAAACTCCTTCCCCTCAGCCTCTCCACCATCCCATTCTTTCTGCTCTGCTTCCACACTGTCCGTAGATCTCAAATATCCCTGTCCTCAAGCAGCTCTCAAATGACAGTCCCCGTGACAGGACGGAAGAACAGAGATATCTTTATCTTCCTTCTGAGAAGAAGTGGAGCCAAGAAAATATCAAACAGCTAATTCCAAGGCAAACTTCCAAGGTTCACAAAATCCAACATATATTGGTCAGTTTTTTCTGTCATCAATTTTCTCACAAAATCCAAGAGCTTCTGTACAAACCTTTCAAACCCTCAGGTGACTTCTGGAAATAAAATGACCCACAAAGAATGAAATGTGATTTCATCACTATGTGCCATCACCAAAAGAGCACCTTTCCCTGTGTTGTTCAGCCAATTGGCTGAAATCTGAAGAATTCCAGTTTGGCTCATGACAATTGTTGATTCTCTTTGTGTCATCCCCATTATTTGAAGGGCTTGTTGTTTTCAGTGTCATCTAAACACAACTGGCCTATGCTGTAATTAAACTTTGATCAAGTTTTTAATGGGATCTCAGAGGAAAACAGTATTTGACTAACATGTATTATTCTGCATGTATTAATCAAGAGAATTCTTGTTAAAATGATGGAATTTCACATAATAACTACTCTTCTTCATTGTTAATTACCAGAGCAGAAAAATAATAGAATCAGTTTTCACTGAAATAATACTTTTGGATCCGGAATATTCTGAAAACTTTATTTTAATGTTTAACTTTGATTCATTTAGTTTCAGAATACCATTTTTAGTCTTTTCTGAGGCACTTTAATTAAAAATACAATATCTCTCTATTCAAAAGTGGTCCCAAACAATAACAAAACATAAATTTATGACATTAAGCACTTGAATCCCTTAGGCCAGCTGTTCCTTATAAATCATCACTAAATAGCAATTTCATTACAATTGTTGTGAAATATTAGTCAGCATTTTCCTCAGAAATCTGGAAGATCTGAAATCACCAAGTGTGACACTTCTTAATGATATAAACATCGGCCAGGTGGGAACAAATTGTGAGTCAGATTAGGAACAAGGTGAGACAAGGTTTACATGGAACATGGTAAACAGATTATTTGGTAAACTGAGCCAATCTTTAAAAGAGCAAAACAATCCCACACCCACCTCCTTCCCCCAGTCCTGTAGGAACAAGGACCTGCAGGAGGAAGAGACTTCACCTAAGGCCTGATGTGTCTGTGCAGAACAGCCTCACTGCTCTGCAGTACTGAAGAGGAGAGACCCATCACACCAGGACTGATGCTGGAACTGAGTAGGGCAGCCCCATTTGCTCCCTGTGGCAGGTGGCACCAACAGGCAACTCTCTTCAGAGACAGAGGCACCCTTTGCCAACCTGACACACTCTCTGTCCCTCTGGTGAACCGAGAGATGATTACAGGATTGCTGCCACAGCCTCTTCACTAGCAAGTGCTGCAGCCACACGACCTAAGTGGCAGAAGGCAAAGGCAGGGATTGGCAGAACAAAGATCCACCTGCTGTGGGAGAAAGTCAGGTTAGAGACCCTCTAGGGAACCTGAAAGTGCACAAGGGACCTAATGAAATGCACACAGGGGTGCTAAGGAAACTGGAGCATGAAGTTGCTCATGAAGTTCAGCAAGAACCAGTGCAAAGTCCTGCACCTGCATTGGAACAATTCCAAGCACAAGCACAGGCTGGGCAGAGAGTGAATGGAGAGCAGCCCTGAGGAGAAAGACTTGGGGGTGCAGCTGGCTGAGAGGCTGAACATAACCCAGCCATGTGCACTTGCAGCCCAGAAAGCCAAATGTATCCTGGGCTGCATCAAAAGAAATGTGGGCAGCAGGGCAAGGGAGGGGATTCTGCCCCTCTGCTCCACTCTGGTGAGACCCCACCTGCGGTGCTGCATCCACATCTGGGGCTGACAACAAGACAATAACATGGATCTGCTGGAGTGAGTCCAGAGCAGTGCCACAAAAATGATTAATTAGAGGCATGAAACACAATTAGGATTGTTCAGCCTGGAGAAGAGGCTCCAGGGAGACTTTATAGTGGCCCTCCAAAACCTTACAGGGGCCTACAGAGAGATGGAGAGGAATTTTTTCACAAGGGCATGTAGTGGTGGGACAAGGGGGAATGGCATCAAACAGAAACAGAATAGGTTTTGATTAGATATTAGGAAGAAATTCTTTGCTGTGAGGTGGTGAGGCACTAAAATAGCTTGTCCAGAGAAGCTGCAGCTGCCCCATCCCTCAAAGTGTTCAAGGCCATGGATGGACTTTGAACAACCTGGTCTAGTGGAAAGTCTCCCTGTCCAAGGCAGGGGTTTGGAACCAGCTGATCTTTAAGGTTGCTTCCAATCCAAACCATTCTATGATTCTATGAACTAAGGCTACAAGGACATATTGCTGGGGTTCCCAATTTTAGAAGGAAGCTGAAGATTGCCAAAGTCTGGGAAAAAAAGCTAATGTGTCTTATACCTTCTGCTTAGATATAAAAATTTTTCCTTGTACAAAAAGTTTTTCCTTACACAAAAAATTTTCCTTACACAAAAAGTGTTCAATATCTACAGTTTATAAATTATTTATCAAATTTTAAAAGTGATTTGATTTCAGTGGATAAGTTACCCTAATGTAAAGAAAATATCCCCTAATAAAGGACTTTTAGATACACTGCTAAAGACACAGCAAGAAACAGCTCCTGGAAGTTCAAAGGAGAAACATTAAAATTAGAAATTAGGCATATTTTTAAACAGAGTGTGATTAATGACTGGGAAAAGAAGTACACAAAGTGGATTCTTTACTTCTTGTAGAACATGTAAGGTCATGCACTTTAGATAATAACAAGAATACTTTCAGCTATAAGCTAGAAATTACTGAGGAGGAGAAAGCTCTGTTCACATTAGTCAACCACTGTTTGAAAATAAGCTACCAGTGTGAAAAAAGACAAACACTGCCCTAGAATTCATCAGCTCAATTATTTCTAGTAACGATGGGGGAAGTATTAGTACGGTGCTGGTAAAGTACTGCTAAGACATCACTTCAATTATTGTGTGCAATTATGAACGCTTGTGTTCAAAAAAGATTAACTTAGGCTGGAGCAGCTGCAGAGAAGGACTGCTAGGATGATGAGAAGAATGTAAAATATGTCACAAAAGGAGACAGAAAGAGCTTGTTTAGAGAGAGGATGACTGCTATCACTAAATATCACAGGGTTGTAAAGGGGCTGTTTAAGCCAAAAGACAACCATGGTATAAGAACAAAGGGTTGAAACTGGACTTGAATAAATTTACTCTAATTTAGATCCTTTTTAATTACTAGGCAAATGAAGCATTGAAACAATTTTGCAATAGGAATTTAGGAGATAAATGACTATAACCAGCTTTAAGATGGAGCTTAAATCCACACACATTAAAGCTACAGCATCATTGTCACAGCTCTTGCAGCACCAGGGAGCAGAGGCAAACTGAAAGGTTCCCTCCTGGGGAGGGTTCCCCTGCACCACAGGGATCATGTGCCAAAATGGCCAAACCACCCCAAACTGAAGGGCCTGCTGAAACCAGCATCATGCTTAAATTGTGACCAAGCCTTGAGGTGATCTTAGTAACTTACCTTCTCTTAAAAACCAGAAAATTATATCTACCTACAAGCAGCCCTTTTTCCAGGTTTTGTGTTAATGTCAGAAATCTACTTTTAAAAACTAATCAGTCATTTATTTTTTTCCCAAGCAAATCTCAAATTACACTGAAAATGCCATAGTTAAGCAGACGTGTACCAAGGTTCTTATACAAAAAGGCAGTATTTAGATCATGCTGCCAAAAATAAGAATTACCTGATTATAAAAAGAATATTCACTGTTTCTCTTGTACTTTATGTGAGTAGGAAGCATTGCTTCAGCCACAAAGTCGGGTTAGCATTGACTAACAGCAGTTCAGCTTAATGTTGTCTGCCTTGTTTAAATAATCCTGCTGCAAGTGCCTTTCTTGTTGCATGTGGAGTGATGAAACAGTGCTTTAATAGCAATCTAGCTGTGGTATGGTCATACATTGTTTCCCAAACTCCTTCTGTTTATAATAAAAGGTCATTTCATTACACTGGCTTCCTGAAACCCTTCAGATTTATTATTTGTCTTCAGGGCACAAAAATACAAAATCTTATGAACACTGTAAGCTATTTCCCCTTGTATTAGAATATTTTTTAAACTACTTATGTCTTCCTACTACTTCTTGAATGCCTGCTCTAATTAGATTGACAGCTTCTCACTTTGTTATTCTGAAAGATGTAGGACTGCATTTAAAAAAAAAAACCCACCAAACACCTCAACAAACAAACTGCAAATAAGGTGGATGGAGATTTAAAGTGCAAGTTCTCTCATGTTTAGAATTATGACTAAGTTTAAGGAATTCAGTTTTAATTTAATAACAATAACAATAATATAGTTCAATATATTAATAATTATTATTATTTTTCACATGAGCAACGTTTCTTGTTCATGTGGTTTATGTAACCCAGAAAAGCATGCCTGCAATTATTTCCACTGAAAATATCCACTTGACTATATCCCATTTTTAATTGCTCTGGAGTTCATGTTTTTTTCCCTCTGGTGCAAGCACTTGTCTTCAAGATTTTGGGGAGGGGGTGTTTGTGACAAATAAAGTAGTAGAAATAGTAAATATTTTCCTTTACTAGGAAAACAAGTAAAACAAGGAGGAATATTTTTTCAATTAAAAAAGACAATTTAAATAAACACAAAACAGATGTTTTGTGTTTACTAAACAATGTCTACTAAATTTTATTAGAATATGATTCAAGAAAGTGAGCACTGCTTGAGTGAGTTGTAAACATCTTTTCATATTTGGGTGGGATTTTGAAAATAATTGGCATTGCTTTTGAAGATATTTATATTTCATTTATAATAAAAGACCTTGTATAAGCCCAGGAGACTCAAAATAAAACATGCCACAAGATTACTATTGGTAGTGCTGAAGAACCAAGACCCTCTCATAACTGGTCAGCAGATGCCTCTGTTGGAAATTGCAAATGAATTCAGTTCAAAATTAAATGCTTTCTGAGTCATTCCCTAGAGACTGGAATTCAGCCTTTAAATACACATGAGAACCCATCAAATGTGAGTCAATAAAACAATGCATGAAAAGCCACTTGTCCTGGCGAGACGCTTCTACACCAGCTTTTTAGAAAGTACTTCAGAGGGTTTGCAACAGCACAAATTCCACAGCCAGCATAAAACCAGATTGTGTTAACAGTAACCTTTCCTTCTTTTTCTCACCCTGTGCCAACAGGGTGACATTAAATACAATTTCACTTAAATAAATTCTCTTATTAAATAAAAAAAGAAGTTGCTCCATGTAATTTTAAAGCTGCGTTTAAAGGATACCGTAGCTGCACTGCACTTTAGCTATTCCCAAAGCTGAACTATGGAGCTGTTTGTTACCAAAACCAGACAATACCCTGAGTCTCTGAAGGAGAAAAGCCAGGGTGGGACTCGGCCCCAGGGCAGACAATGCAGACGTGCCCGCGCATGAGTGACGAGTCTTGGCTCCTCACAGACGGCGCAGGTCGGTCAGCCCATGGCATGGGACATGTGTCCACCTGAAAGCTCCATGTGCCACCAGCCAAAGAGAATTAACCACTTGTAGGCTGACCTCGCCATCTGTGGGGAAGGGGCAGGAAGGGCTCTTATCCAGAGTTTTCCTTTACTTGACTTAAACCGTAGTCCGTTCCTTCTGACCGATTTGTAAGTTTATGCTTTGGATATTAACTAAAGTAATTAATCAGCCTCCTGTGTCAGTCCAGGCTGGGGGATGAACAGATGGAGAGCAGCTCTGCCAAGAAGCACTTGCGGGGGCTGAAGGGAGAAAAGCTGGACATGACAGCAATGTGCACTTGCAGCCCAGAAAGGCAAACACGTCCTGGGCTGCCAGCCCAGCAGTGTGGGCAGCAGGGCAAGGGAGGGGATTCTGCCCCTCTGCTCTGCTGAGAGCCCACTGCAGTGCTGCAGCCACCTCGGGACTTTCAGCACAGGAAGGACATGGACCTGTGGGACCAAGTCCCAAGGAGGCACACAAATAATGGTCACAGGGCTGGAGCACTGCTCCTATGAAGCCATGCTGAGAGAATTGGTGCTGTTCAGCCTGGGGAGGACAAGGCTCCAGGGAGTTCCTGTGGAGGCCTTCCATTACCTGAAGGGAGCCCACAAGAAAGATGGAGAGCAAATATTTACAAGAGCATGTAGTGACAAGACAAAGGTGAATGGCTTCAAACTTAGAGTAGGTTTAGTTTACACACTAGGAAGAAATTATTTGCTGCTGAGAGTGGTGAGACACTAGAACAGGTTTCCCAACACCTGGAAATGTCCATGGCCAGGTTGGACGGGGCTTGGAGCAATTAGGTCTAGTGGAAGATGTCCCTGCCCATGGGAAGAGCAGTTGGATCTTTAGGGTCCATTCCAAACCAGGCCATTCTATGATGACTCTATGATCATAGATTTACCAGATGGAAGCCCTTTGCTTTAGGTCAGAGATACAGATTTCCTTGTATTAAACTTTTAATAGTCTCATAAGATACTTGAAGTGGACAGCTTTGTTCTCCTGGACTATTGCAGACTTCTAACAAACTTTATATATCTCTTATGATGCCAGCTTAGACCTTAAAAGCTAGATTTCTAGGGAACATCCCAATCAATGAAATTTAAAATGCTTCATATGCTATTAAATCAAAATCCTATGTAGTGAAATATCCTAGTTTACAAAGCCCTCAGTCTCCATGAGCCAGTCTGTCCCATCCCTCTGAATTGCTCCAATCCAGAGGGGGTTTGTTGTGTAAAGGGCTCACCACAACACCCTGCAATAACTGAATATGACAGATGTCTTTCAAAACTCCTTTGGATGAACTGCAGTGAGCATCAGAAAATGGCATCTCTAGAAGTACTTTGCATTTCAATCAGTCCTTGGAAAAGAGGGCACCTGAAGGCATGGTTGGATGTGAATGCCTGAGCCACACAGCCAAGGTTCCCAAGCTATACACAGCAAAAATGAAGTCCCTAATGGAAGGATGCTCAGAAACAGGCTGAGGAGATCCAGCTAGGAGTAAAGCACAGAAAAAAACCCTAAACTTTCCTGGTTTTAAAAACAAAACCCAAAAATGAGTAACTAAATTCCTCATAAATGTTTCCAGGATATGGAGAATGTTGCTGAATTTTGCATATGCCGCTCAACATATTTAAGTGGAGAACAAATAAACATTTGTTTGTCCCATGTTAAGCAAAAGTCGTTTAGATTATCACATATATGTGATAAATTCTTCAGGGCAAATCTGAATTCCATACTCATGCTTAATCTTTACCCAAACTTTCATCAGAAGCTAGAATGCACCTCTTTGATAGTCTCAGGGAAAATTGTAGCTAAAGCACATTCCAGTTTATTTGGTTGAACCCTTGGCAGATCATGACTGAAAGTTTTTAAAGGAGCTCATTACATCTTTGCCCTCCTTAAGCAAAGGTTATCACAAAGCTGCCTGTTTAAGTGAATTATGACTACTGGGTGGTCACTACTGCCTGTGATATAAATTATTACATGATCAGTGATAAGTCTGAACGAGTAGATAACAGCAAGAAAGCTCTACCAAGACCTTCATTATGGTATCTAAAAATAGCAAAATTACAGGGAGAAAATGATAAGCTTAATGTATACATGTGCTGAGCAAGCAGATGGCATATTTCAGGAAATTCACTATTCATATAAAAATTAAAAATTTAAGCTTAATCCTTCTAAAAATTAAAACTCGCAGGATGAAAGAGTTCTTAAAATTTTTTTTTAAATATAGACTTTTAAAATGTTCATATTCTTCATTTTAAGAGCTGGTGCTGTCAGCATTTATTGATTCAGCCTTCTAATAATTACATCATCCTTCCAGCATGTCAGAGACTGTCAAGGTGACTATGATGGCATATGACTGGAGTATGACTCTGGTGTCACAAAATATTTGTGTCACTGGTCCAGAAACAGACATATAGCAAATGTCAGAGTGATAGAGAAGAAAAATATTGACTTTATTAATAAACTGCTATGTAAAATGTTTCATCACTTGCTGTGATGCTGCCAAAATAGCCTTGTCAAGTAATTATCTAACTAGTTTTATTTAAATAAACTAGAGCTCAGTGAAAGTTCTTTGAACAACATCATATCTTCCCAAAACGCCACAAGATATTTCAACATTCAGCTATTTAATTTGATGCTAACTGGGAAAAAAATCCAACATTCTTGAACAGCTGCAAAGTATCTTTACTTTCCTACATTGACTACTTGTGTATCTGCTGGATTTCTTCTAAAGGTTGTTTTCCTTCAAGCACTCAAAAGCTCAAGCTAAGCTTTATGAAGATGCAACTGCTTTGGTTACAAACTGCACCAATTTTAATAATTACATTAGTTTTCCTAAGGGTTGAAATGAGGCAAGAACTACAATAGGTTGACTCATTTGATAAGTTCAAATAAATCCTTTAAGCCTTAAGGCTTTCAATATCTTGAAGTTATCATTTTGACCTAAAAGACACATTTCCTTTCTTTTCCAAGGCAGTGTTCAGATTACACTATGTCAGTGTTCAAATTACACTATGTCTAATATACAACCAAAAATAAGAAAACTCAAGCACCAGATGAACTATTAAAGTACTATACACAAATTTTGTTAAAGAAATTTAAAATAATCTTTTTTTCTCCCTCTCTTTCGAAAACTTTAAAAAGTAAGGTGCAAAGCCATACCCAGACTGACATGACCACACTGGAATTATGGAATTCATTTGCTAGTAAAATCCAGCAGAGCAGAATGGCAGAACAACCCTACTCCAAAGAGCAAGGACTTCACGTGAAGATCTGCACTTTTTCTTCCTGGGGATTTTATAGCAAGAATGGCTGGACTGACAGGCTCCTGTGAGGCGATGCTCATTCACAAGCAAGTGCATTTTAGATACTTGACAAATTTCACTTCAAAAGAACCCCGAATTTTTTAAGCTCAGCAGTCAGCAAACATCTCTTTTAGCTGTGGCACAAGCTGTAGGAATGACCTTGCCCGTGCAGAGGCAGAGTCCCTCCTCTCCACCTGCCAGCAGTGCTGGTGATGGCTGAGCTGGAGCAGCACAGGGGACTCTGCCCTTCCCTGCTGTGCCCCAGAGAGTGAGGAGCTGGACCTGCTCCCTCTGCCAGCACTAACCTGGGATCCTCCTTCTCTAGTTCATCTCTTTTAGCACCCAATAAAGATGCAACCATACAATTCACTCCCTAGAAACAGCAATCACCTTTCACTGGTATATTCTTGAAAATTAGGATATTCCTTTTAGCAGATTTGGAGCAGCTTTTTCTTGTGAACCATCTCTGAAAACACACAAATTATTACCAGTCACAACACTGACAAGAGACAAGCAAACAGTGAATTCAGCTGGTAGGACAGGTGATGATCAGGATTTAACAGAGGGCTCCATTTTCCTCTAAGCCTGATTTTTCACCACATATAATCAACTCTACTTCAAAATCTGGCAAATTGGCAGATAAGGGGGAAGCAGTCTGATGACATTTGTTTGTCATAATATGCCAGAAATTAGTTTACAAACTTGTCTTTGAAATTATGACAAAAACAATTTCCAATACCATTTCACATTTGCAAGAGGCTTCAATGCATCTTAATTGATGAAGTCCACGAGCTCAGTAAGTTTTGCTTGAATATGCTATCAGATCCTGACAAACACAAAATGCAAGGGGAATAATAGGCTTGGCACAGCCAGAAAGTCAGGAGAAAGGGCTCTGACTGACTGTCACAATATGGCAATGAGGCATCACAGAACCAGGCTCTGGACAAGAAGCACTGCAGGCAGGAGCACTGGCAGTGTAAAGTTCATGGGAACAACTGCTTGATCTATTCTTGAGACATACACACACAAAACACAATTTTAAGATGGCCCTAACTTTCTAGATGATGGCCTTTCCCCCCTACTTTATTAAAGATACCCCTCTGTTACAACAAGTTACCATGCAACTCCAGCCTGTCAGTCTTGCTGAATGTAGCTCTGAAAGCACAATGGCAGCATCTTTTGGAAAAGAAAGTATTTTGTTATTGTTATTGCAGTCAATGAAGGCTTAATTCATTTTTCCTTGACTTTTCTGCGCTATTATCTGTATTATACTAACAGTCATGAACAGTAAAGAGTGGGTTGTATTGTGCCAGCATGTCTGTACAGAAAAAAATAAAGAAAAAAGTCCTTGCTTTTGAGATCACAGTCTATCTGGTGAACAATAGGACAAATGTTATTGCTAAGAAAATAAAACAATAACAAAAGAGAATTGACATTTCTCTAATCAATGGCAAACGAGTGATTTACTCATTAAAAAAGCAGAGAAAATGGAATTTAAAGCAAGATTTAGAATCATAAAATTATTAAGGTTAGAAAACATCTCCAAAATCAAGTCCAACCTTAAACCAAATACTAACATGCCCACTAAACAAACATGTCCATGAAGTGACACATCTAATGATTTTTTTAACACTTCCAGGAATATTAACTCCACCACTTCCCTGGGGAGATTTTTTCAATGCTTAACCACCCTTTCAGTGGATGAAGTGAAGAAACTTTTCTTAATGCCCTAATCTAAACATCCCCTGGTGCAACCTGAAGCTATTTCTCCTTTTCCTGTTAGTTGTTGCCTGGAAGAAGAGACTGACTCTGACCTGGCCCCAGCCTCCTGTCAGGCAGCTGTGGAGAGTGATAAGGTCACACCCGAGTCCCCTTTTCTCCAGGCTGAACACCCCCAGCTCCCTCAGCTGTTCCACATCAGACTTGTGCTCCAGACCCTTCCCCAGCTCCACTGCCCTTCTCTGGACTCTCTCCAGCCCCTCAATGTCCTTCTTGTACCGAGGGGCCCAAAACTGAACACAGGATTTGAGGTGTGTCCTCACCAGTGCCGAGTACAGGGGGACAATCCCTGCCCTGCTCCTGTGGCCACACTGCTGTTCATGCAAGCCAGGATGCCATCGGCCTTCTTGGCCACCTGGGCACAAGCTGACTGTGCACCAGCACCCCCAGATTCTTTTCCAATGGGCATCAGCTTTTAACAAAAAATGAAAATTTGGAATATGTTTGTTAACAGCACTGTTACAAAGAGTTACTGTTTGTAATAGTAAAGAGCACTGGTTGAACACGGTACTTGAAATTAGGATGAAAAAAGGAGAGTGAGGAATAAATGCATATGTTTACATAGATGGGGGGGTGTATCTATTTATGTATTATTTTCCATTATTAAAAGAACCTGCAATTTGCACAGTTCAAAAAGTGTTTCAAATTACTTTCAATAAATATTAGCATAAATAAAAATCACCAACCAGTCACAATGAATATTTAATGTCTTAATACATTTTGAATTAACTCCTTACCTTATTGGAATCAGGAATATTCTCAGAGGTATGAGGTATAGCAAAAACACTGATCAGCTCAAAAACTTTTGCATCAGTTTTTTTACTACATGCATTTTAAAAAAAAAATGAGGATGCAATTGAAAAATTCACATTAAAATTCAATTATTCTCTAGTTTTCCCCACACCATTATTTGGTCACCCAGGAAAAAAAAAATGGATTAATATAAGATCTGAAAAAAAGTCGCTACTGAATAAATGCACTTGCTAAATTGGACCAAAATTGGCCCCAACACTTCAATTAGCATTCTGGTTTTGGCTGTGGAAAAGTATTTCTAAAGGCATTTTCTAGTTTAAAAACTCCAGGGGCCCCTTTGTAAGCACTGGCACATGGAAAATGCTCCTCGGTGTCTCCAGTGCAGTCATCACCCCAATCTCATCTGCAAAGCCTTGAGTGTTGCCTGTAGAATGAAACACTCACCTGCACCCACTATTCAGAGCTCACAAATACAAGCAATGTTACATGTGCTACACCTCTAAGAAGGATCATTCTCCTTTTCAGCCTTCACCACACAAATGCTACCAGGAGCTATAGGTATACTTAAAAGGTTAAAAGCTTGAAGTGTTTTAATGTCGTCTTCATAATGCTACAAAGATATTGAAATAAATTGTTGTCTAACTCAGAACTTCTCAACAGATTAGGCAAAATTGGATTTTGATGTCCAAGAGCTGCTACTGCTGCCATGGCTGGACCTGACAAGTCCAAGAGTAGTTGCAGAAAAGGATGAAGGTGTTCAGGGTTACTGGACTGGGTGTAACTAGACTAAAACTAGGCCACTTTAAGTATTTTCTGTGTAGGTTCCCTCTCCAGTTAGCTTTTTCTTCCAACCTTGGGGCATTGGTGTCTGCCTTATCCAACTATGCATGGGGAATTTTCTTCCTCAGCAGTTAAAATACTTCAGCAGTTTCTTGCCAGGAAAGCATGGGTAATTACTGCCTGTGCCATGGTAATGAATATATGTTGTATTAATAAAGCTAAAACCCTTTCCACAAGGCACATATGACAGTCAATCACTAGCAGAAATGGTCAACTTTTGGTCATGAAGACAATTAAGTAGTAATTAAACATAATGACACAGAAACTTTCAAAATTTTATCATCATTATGGTTTTCTTACATACCATTTGTAGGTGGAAGTATCTTAAAACTCAAATGTAAACTTTCTTGACCAATGTCAGCTTGGCATCAACTGACTACTTAATTGACTGTTAACAAATTCTTCAAGATATGACTGCTATACAGATATTTTATCTTCCTGTTAATTGGTAATTATACATTGGCAGAAAAATCACTGTTTCTTTCCAATTATTCCAGAACTCAGTGACTATTTAAACTTTGCTAATTAGCAGCGGAGGGCTGTTACATCTTCTGGGCAAATTGTATTTGATAATCCCTATTAAAATATACATGGCAGTAGTTGACTTGTAACAAAGAAAAAAAAAATTAAAAAAAAAAGAAAAAAAAGTGGCAGTTCAAAGGGTATTAGATACAGCACAAGGCAAATGGGGGCCCATTAAAATTTCCCCAACTGTTCTAATGAGAATGCCGAGGGTCATTTCTTCCTAGTTTACCATCTGTTTGGTTTCTGGCAAATATCTCTGGTGTGAAGGGAGGGTCCTGGAGCCCATTTGGCTTGTCACAAAATAAACCAGGGATCTGCAGCAATTTCAGTAAAAACTGCACTTCAAGATCAGTAGCATGTACATAGCTGAAAACTTTTTTTAAGAGCTGTCATTTATCAACTATTCCTTACTTTTTAGAGTGGTGAGCAAGCACAGAGAGACAGACTGAGCAGAGGGGATCAATTTTAGAGGCTCACCTAACAAGAAAATGCAACAGTTGGCCTTTTTCCATCTCACAATGTTAGTGGGGGATATTTTCCTTTATATGTCAAAATCTGAAAGCAAAACATTGTCCCAGAAGCATCAGTGTTTGAGCATAAACTGATGCCAAATCCAAGGCCTTGACAGCTCAAAACCACAAATCCTTTCCAGGATCAGGAGGAGCCTTGGGTGCCTCCAGTGCACAGTCCAGACCCATGTGCTGACAGAGCTGGGGTGCACTGTCTGTGGCACCCCCTTGGAGATGACACTGGGGGTGTCCCTCAGCCTCCCAGGCACCCTCTTTGCTTCTCCCTCTGGAGCTGAAACCAGTGTCAGGGGGCATCGCCTGCAGCAACTCCGTCCTAAGGCTGCTCAGAACCAAAAGGGATCCAGGACCTGGAAACCACCCCCTTCCTTTTCCCCAGTTCCCAACCCATACAGAAGCAGATCTAAATGATCCTTCCTCTATAAACTGAGAGGGGGTTTTGTTTGGCTATGCAGTCACATATGTAACCAAAATACTCAGTGAAGGATTATGTGAGGGCTGCTTTAATCCTGTCGAAAGGCAATAGAATAGTAAAAAGCAAAGAGTATAAGATAATTTAAGTGTCATTACACTATATGTGGTGATTGCTCTTTCCAGGATTTCCTCTAGGAAATTTAGTATTCACCATATTTCAAAGATTATTTGTAAATTTCATTTTTTTAAATCCCAGAGAGTCAATGTATTACTTAAAATATGTATGATGACCTTCATGGTATAGAAACAAAGAATTGCAAAAGAGAAAAGACTGCAACACCATCTTTCATCTTCTGTTTTTCTGCTTTCTAGAAGATGCAATTTCAGGCACTAAAATGTTTCCAGGTAACATCACCCTCCTAGTTGCTTATAAAGCAACCCACACAGTTAAACAAAACCTAAATTTCATGAGGAGTTTATGACCTCACAGTAGAATGGAGTTATCTGTTTTAAAAGATTGTAAATTACAAGTTGTTTAAATAACACAGAATATAAACAAAAAATTTCTGTTATCCAATTAGGCCTATGGCAGCACTTTCCAGTATAATCAGAGCTTGAAGTCCACTATCTCTACTGCTATAGACTTCCAAGAGGACCTTTGCAATTTAGATTGGAAGGTTAATGCATATATAAATGTTATCATGAAATTACTTGTTAATTCCGCATTTACTAAAAGGTAAACATCAGTGTAGTCATTATGATTTTGCATAAAATTAGGGGTTTGGGGGGCTTAACTAGAAAGGCTCATGTTTCCCACTGTAGTTTGTAAGAAACTAATTACACCAAACTTAAATATAATTTGTCATGTATTCATCAAGTGAAAAGCTACCAGGGAGCCAGAAAGCCTTGGGAAGAGCTGGAATGCATGAAGATGCAGTGTGAGTGGCAGGTCAAAGGCACGCTTTGATGTGCCAGCCCAGCACATCTGTCTGCTCAGCCAGCCTGTCACCAGGATCATCCTGTGGACTGAGACAGATTCGGGTCCTCAGCTCGTGGTGCTCCTTATCGCTGCTGAGGGATTAGGTTGTAATCTCCTGCTGTAATTGTAGGAATGACACCCTGCTCCCTGCTCTCCAGAGCACGCGGCTCTGGAGGAGCCACGCGGAATTTTGGTGCTTCTGCCGAGCTGCAGAGTGGTTCCCTATCAGCCACCAAGCCATTTATCCTCACTCTCGTTTGCAAGCAATCATTCCCATCAGACCCACCACCACTTTTGTAGCTTTCTAATATTGTTTCTAGTACTCCCACCTCTCACTTTCCTCTTTTATATTTGGGCTAATCCAGGCAGTAAGAGCCCCTAAATGACTGTGTGGGAGATTAGTCTTGGTGGGCTGATAAACCCCAGAGCACAGCCAGATGACCCAAGCACTCAAAAAAAGGCCAAACACCAACAAGAAGCCTCAGAGACAAAAGCAGAAGAAAGAAAAAGCACTGATGGATAAAGAGATCCCACAGAAGTCCAAAATGTGTCTCCAGACACAGACAGGGCTTGAACAAACTTGTGTGTGTGGTTTTTTTTCCCCTTCCTTTTTATGTCTATGTAGATTAATAAAGTGTTGTTTTTTTCCTCCATTCCCAAGTTAGAGCCTGCTTTGTTCTGTTCCCGGGTCACATCTCACAGTAACCATTTTGAGGAATACACCTTTCATGGGGGCACTAGCACTGTGCCAGAGTCAATCCATGACAGAGGGCTACCAGTGTGGCATGTGAAAGGAGACAACAAAGAGTGGGATTGCCCATCAGCCATCAATGCTGAAAGATGTGGGAGCATTTCCATGTACACACCACACTCATCAGGAAAGGAGAGTGGAAATTACACTGAAGAGATGCAGCTGAGAGTATCTGTTGTATCAGGGGGTCTAATGAAAAAAGAAACATTCTTCTTAAAAGCTACTTTTAAAGATAATTTCTTTGCTAAAGGACCTCCCCAGCTTGGTTTAGTGAAGTTTCAACACATTTATGTTTGATCCCAGTTCTAATTCTAGCTTTACAATTTTAGTTTTACCTTAAACTGAACCCAGAAAATGGTTCACCCTGAGAGAAAACTACTATTAATTTTTATACCCAAAACCTCACACATTTCCCCAATAAACTGTTAGAAGGTTTCCCAAATAAAAATTTCAGCAAGCTTCAAGTCCGTGGAAATCAGGAACTACATATTTTCCTACACAATATGTACTGAAGAATGAAGAAACCATAACCTTAAGAATGATTTTTTTTTTTTTCCCAAAGCTTCTTGACATGGTTAACTGTTACAACTGACAATGATTGTGTCTCCATCAAGTATCTTCCTAAACTGGTAAAGGACAATTGTGGTCACAACACAGTGGCTCATAGCACAGAAGAGACAATGTATGTGTGTTCGGGAGACTTCAAATTGTTGGGCAGTCTGGAAGATTATGATAATCTAGTGTGACCTCCTGTGTGAGACAGACAAGACCATTTCAATGGTAATATTGCAAGGAAGAAAAAACATTTTTCCCTGCACCATAAGCAACCACTATCAACCCAATTTCAGAATATTATTATGTTCAAGTTTTAGAGGCCCAGCTTTGCCCCTCCTCCCCCCATCTAATCTGTGATAAACCACATGAATCTTTGAATTGAGGTCTCTGAACCTGACTAGTCCTCAACATTAAAAAACATAATAATTTCTAGCAAGCTAAACCTGAATATCACAATCACTTGCCTCAAAGGAGAAACTGCTTCTTTGCTGATTGAAAATGATGACACAACAGATGGATCTGGGGTTTCTGGAGAAAGTGCTTTGTGTTTTCTTCAGAAAGCAAAACAATGTCACTCCCACCCACTATTTTACTAATCAATATATTAAACACTGTGGAGACTGCTCTATTTTTCTACTGAAAATGGTAGATTTAAAAATATTGTTACTTTTTAAAACTACCAAATAATTTTTAAAAGCATATCATTTACATGCTAAAAGCCTTTTGGAAGAGTCCAGCTTTCTCATCTCTCACTGCAAAGTAGAGATAGGAAGTTTTTGTAGCTCTTAGTCCTGGGAGCCATCAGTGCATCATAGATTAAGGATTCATATAAAATAGCATTTAAAAGCCATTGCCATTTTTCCTTCACTGCTGATTTTTTACTGTGACTTCAAAGACACTGCACAAGAGTATCATCTGTTACCAAACATTCAGATTGCTTTTTTTTTTCTTTTTCCAATATATATACAAGCTTAGAAAACAGCAAAGAAAAACAGCAAATTAAGATCATTTATTTAAAATATTTGTAAGTAACACTGTAACACAAGTGACCCTGCAGTTTGCCCACAGAAAACTAAATTTAAAAAAATAAATTCAGAGATGGCAGCAATTTTCCTCTAATACGGATGGAGACATGCTTAAGACAGAGCATCAGATCTCCCTAGGCATGAAATTTGAGAATTTGTATTGATGGGCAAAATGAAGCAGCTCCAACTCTGCATGACTGTTTTTGCATCACTTTGGTTTTTTGCATTTTTCCAGCTTGTAGCCTTGGAGCTTCTTTTGCATACAGAACACACATGTCACCAGTTTAATTGTTGGTTGTCTTACAGTGACAGAATGGTTAGAGTAACACATCAAGAGCGAGAGAATGACCTTTGGCAAATTAAAGGAGGCCACGTTGTTTTTTCTGTCATACATCACATGTTACTTTAATACCTGTCTCAATGAAACATCAGCTAGAATGGCCTTTTTCTACAAATGAAGATACACATTTAGGGAAAAATGCAGACATTCTTTGGAAATGCACAGAGGTATTTATGTTCATAACATTTTGCTAAATTGTTATTCTTAAATACTTAGTTGCAACTAAATATGACCTGTACAGTTTGCCCAGTGAGTCTGCCATGATCTCCCAATGATACAAACACTTAATTTACAGCAAGGCAGTATCTTGCCAGTAACTTGACCATCCCAGAAATTTCACATTGGTGAGTTCTTTCTGTCTTGCTTACTCCATCAGATTCTATCCATCCTGTAAACAGTACAGTGGGAAAGGAGAAAGAGCAGTACAAGTTCCCCCAGAAAAGAGAATCTTCCAGTGCCTTTTGCACAAGGCATGAAACACTTGTGCCAGCCATGCTCTTCCCTTTGAAAGGCTGAGCAGAACATCTGAAGTTGAACTGTGGTGTTATCCGCAGAACAAAGCTCTTCTCCAATTACCCCTCAGTACAGTTTTAAATAATGTGCTATTTACATTACATTCTTTCATTTACAAGCACATGTATGCCTGCTGGATGACACTCAAATGCCTGACCACTCATGCTCTACATGCTTTATAACAAAAGTAAGTACCATGAGAGGTTATTATGAAGAAAGTACTGAATTCTGGCCCAAGCAGACAAATTAAAATTAAAACACTTAAACGTGCTACTGCAAGTGCAGTGCAGTTGATGTCCCATATGACTGGTATCTGTTTTTGTACCTTCACTACAGATTGCTTATTAGGGTCACTGAGTTCCTCCAATGAGGAAGGCAATTCTTACTATTATTTGTAAGAATATAAAAATTGCTACCAAATAACAAACTGCAGAAGGTATAGCTGTCAATTACTTGCACAAATTTAGAAAGAATTATTTAAAAATATTAGTCCTTAGCACAGCTGGTGCTGCTGAGGGCTACAGCAGAACCTGAAATACATGATAATTTTGCAAAGCCTATCATATCCTTTTACTACAATCCTGCTTTTTGGACATGGTAGGTAATTGGGTGTATGAAATATCTTGACCAGTTTTAAGGAAGATGCTATTAACTGAATGGAAAAGTAGGTTGACATAAGCTTAAAGGAAACAGATTTTTAGCCCAAGAAACACTTAGGAGCTTTGGGCTAAATGCTTTAGTTTATACAAAATGTCACACACTTTAGAAATGGCTGCTTAAAACAATTTATCTGCTGAGGCTTTTCTTTCTTAAAATTTATATTATTCAGCATACTAATACCAGGGCTGAGCAAAGGTGAAGATGGTACAAGAAGCAATAAAAGCTGCCTAAAAGCTGCCACTGCTTTATGTCATTGACTCCCACTGACTTCCATGTATTATTGATTACTCAGTGTAAATTAACCTGTTCCGGTAATTGTCTTGCTACTGATATCCTCTGTACAACCAAGTACTCATCACCCTGGGTTGCAGAAGGTAAATTACACTGGACTTACCAAATCCAAAAGCACTGGAACCACCAACACTCTGGGAAGCCTGGACACTGGTAGATGTGTAGAGCCCAGTTACCAGTAAGCCATCAAAGAAGGTACTTGTCGAAATAGTCACTGAAATGGGAGAAATAAAATATGTGTAAATATTCAGGTTAAGATCCTATACACTTTCTGTGAGCAGGCTCTTGCTCTTGAATGGGATCCCATCATACAGTCCAGTGAATCCATCTGAATTTCGCCAATATTTATGCTACTTTTACTTTCAGTTGGTGCTTGGGAAGTTACCTTTGCCAGGAGCATAAACTACGTTATTAATGAAATGCACAATGAGTTAGAAAATAACACACTGGAATATATGGCTTGTAAGCAATTGTCCAGACATTAAACTGTAGTAAAAACAATGAAATAACCAGGATTATGGTACTGTTCTTTCTAGATCTAAATAGAGTGCCAAGTTACAGTTATCATGCTTATTATAGTATTGCACATTTAAATTATATGGGCATCTGAGACATTACAGATTGTGTGTATTTAAATAGCTCAGGAATGCATTTTTAAGAGATTCTTAAGCAATAGCAGAAAACATCCAAATAAAAACTACAAGTAACATTGGAATCTATACATTCTTTGTTAGAATTGAGAGTTATTGCAATATTTATTCAATTCTTGTACACATTCATTTTCATATTTTTACTTTGGTGTATTTGACAAGGTAGCCGCACAAGGGAAGCCAGTTGATGTACTCTTTTTGGATTTCAGCAGAACTTTTGATACTGTCTCTCCTAGGATCTTTCTGGACAGAATGTCCGGCACACAGATAGACACATCAATGACTCACAGGCTGGGCACAAAGGGTTACAGTAAATGGGGTGGCATCAGACTGCGGACCTGTCACTAGTGGGGTTCCACAGAATTCCATCCTGTACTCTCCAGGCCCTGTTCTCTTCCAGATCTTCATAAATTATTTGGGCACAGGCATGGAAGGGATACTGAGCAAGTCCAGAGACAGTACAAAACCAGAAGGAGCTGTTGACTCCTTCAAAGGCAGAGAGACCTGCAGAGAGACCCCAACAAACCGGAGGGCTGGGCAGTCACCAACCATATGAAGACCAATAAAACAACAAAAAGCTCTCTCTGCTGAAGAAGAGTCTTATTACTTGTAGCCTCTTACACTGAAGATGCATCCAGACCTCAGTTACCACACTCGTTCTGCTTCATACCTCAATCCTTTTTATTCCCTTAACTTGGAGAGATCAGTGCTTTTTGGGGATTGCTGATAAACTCTGACCACTCCTAAATTACATTCTTCCTCCCTGTATTTCCCTCTTTTGCTGGGGCCATCATGAGCCAGTGACTGGCCAGGAAACTGAAGCAAGGTACTCCAAGGTGACTGCTAGGACATTTATTGGTGATACACATTCAACAGAGAAACTGGTGGGTTTCTTAAGTCCTAGTAGCCAGTGTTTCCTCTGTGGTACACATTTGGCTTAAAATTAGTGTTTAATATTTTAAAAAATATTAAAATGTTGAAAGTAGCTTAATTTACTTTGAGCAGAGTAGTATTTACCATTTAATTTATTTTTCAACTCTTTGTATTTAATTATCTTATTTTCTTTGATTATTCAATACTACACTGAGTAAACCCTGAATCCAACTTTTCTGCTCCCATGACTCCAAATTTCAGTGTTTTGCAATAGACACTTCCCTGAATTCAGATGCAGGTTCAGAGCCATATGTTCATTTTTAAAGAACAGGCTACTTCTGATACATGCTAAAAGAACAGCAAAAAACTCTAGATTTTTTAAAAAATAAAAGATTTAATAAGGGGAGTAAAATAAAATCAAACAAGCAAACAATGATTTTTTTTTTCTGCATTTGATGATGAAGTGGTGAATAAATACATGACCTTTTCTTCCCTTTATTCCTTTAAACCAACAAAGAGGCAAAACATATGTTGAAAAGTACGCCTATGTGTTATTTTTGGAGACTTGGCAAAAGAGTCAGTGAAAAGCACTGATAGAAGGGCACTGGGCCAGTACTTTGCTGCCATTTTGTTTCCCTGTAGGGAAGCATCTTATTCTTTACTGGATAGGATATAATGCAAAAGCCTACTGTGAACAGGTGACCAGTTTCTCTGTGGGAAAGAAGTGATATTTCACAATGCCTGTATTTGACTTTGGACATATTTGTGTGACTGTCAACCCTCATTTTACATAAGCATGTAATAGGTCAATTTTTATTGTTGAAAAATTTCCAACACAGTATGGCTCCCTCATTAAGCCTCTGGGAAACTGCACAAGGCCTCTAGCACATTTTTTAAAAACAGAGCACTAGGCTGTTATTACACACGTGTCATACATTTTAGAATAATTCCATAGTTCTTCAAGAAAAAAAATTAATCACGACAATCTCAGTGATGATTTTTTTTTTTCCTACCCACTGGTGAAATACATCAAATTCCCATAAAATAAAAGAAAACACACAGTATGCCAAGTGATAATGACTAAGAACAGGAAAGCTGTGCTAATGCACAGCCCAGCAATAGGACTGTGATTTATACAGGGGCTAGGGCTTGTTACTGAGGGGTCCTAAATTCCTCTTCCAAAAGAACAAGAAGTTTCCCTCCACCAGGCTTTGTTTGTGCCTTTACACTGGCTCATGACATATGCAGTTGATGTCAAATATCTGGCACTAGAGAAGCAAGGACCAATGCCATGACCCACTGGGACTTTGGGAAACATCTGGAAGGACACAGAGCAGCCAGGGCCGGGCAGGCAAGGGGGGCTCTGGCAATGCCCCAACGCTGCCCCATGGCACCCAAGGGACAACACAGCAGCAGGTGCCATCTGCGAGCCCGAGCAGCACTGCTCCTTCCTACACGAGACCCTTCTTTGGGAGGAGAATTCGGTGAGTGAAGCAGCCAGGAGGCCTTCCTGTCCCTGGGATGAGTGTCTGGGCAGGGGTGTGCAGGACCCTGCCACCCCCAGAGAGCAGCCCCCCGTGCCAGCCCTCCCGGCTGCTGCACCAGGACAGGCAGGGATCCCCAGTCCCCTTGTCCCACCCCTCACACCAGGGGTGGCAGCACATAACCCACCCTGCAGATGAAGGTAGGGAGCCCTCAACTGCTTTGGAATAGTCCAGCAGGAGGAACCGAGAACATCTTCCCAAGAAATGCATTTTGGAGCAGCCTACTGATCAGACAATATCACACTGCAAATTTTAGAGGCAAAGGTGGTAACTACTTGAAGAGTTGCTGAACACTTCCTTCTATTTTCAGTTCCTGAGATATTTGCCGATATTTACTCCCTTGGACTACTTGGGTTGGTTTGTTTTTCATGGTGTCTCCCTCAGACTCATTTAATTATTTAAGGAAAAAGGAATTTCAGTCAAAATGTTTCATTTCTGAGGTGAGCTTAGAGGAGAATACGTTGCCCTGGATGAAAAACTCTACTGTCCTTTCCTTTCATCAACTCTTCTGCTCTGAAGTATGAGAGTGTTTCTCCAAGTTTGGACAAATTATATTTTATATGTATACACGTTTTAAAAATAATCAGAGTTCACATATGCTCAACAGAGACATTTTCATTTTTAGTGTCTAAATATTTCTTCAGACTCTGTCCTCACTTAGTACTCTTAGAGCACTCTCTGACTAATAAAAGCTCACTGAAAAAAGTCCCATGAAAAATATTTCAGTCCAGCTATACTGCTTTGTTGGAGCAGAAGTGCTTTGTGAAGATATCATATTTGATGATGTTTTGATCTGGAAAGTTTCTCAGTGTTTTAAAGCAGGAAGTCATATCTGCTGTCTGGAGAGAAAGGGGAAAGAGAGGGATCTTTATCAAAAGTCTAAGCTTTCTGTGAGAAGTCAATTCATCAAAATCCCACTTCTCAAAATGCTGAGAAATGTGCAAAATGTTACAAAGTTGTTCCAAAAGTTTGACCAATACCATCACCAATATCTTAAACTTAGGAGACAGAAAAGTAGACCTGAGGGCAAAAGTGAACTAGGATGGAAGAGGTGGTGACTGGAACCAGTACAGGGAATAAGGAAATTTTTAAGAAAAAATGGGGAGTGATGAGGGTGAGGGGACCACAGCTGGAGAAAGTAGCCAAGAGAAGATGACGAAAAGCAGATGGGATCTGCACCTGTAGCCTGGAAATCCTAGAAAAGTTCAGTATGAGGGTCTCACAGTAAATGGGAAGAGACTCCAGGTGTAAAACCCAACAGCAAAGTGTGGGTCAGCCCTACGGGCTGGTCAACAGCCAGGAAAGAAATCCACTGTCTACTCTTAGTCCACCTTCTAAATCAAGTGAACAGTGCATGATGGATATGAAACATTCTTGTCCACAAAACACATGGACAGGAATGCATGGATTAGTGAATAACTCCAGTTTATTTTGTAAGAGCCTAGGAAATAGCTCCATGAAAAAGAAATCATACTGGGGCTGGGAAACGCCATGGAAGAATCCTCTGGTGCTTTTTTGCCCTACCCTTCTTTCTGTACAAGGACTGCAGTCACAAAGTGTGTTTCTGAGAATCACGAGGCCCTCAGATCAATTTTCCACCAAAAATCACGGGGAGTTGCTGACTGCAGCTCCGGCACTCTCAGCACATACCTGCTGCTGTGCTCGGCTGCTCACAAGGCTGGTTTGGCAGCACACAGGCTGGCTTCATCCTGCCCAGGCCACCACCTCTGGGAAGCTTTGCTGCTACTTCCTCGGGAAGGGAGGGGATGCAGCAGCCTTTTCTGGAGAAGCCTTTCATTTTGCACAAGTTTCTGTGAGAGCCCTGGCGCTGGTGCTTCCCGTGGGACAAGGCACAGCAGAGCCTCTGGCAATGCCAGGAGCTGACATGGCTCAGGGAGGAAGCGGGTCAGGAAGGAGGAGGCTGGCAAACATGCTGCTGAAATTATACCACAGGTGGAGGTAGCAGCATAACAGGAAAGACCAAATGGAGTTTGAACTGTAGTTATAGTCAAATATTTTTAAGAAATTAATGCTGTTCTTATAAACTTAATTTGCACTCCTTTCTGGTGCTGTATGCCACACATACTGCATACTCTTACAGAAATCTATTAATCAGTGTAAGTAATTGCATACAATTTGCCTTACATTCTCTCGAGGGACTGATCTAGGCTGTTTTTTTTATTTATATTCAAAATACCCAAAGTACAGCCAGTGCATCTAAACTGTAAAAGTAGAAAAAGTGCCAGGTGGAGAAAAGGATCATCTCAGGAGACAGCTGTCACTGACAGGTCTTACCTATTTTGGCTGCTCTTCAGCACCAGCTGAATGCCACTAAGAGGGCTGAAATATACAGAAATTCCACAGAATTTGCAGCTGCTGTTGATGACAATCACAGAGTACAAGAAGGAATTTATAAAGGCAAAGATCTTTGATGCCCCACACACTTCTTAAGTGAGTCAAGACATAGCCACAGTGTAAAACTGCACTTCTGTATACCATAGAGAAAACAGAAAATAACTCTGGTATGTGAAATCACCACAGACAGTGGACTTTCTGAAATGGAGCTTTCTTTGATCAAAGCAATGACAGACACTTTTTAAGGCTCTTCTCAAGGTCAAAGCCAGTTAACACTGTAATGTTGCATCATCACACACCTGTGTCATGGCTGAAAACCATCCTCTTAGGAAATAAATTATTTATACTGAAGTAATGCTTTTGGAGTTTTTTTTTGGCTTCACTCCTAACAAAATACACCAGCCTCTGCAAGTCAGATATGCAATGGCACTGTTCAGAGAGGCCTCTGTCCCTTCACTGTGCTGCAGCATCCTGCCAAGGAGTGGAGACCATCAGCACAGCAAAGCCTGTCCATGCCATGCTACATCCACAGAGTATGCTGAATTGAAAGGGACCCACAAGGATCATCAAAGTCCAGCTCCTGGCTCTGCACAGCACCATGCCCAGGAGTCACACCATTACCCAAGAGCATTCTCCAAACACTTCTAGGACTCTGCCAGGCTGGCGCTGTGACCACTGCCCTGGGGAGCTGTTCCAGTGCCCAAACACCCCCTGGGTGAAAAACCTTTTCCTAATACTGAACCTAAACCTCCCTCCAGCACAACTTCAGGCCACTCCCTCAGGTCCTGAGGGAGGGACCCACAAGGATCATCAAAGTCCAGCTCCTGGCTCTGCACAGCACCATGCCCAGGAGTCACACCATTACCCAAGAGCATTGTCCAAACACTTCTAGGACTCTGCCAGGCTGGCGCTGTGGTCACTGCCCTGGGGAGCTGTTCCAGTGCCCAAACACCCCCTGGGTGAAAAACCTTTTCCTAATACTGAACCTAAACCTCCCTCCAGCACAACTTCAGGCCACTCCCTCAGGTCCTGAGGGAGTCACCACAGAGAGGAGATCAGTGTCTGCTCCTCTGCTGCCCCTCGTGAGGAAATCGTAGATTGCTATGTCCCCCCTCAATCTCCTCAACAAAGAGAAGATGTTCTTTGTCCCTTCCCAAGTTTATTCCCTTTTTTAGGCAATGGAACCTTTCTGCCACCCATGCAATGCCAACCGCAAGTGACCCATCCAGGCATGCAGTGCTCTCAGGGCACAGATAATACCAAGTCCAAATCCTTAAAATACCAGACGGCTCCTGAAATGCCAGCTACAGATTAAATTGCTAGTAAGAAGAGAATAAACCCCGATGCCTTATTTAAAGGCAACTGTTAAGACACCACAGTGATTAGAAATCTATAAATACTCAGGTAGAGTTTTACAGGTATGCTTTCCAAAGAGCGTGTTGATAAATGTACTTGTAAGTGAATGGTGGAGAATACTTTGCTACAAGAATCCAGAAAGTGTATATACTGAATTAAACCTTATTACTAAAAAAGAAATTTTTAAAATAAAAGTGAAATGCATGTTGACATCAAACTAATTTTTATGGCTCGCAGACATACTTTGCTTTCAAAAGAAAACAAAATTGAGAAATTCATAATTATACAGCTATTTCAGATATGAGCACCAGACAGACATGCAAGAACAGTATGAATCACAGGTCTACACATCATTCAGCAACAAAAGCAGAAAGCCCACAGGATTCTTACTCATCCTTGTTTTGATTTTCCCCAAGTAGGTGGAAGAAAACAGAAAAAAGACATTTCAGCATGGTTAAGTAAACAGATGAGCAGTCTTACAACTGCAGGCATTCTCATGTAGGTATTGGTTTCCTGAAGCCCACAACCAAAGCATTTAATTCACAATAACACACTAGTGATCTTCTCTTTTCTTGTACAGAACAGCACCATCTCTAACCTGTGATGCCCTCACAAATTATTCCAGTTAGCAATTACCCTCAGAGGGAGGGGAGTAAAAATGCACAAGTTTTGAACTTTGTACTAGACAGTTTAAAAATCCTATTTGGCCTTGCTTTGTGTTCCAGTATAGTTTCAGTTCTTCTGCCCCATGCTCCATCAAATCTCTGTGTCTTTATAGCTTTTCAAATCTTTTCCTAAACTGGTCATAAGCAACAGAGAACTGAAAATAGATTGCAGATGTGTGGCAAGATGTCTGTAACATGATATCCAGAGACATCATTTGTCATTGATGCAAAGAGTGGTCTATCAGCCTTGTGAAAGAACTATTTGCAGAGACATTACTTATATTTTTGAAAGTTCATAACAGGACAGTGACAGTGACATCAGTAGCAATATAAAAAGTGTTTATTCTTGTATTCCTAAACTACAAGGAATTGGTCATATTTGTTTACATGGTCCCAGATGCTTCAGAGCTCCCATCTCACTGAAAGTTCCACGGTTAAACTTGTGAACAGGCTTCCAATGTGAGACCCAAGAATCTGACTTCCTATGTATCAAAATCCCTAACTTAAATACATTTCTGACCCTATTCAAAACCACGAGAAACTTGGCCACATTGAGCAGAGAGGTGCTTTATTCCAGCTGGCATCACCAAACGTGTTGGCACAGCCCAGAGACCTGACAGAGGAGAGGTAAGGCTGGCTGCTGTCATAGCTGCCTGCTTATAACCAACAGATGGGCAATTAAGGCTCTCACCTGGGTAAGAGGATTCAAATCTGAATTTTCCAACAAAATATTGGTTTAAAATATTTTAAACTCCAGTGCCTGTGTGGCCCAGCCACTGTTCCTGAGCTTCAGGCAATGCATTTTATATGGGAAAAAGGGAATATCAGCTGGCACAGAGGGAGGCACGTCCTCTCTTCCTTTTGGGGCAGCCTTCTTGGAAGGAGAGATGGAGGTTTCAGTCAGTGGCCCAGTGAATATGTGCTACTGCTATATAAATCTCCAGAGAACATCACATCTATTTATGTCACCCCATTTAGGCTGTAAATCTCACCCTAATGTTGATGTTTAAAACAGACCAGATGAATCACACTCCAGAAATGTCTGATTCTCCTCACTGACTATAAAGGGAGCCCAGACTGTAAAGCTCAGCTGTAGATGTCAGCACTGAAGATGGCTAAACTGAGATTATTCCCACCAAGAGCCATTCACACAGAGTAACTTAATTATCCAATTTCTATTAAAATGTCCAACTACTGCCCACATCAGAGGGAACTAAGCAGGAATTAAGCATCCCAGAACCCCGAGCTCACCCGGGGACATCAGAGACAATGACTATCTTTATAGTCTTTCTTGTGTTATGCCAAACATATCACTAGTGCTTAGCAACTTAGCAAGCCCTTGTAGTACCAAACCACTCCAAAGGGTATCAGCAAATGCCTGTTATTCCATTGGATAATTCACAGAGGCCTGAATAGTATTAATGGAGTTTAAGCAGTAAACACAATAACCTGCGTGTCAAACGAAATGTGTTTCACTAAAATGTACATCTGCTATGTTTCTAAAAATTTAACCACTGAAATATTGTGTGCCATAGCCAAAACAACAATAATCATCAAAATACCATTTCCTGTTGGAAATGTCCTCCATTGAAGAGGACAGTTATTTATAGTCTTTGCTTAAGAAACACAAACCAAATCATATCATTTATTGAAATGAACCTCCAGGCAACAAATACTGTAAACATGGGAGTTATCAGCATGACATAAAAGCCAGTAAAATGTGCTTTAACAGTACTTACATGATTGTTAGACTCAAATGATTGTGAAACCTACTTTGTCAGTAGTAGTATATTATTTCTCTTATCCAAAGTCCCAGGAGAAGATGGGAAGAGCTGATGATCATTCCCAGACCTCACCAGCTACACAGGGCATGAAACAATCCTGGTTACTGGTGTATGTTGGACCTGTTTTGTGTCTTTATTCAGCAACCACCATTCTCCTTATTAAGTTTTGAAGCCAAATGCTGTCATGCTTCTATGAAAAGCATCAACATCAAATTTTTCTTAAAAAACAGATTAAACGTTATTGTGATTACCCTTTTATCACTCTAAGCCTGAGAATATTGACCCCCGTTTTGAAGCCTAACCTTATTTTTCATGCCTTTCAAGTTTATGTGAGGTTGCCTGTTTGATACCCATACATAAAAATTTCATATTGTTGGCTGTGCTCTCAATAAATTATTTAGAAGGTTTGAATATTTCTGCACAGTGCAGATTTTCAGAAGAGTTTGGTAAATCCTTTTATTCTGCTGTCCTCAAAAGGCAAACAACCTCTCAATACACAATTAACAATAGCATTAAAAGAGAAAATGAAGGCTGGCTTGAAAAGAGAGTAATTATAATTATCTACTAGGAATTTATTATGACTCAGTAATACCTAAATATTTGCAAGATCTTTTGTCTTAATTCTAGCTAAGGAAGCACACCCTCTAAAACCAGATTCTTGAATATGTTTACCTCAGGCTAAAGTAACACAAATCCTCTTACAGACACATGAATTATGACGAGCAAATATCATGAAATGCAGGAGTTCAAGTGATGCTGGAGAACAAGGAAGCATCTGGCTGCCCAGGCTTGAGAAGGTGCACTGTTCACTGGGTGACAAACTGGGTGGCTGAGCCCAAAGAGTGGTGGCCAGTATTGGGCCCTGTATTGGGACCACTCCTTCTGAATATCCTTATCAATGACCAGGGTAAGGGGATTGAATGAACCCACAGTCAGTTTACACTTCTACTGCTTCAGGTGACAAGGAGCTCTACCATTTATTTATATAATGCATGAAAATGTTTTTCCTTATTGTTTACGTTCTCTTTTCTCTTAATTATTGCATTTTCAGTGAAGTATTTGCTTTGTCAACAGACTTCAACATTTATAGATAACTTTCACAACTCTCTCAACTATCCTTTTCCAAAATTAAGGAAACTTACTTTAGCTTCCTATTACACAGGAAGATGCTCTCTCTATCATCATCAGCTAGTTTTACTCTATTTTTTGGAATCAGAGGCAACCAGATGCATCCATGGCACAGAAATCTGGGTATAATGTTGTAATGCACACGCAGTGGTAAAAGTGATGTCAGTTGTTTCAGTCTTCGCTCTTTTCCTCATAATTGCTCAGGTTCAATGTGGTGATTTTTGTTTTTTACTCATGTTTAGCATCAAGGTGATATATTTTGGAATTCACTCCCAGTATCCTGTTCCACTTAGTCTGCATTATTTTTGCCTCTGTTCCCCACCACTATCTTCATTTTTCAGTAATACAGCATTAAATTTTACTACTTTGAGCAGCATTGTATATGATGCTGTTACCTTCTTAATAAGTTCCCATTATCATTTTGACCACTTTTAAGTTCAGGCATGAAGACATGACAATGACACTTCCTCATCAGCCACAGTCCTCCCACCTCAGAGTGGATTCCTTGTGTGAGATAATTCAAATGAAAGCTGGCACTGTCTTATAGCTCATGAACAAGAGTGAGCAATAAAGTTTCTGACTCCATTTATCTTTAATAAATTTGTGCTTATCTTCATTAAACCAGAGCTTAACAAAATTGCTTAATGGACTGCAGAAATAAGAGGCCTTAAATAACCTGGTGCTTTGCAGCCTAAATATGTTGGGCAACCAATATAGCAGCTGTCCAAGGGACACAGAGGTATTTTTTTAATACCAGACTTGGGACTCATCTGCCTGGGTGTGAGCATGCAGAACATCATCCTCCTCACCCAAACTGCTCATCTCAGAGTCCCTTCTGTACAACAGATATACCCAGCACAGCCTGAGTTGCAGCCTGTCCAGACCCAAATATTTTACCAAGTCAGGCTCTGGGAGGGCTGGCTGTAGATTTTCGGGAGGAAGGGGGTAAGAGTGCACAAGTGTCCTGATTAGAAGAGAGAAAATAAAGAAAATTAGCATGGAAAAGTGAAAACCGAAATGCACTGAAAGTTGCTGAGAACCATGAACAGAATGAAGAGGCCCAAAATACATCATACTTATTATTATGGGAACGGACACGAGTTCAAAAATGTGATTTAATTTTGTATGTATGATTCATGCAACAAAATAATTCTGCCTAAGTACAGTCCCTCATTTAGTTGGTGCAGAATGCCATTTAAAAAAAGCTACAGAACCCCCATCTATAAACTGGAACAATACTACTAAATAGCCTAGAGACTGATTGACATTTTAAGTTAAAGAATGGACCAAATGAGGATTTATATAGGAAAATATTAAATTGGGTTAAAAATATGGGTTTATATTAAATATATGGGTTATATTAAATATAAAGCAGCATTCGTACTGGCAGCCCATGGCTTGGACAGGAGCACTCTTTGCTGGGTTCAGTGCTGGCTGGATGGCCAGGCCCAGAGGGTGGTGGTGAGTGGTGCTGCATCCAGCTGGCAGCCAGGCACCAGGGGTGTCCCTCAGGGCTCTGTGCTGGGGCCAGCTCTGTTCAATATCTTTATTGATGACAAGGATGAGGGGATTGAGTCTTCCATTAAATCTGCAGACAGCACTAAGCTGGGGTGGTGTGTCCCTCTCTTGGAAGGTAAGATGGCTCTGCAGGGAGACCTGGAACAGTTGGATGGATGGGCAGAGTCTAACAAGATGAAGTTTAATAAGTCCAAGTGCTGAGTCCTGCATTTTGGCCACAAAAACCCCCTGCAAAGTTATAGGCTGGGGACGGTGCCCAGGCAGAAAGGCACCTGGGGGTGCTGGTGACAGCAGCTGAACCTGAGCCAGCAGTGTGCCCTGGTGGCCAAGAAGGCCAATGGCTCCTGGCCTGGATCAGGAATGGTGGGGTCAGCAGGAGCAGGGAGGTTGTCCTGCCCCTGTACTTGGCACTGGTGACACCACACCTCGAGTATTGTGTCCAGCTCTGGCCCCTCAGTTTGGGAAGGACGTTGAGATGCTTGAGTGTGTCCAGAGGAGGCAACGAGGCTGGAGAGGGGCTGGGAGCACAAGCCCTGTGAGGAACCACTGAGGGAGTTGGGGGTATTTGGCCTGGAGAAAAAGGAGACCCAGAGGTGACCTTATCACTCTCTACAACTCCCTGAAAGGTGTCTGTGGTCAGGTGGGGTTGGTCTCTTTCTCCAGGCAGTGACTGACAGAATGAGAGAACAAAGTCTTAAGCTGCATCAAGGGAAATATAGGCTGGATATTAGGAAAAAGTTTTCACAGAAAGAGGGATAAAGCTCTGGAATGGTCTGCCAGGGGAGGTGGTGGAGTCACCATCCCTGGATGTGTTTAAAAAAAGCCTGGATGTGACACTCAATGCCATGGTTTAGTCGAGGTCTTGGGGCATGGGTTGGGCTCGATGATCTTTAAGGTCTCTTTCAACCCAGTGATTCTGTGATACTGAATTCTGGCATATGAATGGCTGGGCTGTAACAAGTGTTAATGCAATCCTTTGACCATACATTGTATATTAATACTGCAAGTTCAAATCCATAAAAAATACTGGTTTCTAAAAGTTCAAACCTGAACAACATGGAAAAGAATCTGAAAAAAATAAGAAAAACATCCACTAGTCCTCGGACATATATAAACACCTAATGAAAATTGAGTCAAATGAAAATAATGTGCTTAAGAAATGAAATTCCTAAAGTAAGAACAATAGTAAAACTCAGTGGCATCTGTTTGTCTCATCTTTATGGTTATGTGGCTAAATGGGTCAGAGGCAGAGATGGGGACAGTCAGACAATACATATGCTTATTCTTTATGGTGTAATTTTTCACAGTGTGGTTTGTAAAGGCTGAGCATTCCAAGCGACTGGCAGCTGCCTCAGGAAGGGTATGGCTCCAGGTACATCACTTTAGCAAGAGCTGTTGGTTCTTTGTGTTAGGTTTGTTATAATGGTCAACTACTGAACAAGAAAGAGAGGGCTGGAACACCAGCACAGTGGCAGGTTGTGATTATGAAACATTTGACAGGACTCTGTGGGAAAATCCTCAAAGTGCCTTCTCACTGTTTTGCTTGTGCTAAGGGTTGGATCTGAAGATAAAAAAATGTTCCTTCTAGACTCCCATTCCTAGATAGGTAACCACCATTCCAGATATTTTACCACCTCTGAATGTTCGCAAAAAAGTCTGAGTCCAACATTCTGATTAGGCAACCAGCCAAACCATGCACACACACAAAAATGCAACTGCAGCACAGTCACTTGTGTTGAACTTGTCATTATTGGTTAGCTGCTTGTTAAATACTTTACAAATGCAGCAAATTCCCAAGTGGTCACTTTCTGTTCTTAAAAAAAAAATAAAATAAATAAAGGGAACAGCATGGTTCTTGTCCCTGATGTGCCTAACTATCCCAGATAACACCAGTACAAATTCCCCTAGCAAATAAGGGATTTTTAACAAATCACTTCATGTCCTCTTTCCATACTGAAATTCCTTCTGCTCTGCACATCCCAGTGAAAGCAATAAGTATTCACAGCCATGTCCCTGCTATGACTCATATCTTGTTAGAACAAAAAGAGGCACTTGGCTCTCTGGAAAATAAATCCCACAGCCGCCTGCCTTGGACTGCTGCAAGCCTAAAGCTCCCTGGCTTGTGCACTGTTGTGTCACAGAGGTCTCCACGTCCCACAGGAGACAATTACTAAGAAGTACCTCCAGAATAGGTGAGGTTCTGCATATTATTATAGGAGAGGGAAAGGGCTAAAATGGTAAATATATTTATAAAGGCTCAAAAAGCACAGTTACTGTGCAGGAAAGTCAGTCACCTGACAAGCTAAGCTGCACAAATAGCACTGCCACTCTCCTAGACAAGAGGTTATTAGCAATAACTCAATAAATTAGGAAGAACTAAACTAATTGCCAGAATGACTTTTATTGGTATCCTCAGCAAGAAGACAAACTAGTCAAGAAGCATGATAACTAGCAGATCTCTGTCAGAAAAAAAAAAAAAAACAATGAAGAGATTTTTTTATCTTAGCATTTTTCCATCAGTTTGTCAATGGAAATCTTAAGAGTGAAACAAAGAAACTAAACAGCCTCCCTGGAAAAACCCCCAACAAACCAAATTAAGCAAACAAGTGGCAAAGTTAATCAAGTCTCTTTGATCCAAACACCACTGAGTGGACAAGACAAAATATAACACTGGGAACACAGTTAAATCCATGGAGCTCAGTTGGTCATTCTGTCTCCTGTTCTGTGGCATGTCTTCACATCACTGAATGAATATTGTCACCAAATAAGCCCCCAGTAACAGCAGACACCTACAATAACACAATAATGCAAGTGTACCAGCTGGTCAACATCTTACCTAAAAGGTGACGTTCTTCTTTGAGCCCCCTGTTCCAGTGCCAAATTGGACAGACACTTCTATCAGATTCCTCTCAGGAATTACTAAGGCCAAGGCAGAAGTGACACCAGTATGCTGTGATGGGTATAAACCTCAACATCCCTTTCCACAGAATAACTATGAGGTATTTGCACGAGCAAATATCTACACTTGCAAAAAAAATTCTGAGCAACCAGTGAAAAGAAACATGTGCCTAAATATGGAAGAGGAACATTTAACATTGTGTTCCAGCTCCTGGCTCAACAAGTAACATCACTGTCAACCTGCAATGCCTTGAATAAGAGAAAATAAGAGAAACTTTCTGCATAGGAGTAGACTCTACATTGGTTTTACCACAGCTGTTTGAAGTTGAACTCTCTGAGAAGTCAAACATTCTGAGAAAAAATGGCAGAAGTCACCATTGAGGGGGGTTCAATTTCTCCCTCTAATTCAGTAATTAAAGCAGAGGAATGGCCAGACATTAATAAAAGTAGTCATGCCACTTCATACAGATCTAGCTATGAAGAAATTAGGCATAAACAAATATAAGTAGCATGCTTCTGGGGAACCATATATTCAATATTGTCTTCCACTTCTGTCTTTTAAATCCCACAGTTGATTCAAAGAATGACTCTGACATTTGTCTAACCCCCTCAGTGTTGCACACTGAGAATGAGTAGGAAGACTCAGATAAGCAGAGTACAGAAAGATGGATCTGGATGTGAGTGTGGTCTGTGCATCAGCTGGGATGCACTGTACACTGAACTTCCAAAATACAGAATACGCAGCAGTCGGCAAGCATGGAGTGAAATACATTTAAAAATCCACACAACAAAGGGTGCTTTAGGAATCCACCTCTGTACATCTTTCACATTAGTTCAGAGACAGATGAATTCTCCCACCTAAAATCTTAGGAAACTTTGAATTTGCAATTTTGCTAAATAAGCCTCCTCAATAAGTAATAGAAAGTGCCAATAGTATTTGAACATTTATTATCTTGAATATGAAAAGAGGGAATAATGATCAGCTTTTTGGAGGCTGAAATGCTTACAAATTCATAAATTATATAGTATTTTTATTATGCCATTTTCAATGAAAATCAAATACTTTGATCTTCTCCAGAATCATTTCAGTTTGAAATTGAATATTTCAGTTCATTTTGTTAACCTGAAATGAAAAACCCCACCTATTTTTATCTAAATCAAGATTCTAATGTCCTTTCCAGACACTTTGTGCCAGGTGGTCCCTCCACCTCAGGGAGGCACTTCACTATGCTTCAACTTTTACAATCTAGTTAATACATCCAACCTTCTAATAGAGTAAAGGCAGCGAGATCCTAATCACAGACTTTGTGACACTACATACCAAAAAAAATACAATTTAATCTTGAGGTGACAAAGAAAAATGTGAATTTTGTATTCAATTCAATGAACATGAAAGCAAAAGTACAAAAAAAACCCCCATTTAATTTGAGTCCAACTCCCCTTTTCCAGATTAAAAAAAAAAACCAAGGAAAATAGTAGTTTTATTCCAAGTAAGGTTTTCATTCTGCAAAAGCTGCATTTTCTATCATAAATCATTCCTGCTGGAACTGGTTTTATTCCATTTCCTAGAGAGCAAAAGGGCACTTTACCTCTACTTGAATGTATTGTGATGCCTTCTTATGACTTTTTTTTTTTCTCTTTCACATCTGACATATTTTTCCTTATTGCTAGCCCTGAAATAAACATGACTAAACACAGTTTTCCTGTGGGCTCACATACAAAAGCAGTTTGGGCAATGTATTCATTTTGCTGTTTATATTATCCTGTCAAAAACAGGGAGAGCTTGGCAGTCCTCAAGTCTTGAAGAACAAAGTCAAAAAGAAACCAAGCTATCATTAGGCAGCATCTCTGAGCACACTAGTGTAGAGCTGCAGGACTTTTCTCAGAGTTCAAAATGAGATCTACCTCAAAAATCCCTTGGAAAAAAAGGTCACATTATAGATATTATATCATTTATGCTGGTTTTAGGCTTCCACTTTCTCACTCAAGGAGAACTTCCATGTTCCACATCTTTGTTATGAGACAGAGCGAGCTGCCTCCTCTCCTCTGCATTCCCACAGGTCTCCAAGGACAAGGAGAAATATGTGCTACAGAGATATATTACATCCAACTACCTCAGAAAGTCAGACAGCAAAAAAATTCAAGCCATTTAAGTCAAGAAAACACTCTTGGAATAGATATTTTTGGATGCACAACAGGGTGTTAACCTGTACCATTGCTGAGCGCATCCTCTTCTCTGTTAAACTTCAAGTTTGCTTTTCGCAGGAACCAGAATTCTGCTTCATACTGTGGAGAAGCACTCTTCAAAAGGGAAAAGCACTGCATCAAAGCAAGATTTCTACCTTGGACAACAGCAAATTGCTTGGCAGTCCTTTTATTATATTCAAGGCATTCTCAGGCAGCTGGGCCTCATTACAAGCAATGGTGCTTCAGCCATTAACTTCAGAGCGACGAGGATAAAGCAGTGAACATTTAAATCATGCTAAGCAAGGAAATGAATGAGCATGGAGCACTGCTGATACTGTATGCTAAGCATGCTTCCTGGGGAGTGCTGCTAAACCACAGACACTTTGGGACAGGTGCTCCTACAGAGTTTTTGTTTTCCTTCCAGCCCGGTGGGGCATTGCAGTGCCACAGCAGAATGAACACCTAAAAGATGAGGTCCATGCCTTCCTCTTCATTGTACCAATTCTAGAGCAGGAAACACTCCCAGGCAGAGTGCTGTTGCAGTAAGCAGCTTTTGGGGAACAAAAACATGGTCAAGAATTTGTATAGGATTTGCTGACTTGTTTGTTGAGAGTTTTAACAGCAGTAGTGTTGTAAGTTAGTGAAGGTAAATCACACTGGCATTTGGGCATAAGACCAGACTTGGAGCTAAGTCTCAAATAGATCTACAGGCTTCCATACAGATCTTTATGTTTCACACACCACCAGTAAACACATGAGGCTGTCTCACCACTGCAGTTGGGTGTTTTGATCCATTTGTGGCTCAGCAGCCACATGCCAACATGCCAGTCAGGACTAGCCCTTCTCCCCCAGAGATACTGACACTCATTCTTCAGCTTTTTAGTGTAATTTGTTCATTGTGAACCAATACAGCTACAGCCTGGTCCAAGTTTCACCTCAGACTAGATCCAGTACTTGCATAGTCTCAATACTCTCCCCAGATATTTCTGCTTTTCCAAGAAATGCATAAATATTACAAAGACAAAATTTCAGCTTTCATCCTACAGAGGTTGTACAAATTTTAACTGAACCATATTTTTTTTGAAAGGTAGACTTAAAAAGAACTTTAACAGCTGCTCTCAGACTTTAGGTGATTAATTTTGAAGTAGATTCTATGAAAGGATGAACAATAACAGCCAAAGGTTGAGGCATTAATATTAACCTGTAATAAAAGGAATGATGTTTAAACCATTCCTAGAAATAAAAGATGAGTACCTGGTCCTAGAGTGCTGGAAGAAGCACATAGCTTAAATTATATCCAATCAGGCAAAATACAGATATTAAACATTTATGAGCAGCTCTGATATATTCTGAATTAATCAGTTCTGCACATTTAAATGTTTTAATATTTAATGCTGCTACCTCAACAATCCTGAAGAAATATTAAACTTTTGTACAGTCTTTTGTAAGGGATAGCAAGAGATTTTACTACACATAAAATCTGAATTGTGGCTGTAGGTTTTGTGCTGTGCTGTGTTTAGTGGAGAGCCGCAATTATAATGTATTGAACTACAACTGAAATTCTGAACATTTTTACCACAGATGAAACAGAAATAAGGGCAGTAATAACATAAGTAACAATTATTAAGCCAGGGGTAAGTACATGTCCAATCTGATTAAGTCTCCTAGGCATGATGGATTACTCATGAAGGCTTACTAATATCATACTTTCGTGAAATCCCTCAGATGAGTGTAAATGGCATGCTAAAGGCATTTTAGACATTGCAGAGTATTAATGTTAGTGTGCTAGTAAAGTAAATCTTCTACAAAACACCAGCTGTGGTAAGCAAAAAATATATATAGATAGGGATATTTAGCTGTCCACAAATTCCCTCACTCTAAAAAGCAAGCACACTGAAATATTTTTTTTTGGTGCTGGCAATAACTGTAAATTTAAATACAAGAACTGTATACTAATTTATGATGAGGTTTAAAACACAGTGTTTAAAAGCTTATTAAAGATGAAAATGAGAACATGAAGACCTTCTTTAGAAGACAGTAAGTCACATATGATGCTGATTCCATTATTAAAAATTTTGCTTTGAATATAAACATATTTCTGAGATTCTGTGCTTTATCACCCCTAAAAAAAGTTAAAAATACTCTGAAAATTCCTAGATAAAACACTACAACAACAAACTACACAACTCTTGAGGTTTGATGGAAATTGTAAGAGGACAACAAATGGCATAAAGCCTCTGCTATGAACACGTGCTCATTTCCGTATCACTTGGACAGCTTGGAGTTCAGACTCTGCAACACCTGAACTCCTGCCCATCTCTTTGTCCCTTGTCATTCAGTGTAAATTCAACAAATTGCTCTCATTCTGCATGGTTTTGCCTGAATTATCATTGCAGACCACAAATCTGAATTTACCAGTGGTATTAAATTTAGAGCAAGGCAATTTCAAAGAGAACCACAGCAATTATAATTTAAGAGATAGCACATAAAAATCAGTATATGTACTTGGCTTGGTTGTTAGCCAAGACACGGCCTGGCTCCCACGTGAGTTATTTTTAAAAATAGCAAATTCAGCAAAATCTCCCCAGACAACAACAACAAACAACAACAACAAAAATCAGCACAAAGTCACAAATCTTTATTCTCTATTTATTTTTGGGGAAACATAAGCCTCATCCTTTAAAACCTTTCTAGCAACCAAATCTGCCACAAATGTTCACACACAGCAAAAGGAACAGAGATGCCCCAGTACAGTCCTTGCACCACTCTGTGGTCCTGCCAACCCACACTCATTCCTAGAGACCTCAAACAACCAAAACTTTCACACACACAGAGCCCTGACCCAGAGATTATCCTTTGTGATTTCACAATATTGCTGTGAGTGAACTCCAAAACTGGCAGTAATTCTTTCCCCTAGTGAGATGCTCACAAGCAGCAGCCAGAGTCCTTTACATAACCTGTTAAACCAAAAGTGGGCCCTGCATTCCCAGTGCTGAACTTCATTGTCTAAGAGCAAAGACAGACACATGAAAATATTGCAGGTGATTTCTTTGTGAAGGGTCGTGTTTGTATGAAAAACAGAGAGGAAGATACAGGGAAGTTAAGAGAAAAGGCATGAAAGAAAGCGTAAGGACAAAATGTCACAGCTGTGAGACCAAACCCTTACTCAGCTGATCTGCAGGCCCTGTGATGGACAAAAAGACTCTCTCACGTTGCTCAAGGAAATCACTCAGAGATCATCTCATGTCCCAGTACATTCAAGGAAAGAAGACTTCTTTAGAATAGGGAGGAGATAATCAAAGAAAAAAAATGGGAGATACCAATCTCTTTTCTTACTGCAAGTGATTCATATGATCCTGAGAAATCTCAGCTGGATCTACCATCAATGGAGAGGCATTACAACCATTGAATCAAAAAGGTGCAAGTAATAGACAAGACACAGGACATGCAAGTGACCCTCAACCAAGAGTTCAGAGAGAGTTTAAAACCAAACCAAAATGATGAACAAAAGCTGGCATGTGGCCACAGAGAGAAATAGAACTTTCCCAGGCATTGTCCTGGGAAAGGCAGTGAGAAGATCAGAGAAAAGAATGATAAACAATTCTTATCTTCACTTGCTGCACCTGTTGTTGTGAACATGTGGAATGTGTTATGGAGATTTGTTTACCAAAGGGTGGTTTCTTAATTAGCCAACCGTGATGGTGTTTTAATTAAAGGACCAATCAAGCACACATGTATCATAACTGTCTATAAGAGCAATGGGTTTCTTAACAAAGATTGTTAATCAGCTTTCTGTAACACATGGAGTCTATGCTGATTATTACCTGGCTGGGGGGGTCCATTGTGAAGATATTGGCATAATATAATTTCTAGAAACCTTTAATTTTTGCCAAAAAACTCAGGGAGTCCCTTGTAGATAGATGGAATTCTTATTAAGACAGCCATGGCAGACTTGGGGAATTTTCAGGTCAGAATGGTGAATTAATTAACCAGCCTGACCTGACTGCATAGACTAAGTTTCTCCCAAAAACAGGATAAGGGGAAATTTGGACAAATTTGAAATATACTAAGGAAGAGAAACTCTAACACAGGCCTGAACAAATAAGCAATCACATTGGGAAAGAGATAAAAGAAATTACAAGAAAAACCCCAAATTCCTATAGAATAACACAGGTACCTACACAAGTGAACTTGGACTTGCAAAACAGTATTAGAGAAAGGAAATTTTCCAGCATGTAACGTGGACTACAAATGAAAGGGTAGTGGATACTGGTTTGGACGCCATTATTTTTTTCAGCAGACATAGGAAAAAAGCTAAGAGGTGAACCTGTAATTGGCTGTGTATGTTGTTGACAAGGCTGGGGAGATAACTTGTCCCCTTGAAATACAGGAAAACAGGTTTTGATGGAAAGTGATGGAAATTTGAGAAAGCAATTCAGACAATTAAGGAATTCCACAATCTGCTGCCTTCTTCAGAATGGCAAAACCCCCATCAAGCCCTTATAAGACAACAACAACATTGTAACATATTAAAAATTAAGTGCATTGAGATGTAGCTTCTCCAGATCCTGGCCATTGCCAGTGGTGCTCTCGTGCCCCCCTGTGCAGAAACACAAAGGCAGCAAGAAAGGACAAAGGGTCACTCACACCCCTCCAGAGGCCTCGGATCCCAGGGGAATCTTAGCTGCTGAAATTTCAGTGCATTTGAGACAGCAGTCCATCCATTTGCAAACTGTTTCTAAAAAGCTACAGATAATAAAGATAATAATGAAAATAAAGATGGGAACTGTGGTTGTAAAGGTCAAATGTGAGATGTATGTAATGCTAGCACAGAAAAGCTGAAAGGACAAAGGAGAGTTTTTGCTCAGTGATTTTACATTTGAGCAAGGAGCAGCAAATTCTTCTTTGTAAGCATTAGGATTCCCTCTCCAAACCTCTCTCTTATTTATAAATAAGAAATTATACTGCAATGGATCACACCACATGGATAAGCTATAGAGAAGTATGGAGAATCTGCTTTCTGTGAGGTGCAGAGAGCTAAGCAGAGATATTTTAAAGACTTCTTACCTTTTATCATGGGTAAGCACTATAGATGTTACAGCAGGTTTGTTGTGCTCTTCCTAAACTGATCTGAAGAGTGGTAAGCAGCCAGCAGAAGCAGGTCCAGGTGGCAATGAAAGCACAGCTTTATCAAATACACTAATCCTCACCAATTTATATGGGTGGATGTTGCTTTTTGTGTGAGGGGTGAAATTAGCAGTTTTCTCCGGCCAGATTGCTGTATCTCGGGGATATCTCAAGGTAGGGTTTGGCATTAAATGAGAATGGAAAGTGACTAATGTGACTTATATATAAAAGACAAATATTAAAATTATTACCAAATACATAGCACAGCAAAGACAGACCTAAGCTATTCCACTGATTTATGCATAACTAAGTCTCTTGCTTGCAAAACAAATTCCTTCAAACTTCCCACAGATCTCATCATAATGTGAAGGAAATCTGTAGGTGCCAGCTGGTGGTCTCTGAGTTACACACATGCAGAACCACACAAGTTTAAGCTACTGTTCTGAAACCCAATTTTCACTCTCTCTCTTTTTTTTTTTTCCCAAGTGAAAATCTTTTTCAAATTGGCCAGTAATTAGAAATAGCAATACATAAATCTGCCAAACGTCTGTGCACCATTTTAATGAAAGCAAATCTTTAATAAACATTGATCTAAAAGGTGAGGTTGTTGGAAAGTTATAAGCAAATGTAACAACACATTTGAAATGAAAATGTCTTCAAGTTACAGCTAGAGCATGGTGTAGATCCTTCTGTGCTATGGTGGGTCTAGGAAATAATAGCAGTAGCAAAATTGTAAAACATATTGGGGATGGCAGGTGCTGCAGTTCATTGTTATGCTAAAAAACTCCTAGCAATTGTCTATAGCAATTGCAGCTGTCTTTCTTTTACCATAGTATAATAATTATCCATCTGATTAGCAAATGTAACCACCTGCAGTTAACTGGTTTACTGGTATAACTACTTGCAAGGATAAAATGCCTTTCAAAATCAGGCAAGTTAGTGATCAAACTGAACTGCCCTGTCAAAGTTTCATACTGAAAGAGTATTTCAAGTGGCTGTGGAATTATCTGCACTTGGGTAAAAGTGCTTAGAAAATGGTTTTTATAAGATGGGAAAAAGTGCCCTAAAAACAGCCTCAACAGATTTTAAAACACCAGGTAGCTCAGACACTATTCTATAAAGGAAAACTATTACAGCCACATTTTTATTACTAGATATATCCATGCCACTCCAGGCACCCAGGAATCTCAGCAAACACATTTAAATATATACAGCCGCTGTATGTGGTCAAGTTCTCATCCTCTCTCTCCTCTTGCTTCAATGGCTGTAATCTTCTTATAGGAAAAATCTGCTCCTCTTCAGTACTCTTCACCTGGGCCTGTAAAACTCTATGCAGCCACTTGCCCAGGGACATTTGACAGCTGAGTAAAATATTATTATTATGATTTTCATTATCATAAGTCGTCATGGTAAAGGATGTGGAGGGTAGATTTTCCATCTGAACCCTCAATTTTTCATGGCAATTTGATTGGGGTGACCTTGCTCTTCCATTTAATCTCACCAGGCAACAAAATATTTCAAAATATATGCAAAGTATGTCAGTGCCCTCCTATGAGACACACAGGTAAAACTGTTACACTTTTGGACAAAAATTTTCATTAATGCCATTAATGTCTCTTTTTCTGGCTATTATTGGCTTCAAGGTAATTTGTAGATAACACGAATCTTCCTCTTTCCTTGTCCCACTTTTGCTTTCTGTGTGTTCCATCAGAACAGACTAACTTTGAAACCTAAAATTCTATTTACCTACCTATGTAGCTTCCTTTTAAATCTGAACATGAGGGTTTTTTTCACTCCTTTTCTGCTTCCTCTCATTTAAGAGAAAGCAGTCCAGCAAGGAACATTTGTGTAAGCCTAATTTCCATACGGAAAACAGCACAACAGAACGACAAATGTGTTTCCCCAACATGTCTCTCACTAACTGTTGATCTCACCAGCTGATTTCAGCTAAACACAACCAAAAGGTAAATGCCTGGAAACTACTGCTTCTCTGAATCCTCTGAAAAATCAGTACCCTGAGAAGGGTGCCTCTTCATTCCCCTCCCTGTTTGGTCACTCCAGGGCTCTAAGTCTTTGAGCATCCATATAGAAATATCTAAAATCAGAGTTTTGCAAAGATTTGAGCACCAGGATTCCCATTAAATTCATCTGCATTCATACGTGCTGGAAACCCTTGAATATCTCATCAGTACATGCAATGGGTATTTAGAATCTGAGGCACTCCACATCCAGCCTGACATCTTGAAAAGTGAGAGCAGCCCCTGTCAGAGCAGTGAAGGAAGCTGAACCACAGATCTGAGCAAAGTTAAAGAAAAGAAGGATAACTAAACACAGTAATGCTCAGCACTGTGCAAGCACTGAGCAGAAGAGCTCTCTGTCCCCAGCCAATCACCTCCATGGCTGGCCTGGTCTCTTTGTCACCTTTGACATTTTATGTGCTTTTTCTAGCTCATTTTTTCTCAACAATTGAAAAACATATTTTGAAATTTAATGTGCAACAAATATAATAATATGTATATTCATTTAAACAATTCGGGATACATTGAAACCAAGATTTTATCAACGCAAATTTGCTATTGAGAACATAATTATAAAAGTAAGAAAATATGTCTTAAACACTAAACTGTCCACAGACCATGGACAAATATATATGTAATTATCTGAAAATTATTCACAGCAAAATACTATTAAAAAAAAACCCTGTAATTTTCATGGTTCACATTCTCTGTATTTCTGTTCACATGTAAACCTTACTGCTCCCATCAAATCTGCAGGCTTACTTGTGTAAATCATTGCTGCAAAGCCAGGTTGCAAATCCGCTAAGAAACTGAAATTTTGCAAAGAGAGAATTTGGAAATTTTTACTTAGGTATTTTTGGGGGTTCTTTAAAGGAGAGCAAGAAGTTGATACTTTAAGCATCTGATCTTCTCAGCACCATCTCCAGCTTGTCCTCTCATTGAACAAACACAGTTCTCTTTTCCTATTTTCTCTTCAGGAGCAAACACCTTTCTTGCCTTCCAAGAAGAGACAGCCTTGGGGAGCCTTGTGCTCCTAGAGCCCAGCTGGTATGCCAGGATGGAGCCCTGTGCCCCTAGAGCCCAGCTGGGATGCCAGGATGGAGCCCTGTGCCCCTAGAGCCCAGCTGGGATGCCAGGATGGAGCCCTGGGGAGCCAGTGCAACACATGAGCACCACTTGGCATCACACAAACCTCCAGTGCCAACCAGAACAGGCACAAAGGAAAGTTGAAGAGCCACTTGCTCTTCCTGCTCACTGCAACACCCTTTTGAAAATGTTTGAAACCCTTCTACAAAACCATAATTTGAATGTGTCTCATCTCTGCCCTCCCTGAGAGTAAGTTGATGTGTCACTTGGAGGCTGGCATCAACCATTTTTGGATGATTGGTTTCAAATCCTCTAATCAGCTTACCATCCAGTAATTGAGCTGTGTGTTGGGAAGGCCCTTCGAGGCGTGAGTGAAGACATTCTCCCTCAAGCCCCAGAGCAAAATTAGAGCTGTCATTTCCAGCCCCCCACGTTGCCTGCACCTTCCTGCATCAGCCAGCCAGAAGCTGCTTCTTGTGCCTGAGGGTGTCCTGACCCCCAGCTCCCCACTTCATGTGTAGCTCATGGAAATGCAGGGCAGCACCTTTGTTTCCCTTAGAAATACTGATCTGCTACTAAACATGGAGATTTAAAGCTAGGATTCAGACACATGCTTTCTTCTATTTTATCAAAATGTATAACCCTCACAAAACTACCCTTACCAGCCACTCTGTGAAACAATAGGAGACACGCTGTGACCCTCATAGTGGAAGCCCAACTCAGAAGTGATGTAAATAGCGAGGAAAATACATACATTAGTGGGGGACACAGTAACAGATGCAGAGCAAGATTTTCTACTTGCACAGGCAGCCCATAATGGGCTTCAAAAGAAGGGCAGCATCCTGCGGGGTGATTTCCTCCCATGCTGTCCTTGCTTAAAGGGAACAAATTACTGCTTGCCAGTAGGGATGATACAGCTGCCAGCTCCAGCACTCCCTTTCTGGCTATGCCACTTGGTGCAAAGCCCCCTCAGGAGGGTGAAACACCAGTTTACACCCAAAAGCAGCACGGACAAAATTTGCCCATTCCCCCTGAGCTCACACCTCCCCTGTCTATGCCATCCAGGACACCTGCCCCTCCATCTTCCCTTCACAGCCCCCCTCATTTCCCACAGCTAAAGGAGAAATGCACTGGGAGCTCTGTTTCCCTCTTCTCCCACAAACTAGCATGCCCTGGTTTTTATATCTTCCCTTTTTTATCTTCTTTTTATTATCTTCCCTTATTTCCTAGTTCTCTGTAATTATGTATTGGGACATCAAATGGTGAAACAGGGACTGCTTTTGAAGGCTTTTATAATTAGCTTTTCTATTGTGTCCTCTAATACCTCCTCTGGCTTTAGACTTACTTTTCTCTGTTCACAACCTCCTGAACATATGGCAGTAAATATTCAGCATGCTGTGAGCTTCACCTGGAGTCTACTTACAATATATCTGCAATGTAAATAACAGACTTCGTGTCAGTCAATTAATCACACACCAGTGCATGGCAGAGGGCAGGCAGATTGCAGGAAGGGAAATTGGAAAGTGGTGTCTTGATCAGCATTGGACTTCAAGTATTAAATATTACCTAAGCTGGCATGTTTCTCTGGCATCACTGCCTTTATCTAAAAATATTCTGTTACAATTGCTTTAGAATGAATTCAAGGCCAAATTCTCCACTCACCAGGACCATTTTGGTAACATTTCACCCAATGGAATAATGATCTCATTTCCACAGAACATGACCTAAATGCAAATATCATACAGAAACTAAATTAAATTAAATTTAATTTAATTTAATTTAAATTAAAGTGATCCCATGATGATGCACAAAATTAAAATATTGCCATTTCAGTAAAAATGTTTCTTTTTGGTAAAACAAATTCAAATTAATTATGTTACAGATGTGTTTTATTCTTGTTTTTGCAACCATGCATTTGAGCAAGACAAAATACTTTGTTTACCTGATTCACTTTATTTAACTCATGGGATTCATGAGGATATCATCAATTATAATCACAAACACATCATTTTATGCTTAAAAAAAGGGACCCTATTCCATTAGAGCTCTTCTAATTTGAAGATCTCAGAGGATTTTCTGCAGTACATTAAAATCCTTGTCATTCCCATGGAGGACAAGTGAAAAGACAGAAATAAATCATCTAATATTTAAGCACACTTGCATAGGGCACAGCACAAAAGTTAAGATCTCACGGGAAGAGCTTTGCTGATAACAATAAATCTCATTGAAGGTAACAAAGAAGCCTGTTTACGGCTGAGGTTCTCCCAGGTCTCACTGTACCTGGCCCTGAAGTGTTCTCTGCCAGGGCTGGTGCCTGAGAAGGGCTTTGCCCCAGGGCCAGCTTCAGGCAAGGGGACAAACAAGTGCCCTCAGCCACCTTCCACCCAGCTCACAGCCCTGCAGTTCAGCCCGACAGGTCTTTAAAGCTTTGTGTTACCGCCTTCATCCTGCTTCTTCTGAGAATTTATTCCCACAGGGATCCCTGTGCTCTTTCTTTGCAGTTTCCCTTTGCAGAAAGCTCCACCTTTTCAGGAGATGAAGAAAAACTTCAGGGACTAGATCAGCCTTTGGCTTAAAAGCCATTAACCTCTGATGGTCACCAGAAGAACTGGCTCTGCATCCAGGACAACAAATTATAGGGGACAAACAAGTGCCCTCAGCCACCTTCCGCCCAGCTCACAGCCCTGCAGGTCAGCCCCACAGGTCTTTAAAGCTTTGTGTTACCGCCTTCATCCTGCTTCTTCTGAGAATTTATTCCCACAGGGATCCCTGTGCTCTTTCTTTGCAGTTTCCCTTTGCAGAAAGCTCCACCTTTTCAGGAGATGAAGAAAAACTTCAGGGACTAGATCAGCCTTTGGCTTAAAAGCCATTAACCTCTGATGGTCACCAGAAGAACCGGCTCTGCATCCAGGACAACAAATTAGATCCTATGCATGACCAGAAACCCCAAGCCCACTGCTGCTCCTACGGGCCTTGGTAGGAGGCCCACCCCAGTGGAGAGGCCTCTGTCCCCATCACTGCCACCCTCTGCTCCCCCAGGACAGGGCCCCACGCTCCCCAGGCCATGCTGACCGAGGGGCAGGCCTCAGGACAGCCATGCCCTGCTGCCCAGCACCCTGTGGCTCGGGGGTGCTTTTTGTTTTCAGCTGTTCTCAGTGGGGATCAGTCCCTCATGGCAGCATTCCCCAGTGTCTGTAGGGCACAGCAGAGTCTTACTAAAGAGTTTCTGTGCCTGAGGGATCTGTAGGGCACCCCCCTCTCTCTCTGTGGTCTCCTGGGGCTAATAAATAGCTGAGCCCACCTGACTGCCTTCAGTTTTAGTGATGGCATGACCCTGGGTCCTTTTGCTCTGCTGGCCACCAATTGCCATCAAGCTTTCATATCTTTCATATCTTTGAGACCTGTATCCCTGTTACATTTGATTAACCAACGTTAACCAACACATTCCAAAGGGAGGAGGACAGACTGTGTACTGACAGTACCCTAGGAGAGTGCCCATAATTTTCTTCAGGGAAAAATATATTGATTTGCAAGGATAAGCATGCAGAAAAGGCAATCACACCACAACAGTGTAAATAATATTTATTTAGCACACTGATCTACAATGTCTTGTTATGCCAATGATAACAGAGCAATGATAACCAGAGCCAATGATAACCAGAGCAATAGAGGCAAAAAATACATACAAGGACCTTTTGATATTTGGGACATTACTATGCAATGGTACTAACAGCCACTGGGAGTAAAGGGAAGTTCAGGTGTTTAAAGGATGGCAGACCTTGCAGGGGTGTAAAAGCCACTGAAGTTCAAGAGATTTTAGTATTTCAGAGAATATGGATTTGAAGAGTTCCAACCAGCAGTACAAAAAGCATATACAGCCCCAGGAAGGGCCAGGTTCTGTGCTCAGCTCCCAGCCTCAAAAACAGAGAGGCAAAGCTGTCCCGAGGGACAGGAGGGGGCAGGCAGCCCTTTCTCTTTGCACCAGCCAGCTCATGGGGAAGTAGGGCAGAAAATTCCAAGGATCTCAGCCCAGGCCAGACCTGACATCCCCTTCCAGTGCAAGCGCTGCCAGTGCTGGGCAGGGGGATGTGCTGCCAGCAGCCAGAGGGGCTCAGGGGGGCTGGCACTGCTCCACATGGGAGTCCTGAGCAACAAACGGGGGGAAAAGCCACAGACCTGGAGGACAACACACCTGGCAGTCCATAACTCCACGATTTGGCCTCTGAAGTGCAGGTGTTTGACCCACACAGCACCTTGGGTGCCTGCACGTTTCCTGGCAGCCCTGGTGCAGCCACAGGCTGTGTCCAGCCCCAGGGAAACAGGGCTGTGGTGAGCAGCAGCTCCAGCTCTGCCTCCAGACACAGCAGCCCATTCCAACTGCAGCCCCCCCGGGTTCAATTAAGCAGCTTTTTTCTCTGGACAGGACTTGACCATGGAGCAATGCTTGAGTCAGAAACAAAGACAAGCCCTGAGGCAGAAGATCTGATGATATTTCTAAGTTAATTTATAATTGCAGTGCTTTTACTCTTAAAAGATAAAGTAACTAAGATGATGTTGTGATTAAGGTGCAGAATATCTAATTTGAGAGAAGTAAAAAAGGAAATCAAGGAGAGCTATCTATCAGAAGATAACTGCAAGTCTTCCCCCATCAGCACTATAAATCTTTCACTGAGAAAAACGACTACATTATAAAGAAAAAGAATTTTTAAAAAAATAAAAATTAAAAAGAAGACATGTTAAACACTACCTAACAAGCTTCATGACATGAGCACAAAAGTCTTAAATTCAATGTCATAAATTCAATACCATCAGAAGATTCAGATACAATGTCCTTGGAGACAGTGCTGTGTAAGTCAAGCACAATGTTAAAAGACACTGAAATCTTTAATATGTGTTAAATATTTTAAATTCATAGATCTGATTCAGAGAAATATCACAGAGGCATCATCAATCCTTTTTTCCCTTCTGACATTTATTTTTTATAGCTTTGCCACAGTTTCTGCAATTAAAAGATATCCCAAACGCTTACAGAAAACAGATGAGACAGAAAACTGACCTTGTGGATATTATCACATGCCATCATTATGCTTACTCCGATAAATACCCCCAAACAGGCTAAGATTAATACCTGCCCATATTTAAATTACCACTTTGAAAGAGATTAGACTTAAGGCATCCCACCTATTCCCAGAGGGAGCATGCAGTGATTATTCCTTACAGGTATTTACCAAGGGGAAAACACCTTGTTCAAAAGTACTGAATGTTGTGATAGTGCCATATATAAAACCCTCTCCTTTTAGTTTCACATTTAGGGCACATAAGCCTTTATTTTCTGTTTAAATGTACTAATCTTCTTAACGGTATAATCAAGCCTTTAATATATAATATTATCAGTTTATATTTAGAAGGAATAACCATCACGTTAGTGGTGATGGACATATCTCTCCATTCATCTGACTGAAATACCCTGGATAAATCCCTTTGCCCAATTCATTTCTGCAGAGACAGCAAGAGGCTTTATTTAATTTAAAAGCATTCAGTTGCAATATATTTATAGTTAATATGTAAAAATCCTGCTGTAAATTGGAGAAACGTTTCTTTCTTCTTCCATTTCTCATAGGAAAATGTTCCAGTTTGTAGCTTGTTAAGTAACACAGGCTACAAATTCAACAAAAGGTATTCCTAGAGTAAATAGGTCACAAAAACTTCAACTATCTTTGCATCCTTCCAAAGTTTTGTGTTCTTGGAAAGTAAAAATGAGCCTGAGCCCCTAGGTACAAATTTAAGGAAGTTCATATTTAAGCAGATCCCAGGACACATTGGGGTTTTTTTTAAATGGTTTTTGTTTGTTTGTTTGTTTGTTTGTGTTTGGTTTGGTTTGGGGTTTTTTTGTTTTTTTTGTTTTGGTGGGTTTTTGTTGGGGTTTTTTTTTGGGGGGGGAGGGTTGTTGTTTTGGCTTTTTTTTTTCTTTTTCTATTCTTTCACTGGAACTGGAAGATTTCCTAGTAATTCCTAATTCCTGCCCAATATACTAGCAGCTTTGTACTACATAAAAAGTGCCCCCACCAATACAAAACCTGAGCCAGATCTAAGCCACTGAAACATGATCTTTCTGGGAGATATTACAGGGGGATTATAAAGCACCAGCCAGCAGAGCTATCTTTTGGCACATGACAGGCGTTGCATTAGGCTGCCATGATGCACACATTAAACATAATAAACAGCTGCTATAGACCCAGGTCCCCAAAATACATATTAAGGGGTCTCTCACATATATTTCCTTGTGGCACCTCCTCTGGTTCTGAAGAGCACATTAAATGTTTAGCCACCCAAGATGTAGCTATTCATCCTAGCAGCAACCTGATTGCCTGCAACAGAAAAGCTCAAGAAAGAGTTAAATAGACAGGCATTAACAAAGAATATCACGGAACATGCTCTTATGTGTATAATTAAAACAAATGTATTATTATCCTTTAATTATACCTAAAAATTTCCAAGTTAATCAAAAATAATGGAGAAAATGCAACGTGTTATTATCATTCACTCCCAATTTGTCTTCAAGGTAAATACCTATATAAGATACTCATAAGTAAAACCCAATATTAAAAGGTCCATCAAATTCTGGCCTGGTTAATTACAAAGGAATTAATCTCTCTTTATACAAGAGCATAGTGTTCTTGATGTAAAAAAAGCACAAAGAGGATGATTCCCCTCTAATTCAAACAAATTACAAGCACTCTGCATGCTAACCATAACAAACACATGTTAAATTCAGCAGAAGGGATGAGAGCTGAGCTGGCATGCAGCTGGAACCTCTTCCAGATCATTTGACCAGGGAATGTTTTTCCCACCGACACATCTGCCCAGCAGTGTGGGGGAAGTCACTACATGGAAGCTGTGGATGGTAAATCTCTGAGCAATGAGCCCAGCATTATGAAAAAAGGAGAGAAGAGGGGGGAGAATTGGGTAAACTGAAAATCTGACTGCTTCCTCACGTGGTCATCTCTTCTGCCTCACCTGCCTGCACCTGGATGCCACAGTCAGCCTTGCCCCAGTGCAGCACCACAAGAGGGATGGAAACTGCCATCCAGATGTTCTGCACAAGGAGTAAATTTGGAAAATCTTCAAGAAGAGAGCAGGGTTAAATCTTGTCCCCCTGTCCAAAGATTTTGCAATGCATCACTCATTACACAATGCATCAAGGAGCTGTGGGCTTTGCTGGCACTGATCCTCTTCCCTGGTGATGACAGTCCTCACCTCCCTGAAGTGCTAAAAGTTGGCACACTCCAAGACAGAACAAGCAATTTTGGTTTGTCAACAATTTGACCATTCTGAAGATTTGAGGTATTATGCTTACTAGTATTTTAATGAGTTCTGCACCTCATGAAAAATCTACATGCTCTAGATAAAATACATCAATTAGAACAAAAAGGTTTCCTGTTTCTGACTGTTTGTATGTAGCAAATACTTGGTAAATGCAAAAAGTGCAGGCTTTGTAAATCTGGAATGAAAGGTCACTAGTTACAGTGCAAGTCACTCACTAGTGTTTCTTAGCAGTTAGTGAAATGCAATTGAAAGAAATATTGTAATGTTATTAATTTTACAATGTGCTTCCTCAAATGGAAAATATTGCAATTAGAAGGAGGATTTGCTCTCTACTGTAATCTCACTAATTGGGCAAAAGGCTCTTGGTGGGGAGTTGTTCACTGGGGTTTTGGGCAAGGTCCCAGAAGAAGAGTAGTCAGCATGTAATGCACCACCACCACTGCTCAAAGACAGTTTAGAGTTTAAAAACACCATTTGTACAAAGAAAACAGCCAGATGCCACGGCATTGGCATTCTGTCAGTGATGAGTAGCATAAAGGCTCCCTAACATCTGCTACCACTTGAGGAAACAAAACTTATATCTCTTTGAGTGAAAAGGTCCACAGAGTAATCTGGGCTGCCTGAGGCTGGGGAGGGACCCGTGCTGCTTGCTCCAGCCAAACCCACACCTTTTCATCTCTGCCGGCTGAGGCAAATTCTGCAAACATCACAGCTCTGCTGAAACTCCTTTGTACTTCACAACTGCATTAACTACATGTTGAAGGAAAAGCAGGGCAATAAAGAACACAGGGATCACTTCCCTGAAGGAAATAAACCTGCATCTCTCAAACGCATTTTCTACATCTGCTCTCAGCAGTTCATTTCTGTTTGAGGTGGACAACCTGTAAATATTATTCTGTGAAGAAAACAGATCATTTTAAAGACTTGAATGTCCTTTTGTCTAGTTCAATGAACCACAATTCTGTACATGTCCTGCAACAGGTTTTCCAGATCAGAAGCAGCAGTACCCTTTAACTGTAAGACATTACACTGCTGCAGAAGAAGGCAAGTGAGAGATCTCTTCTAAGCCTTTTTACCAAACACTGCAACACAGAAAAGATTTCTGCTGAAAAAGAGAACTGAAAAATTACTAGATGTAAAGGAAAATGCAGTCAACTTACACATTAGTAGCCACACCGCAACCACAGGCATCATTATAGAAAACATGAGTTTGTTACCTTGGAAATGTTAGTATTGTTACCAACTGCCCTTCTCTACCTTAAAGAGTGAATTATGATTCTGCAATCTATTTTGGGAACAAACACAAGGAGAGTGGTCTGAATCAGATCTGTGCAGTGGCCGGAAATTAAATGGTCAACTTGTCAGAAGTAGAACTGTTTGATTTTTGGTTCAGTGACCAAAATGAAAAGAAAAAGAAAGGAAAAGAGATCAGCTTGGGCCACCATAAAAGAAGTACTGCAGGATCTGGCACAAAAAAAATAAATTAAAATATCAGTTAGGTCAATATGAAAATCTTCAATGAACCCAAAAAAATTAGATAAAGACTTTTGTTCAAGCAGAAAAGTCTCATTCCATTTTCTGATTATGCATGTAATTTCTTTTTTTTTTTTCAGTCAGTTTCACAATTAAGATACTTTTCCAAAACAAAAATAAGAACTATGATTTGAATATATTTCAAATATTTAACTTCTCCCCATTTTCCATTAAAACTTTTACCAAATTTTATTCAAGTACATTATCAGTTTTTGTCTTTGACAAAATCAAATGACAAATTAATTCACTATGAACATGGAAATTCCAACTAAATAAATTCAGAGACTCATGGAATAGTTTTGTTTGGAAGGGACCTTACATATCATCTGGTTTCAATCCCCCTGCCATGGGCAGGGACACCTTCCACTTGACCAGACTGCTCAAAGACCCATCCAACCCAGCCTTGAATGCTTCTAGGGATGGGACATCCACAACTTCCGTGGACAACATGTCCAGTGTTTAACCACCCTCACAGCAAAGAATTACTTCTAATCTAAACCTGCCCTCTTTCAGTTTGAAGCCATTTCACCTTCTCCTGTCACTACATGCCTTTGTAAAAACCCCTCTCCAGCTCTCTTGCTGGCCACCTTTGGATACTGGAAAGCTGCTCTAAGGTCTCCTCAGAGCCTTATCTTCCCTGGGCTGAACAGCCCCATTTTTCTCAGCCTGTCTTCCCAGGAGAGGTGCTCCAACCCCCTCATCATCTCCATGGACCTTCTCTGGACTCACTGCAACAGGTTCAAGTCCTTCTTTATGTTGTGAACCCAGATCTGGATGCAGAACTCAGGTGGGATCTTGTGATAGTGGAGCAGAGGGGCAGAATCCCCTCCCTCACCCTGCTGACCACTGGGCTGCTTTGGATGCAGCCCAGGACACGTTTGGCTTTCTGGGCTGTGAACACACATGGCCAGCTCACATCCAGCTTCTCATCCACCGGCACCCCCAAGTCCTTTTCCTCAGGGCTGCTCCCAATCTATTCTCCACCCTGTGTTTGTGCTTGGAATTCCTCACGCGAGAATAATATCAACTTGAAAAATTATCTGACAGGGTATCAGCCACCAGCAAATGAACTATAATACTTGGAAAGCATAAAAATATTTGCCAGAAGTTTTGGATCTTTGTAGCAATCTGAACGAGGTTCTGAAGACTACACTTGTTTTGGGCCAGTCAGAAGAATTGTTGCAATTGTTGAACAAAAATGCTTAACACTGAACTCCAGCCAGGGATTCTTTTTTCCAAACATCTAGGACCTAATTTTTTAAGCACTTTTAAATACTGATTCTTTGATTTTGACACCTGGCATACCCACAAACTGCTGCACTGCAAGGCTGGACAAGAGTTTGTTAAACCAGGACCTTTGCCTTCACCAGTTTGGCTGTTTTGTTTCTCTGCAGTTCTTGCTATAATAATAATTTCATCCAATGTCCAGATGAATGTGTCTAATTCTGGAAGGAGTGTTGTTTTTTTCTAGCGATGCATTTCCCCTGTGAGATAGGAAGACTGGAAGGTTATTGTGTGCTGGAAACCACAGCTTGTTTAGCCAGAAAGATAAATATTATCTATATTTCTTGTTCTTTCCTATGCATTGTATTGTCCTGGAGAGCAGTGGGAACAGTGGAAGGCAAATGGCAGAGACCTTGCCAAGCCCCGTGATGTGATGAATGACTTCTCACATCCCAGGGCCTGACGTGGAGAGGCCACAGAGGGTCACACCACTGTTTTCAGATGTTAAAAAGGCTGATCACCCACCCATCACTTACATTTCTAGCACAGGAAGAGCTCCCCCATACAGGATCCACACGGGAAGATAGAGCTCTTCCATGAAGCATTTCTGTGCAAGAGCACAGGCTCCTGCCCAGGAAAGCTGATTTTCTGCATCCTCGCTATCTCATTTATGAATGTGCTACCAGACTTGATATGACCACAAACTACCTCTCAGCCACAGAGAAAAACATACTCCCAGATTTCAAGTCTTCTGGGCAGCGAGTGTTGTGTGCTTTCTCTTTTCCCATTTCCTTCCCCCTTCTTCATTGTCTTGTGCACACAGGCAGACAGTCAACTTTCCCTATTCCCCCACACATTCCCAAGGAGAAATTTACATATGCCACTTGTGGACAACCAATATGAAAATCCCTTCAAATCCAAGATGGGGCAGGATGCAGCAGGATAAGGAGGGGAAAGCAGCATTTGCTTCTGGATGCATGCCTGTGCATGAAAGGGAGCTTGCTTGATGGATTTCCCTGCACAGAGCTTTTTTCTTTGCCAACTTTTGATTTTCTAACTGCACTCTCAAAAATTACACTGGAGAGACGGAAAGAGGGAAACAGTGAAGTCCCTTATTCTGTGTGCTTTTCACCAGCTGGACCGCTCAGTGTACAGCCACATCGCAGCCAGGCTCTGGAAGGGAACATGGGATAGGTGCCAGCATCCAGCCATCCATGGCACCAAGCAATGGTGAAGTGGACAGTAGGAGACACAGACACAGCTGGAGCTTGGGCTGGCAGGCAGACCCTTTTCCTGTCTCAGCTCTCTTGGCCATACCTGTTTATTTACAATCTGCCCTTCAAGTGGACATGGGGAGGAATAAATAACTGTCTAATCTGAGGCAATCAAAGTTTTGTTAAGCATGATGCAGGAGCCCCTAGCATTTCACCTCAGTCTGGTTTATAGCTCAGTTCCCTCAGACCAATGAGCATGGCCCTGTCTCCTGTGGGAAACAAGTAGTCACAAACCCGTACGTGTGAGTAGAAGCCATTCTGGGAAACACTCAGAGACCTTCAGCCCCCATCTCTGACAATTAAAATGCTCACCCTGCTGCAGAAGACCAAGGGCACTCCAGTTCCCCCTCTGCTGCATCTTGCAAATGCAAGCAGAGAAAGCAGCAACCACCCTGCATGGCTGCATGCCCCAAGGCTTCTGCTCCAGGAGAGACACAGCAATAGTTTTACACCTGGCTTCACAAATATGTCCAACACCCAGTCAACCCAAACATCCAGAAGGCTGAGCCTCTTAATAATGCCTCTCAGCCAGCAAAACTAAACAAAATTTTACTCTGGGCATCTCAGTCAAATACTCTGCATTGTCCCTTGGAGCTGCTCCCTCCGAGCAGGCAGAAAGGAGGAGGGGAGGAGGTGATGGGGGTGAAGGCATGCAGGCACCCATCTGATGCTCCCCTGATGTCACCAGCCCTTCAGCAAGGCTGTCCCCAGGCAGGGACACCCTCCTGGCAGCAGAGCAAGGCATCCCCTCGGAGGGTCTGTGCGGAGCGCTGGTCCCACTGCAGGGCTGGACACACTGGGATGTTTGTCACCCCAAACATGGGGAACTGGGACAGAACTTGGGCATGCACTGAAGCACTTGCACAGTACAGAGAGAAACCTGCAGCACACAAAATTTTAGGAAGGTCAATGCAGAAGTTTGAAAGAAAGTGGGGAGGGGCAGGATGTAAGACAGGGTAGTGTAAGGTAAAGCTTGCACCTGAAGGGAGATGGATTCCTTGTCTGCTGTCACTCAGGGCTCCTGCAGGTTGAACTTCAATAGACACAGTCTGGAAAAGTGCCATTGATTTCCCTTCCCAAGGAGATGCTTGTGAAACTCTCACAACCAACATTAATATCAAAGTGCTAGAGAGGAGCAGGGAACAGCCACTTCTGTTTTGTTCCCAGGATAGAAAAATATGGCAAGAGGGTTGTTATAAAGACTGTAACAATCTTCATTTTGGTATAAAAGCCTTTGGGAAAGTGCCTGAACTCCCTTCCTATTCCCCAGCAAGTTTCACAAGTCACTCTTGTCCAGTCCCCCAGGACACATCCTGCTTTCTTGACTGAGATGTTCACATAAAAGACCTTGTTTATAATAGGTCATGAGGAAACACTAAAAGGTAGCAGTCACTGATGTCCTGATTCCCTGGGAAGACCAAGGATCCCCCTCGGGTGGACAGAGAAGAGCCTTGGGGAGATCTCTACCAGCAAAAACCACACAGCATCCCCAAACAGAAAGCCCTGCTGACAGCAGCAGGACAAGGATGAAGAGCCAAGAACCACAGTGCAGGGAGCCCGGAGTGACGCAGGTGATGCTGAGCTTGGTGAGACAAAGACCAAGCCCACAGGTGCCTCAGCCTGAAGCTAAGCTGAACCCAGCTGCCCAGGAAACACAGATGCCATGGAGGCAGCAGCCACTCCAGATGGTTGCAGGACAAAATGGCAAGGAGCCTGTGGCTCTGTGCCTGGCCATGGGTCCCATCTCCAGCCCCAGCCAGGACCTCTCCAGCTGCAGAGGGACAGAGTAATGCCTGACCCTGGACCGCAGAATAAACAGGTACCAACCCTAATGCCCCCACAAACCCCAGAACTCCCTCTCCATGTGGGATATGCACACCTCCAGCATGCTCTTATTTAAGGCAAAGGTTTAGTGACAGATACACTAACACAAAACAAAAACCCACTCCCTTGACCCTTCTCTTCCTTTAAGGAAAAGAGTAAAATGTGTAGCTGTGGGACACACCTGAGCACTGAAGGGACTTGGAGAAGGTCCTGTGGGCATGGATCTGACAGATGTCTGTCTCCATGATGCCATTGTCCATTGGCAGAGCCCAGCAGGAACTGTGTGACACATGCTATGGCTTTCAGTTTCCAGGACTGACCTAAGGGAAGGAGGAATGGAAGAAGACTACCAGCCTAACAAGAAGGCATCATCTGGACAGCCTAGGAAGGTCTTTCCCCATGCAATCTGCTAGTGTGATGTGATAGATGTCAAAGATTGCACTTACAGGGTTTGTCCTATGTTTATCCCGGAGGTGAGTCCCAGCTGGTGGGGGAAAAAAAGGTGGGAATTACACAAACATTCCAGACACACATTGCACTCTGTGCACCTTTCATGCCCAATGAAAAGGCAGGAAATGTTAAGACAAAGAAAGGAAGCATGTTAGAAAGACTGAACCTTTCATCAGAGACTATTGAAATTCTCATAACAAGGGCTGGTATGAAAGGTTGCTTATTCTCAGAGGTAAGACAGTGCCATTTCCTTCCCTCTCCATGCAGCAAACACTCATGACAAATCTAAACCACAGCTGGAGGGCGTGAGACACACAATGCAAATAAAGGTTGCATCTGAATCCATCCCAGCTGCATCACCGCAGCTATTATCAGATTGAAAATCATACTTCAACCAGTCAATATGCAAATACTGTAGTATTGCACCATCATAAAAAGCTATAGAATTTCAGAAGAAGTGGTCTCCAAAATCTAGAGCAAGGCAATAATAAGGAAAATGAGACATGATGCCAGCATCACAGTCTCGCCCTGTTCTACCTAATGAACTAACAAATGTTTGGTGGAATAATCAGTGTGGGAAATGGAGAAATGTCCTACACACCACCATGCCAAAGTAACAGACTTATAAATCATTTACTGGTCACCTTTGGTCTTGAAGGTTTATCTCTTGTTATATATATATATGTATACATACATATACACTATAAATATAGTGTATATATTATATATACACTATATTATATATATTATATATATTACATATAATATATATGTAATATATTATATATTATTATATTATTATGCACAGCACATATTATATATATATATATACCTATTTATATGCAATTGCAAATATTATTTATTTATAAGAAAAATACATGTTAGAAATTTCTACTCAAAAGCAGTTTACATGGACAGATTTTGGCAATTAATTCCACAGATAAATTATGCATATTAGAAAATATCTCTGGACACAGAAATCAGAAAATATATGCAACAGTCTCACTGAAACAGTATTTTTGCACCCTTTAACCATTTACAGGTTTCTTTTATTCCTTGACTGGGTGCCGTAAGCAAGGTTCACACACACATGCCAGCCCCGCCAGCAGCCCCAGGCCTTGCACAGAGAACTCACTGAGGCAGAGATCATTTTTTCATGTCCCCAGCCCAGCCCAGCCCAGCCCAGTCCGCCCTACACTCCCCCCAATACCAACAATGCCGTGTCTGTCCCGCAGTCAGATGTCACCTCTCTAATGTGGGTCAGGCCAGCACGCCATGCTGGCTTTGATTTCTGTTATTTGGGGCAATCAAGTCTCCTTTGCAGGGGGGAGCAGCCCCCTGATGAGGGGAGAAAGGATTTAACTGGAATTACATCTCTTCTGCAAATTTGCAAGAAAGGCTCATTTAGGCCTTTGTGGACCTTCTACCTCCTTTCATCAATCCCTGCCTGACTACATCTTTGGCTGGGCCATCTGCTGGCGCTTATGATGCCCACAAATTAGTGATGACAGCCAAAACCATTGAAATTTAACATCTTCCCTAGCAAAACACAGTCTGTAAGAGGCTGTCAGTTGCAAATTTGCCTACCTTTCTCTTTTAAGGTTGGCACTCTTCATCAGTTTCTGGTCACAAGATCCTAAAAGCACAACTCTTTAAAATTTGCAAACACACACCACATGAACTTTGGGGCCAGACAAGAGCTTCAGAAATACAGACAAGGCACTGGTCAACATCAAGACCTAGAAAATCATACTGCCTCAATAACATCCTAAGTAAGGCTCAGAACTGAGAAATTCAAACAGGCCACAGTACTCATAAATCAGCCTTCGTTTTGCAAAGCTCACTTTATGCAAGAAAATCCTAAATACAGCAGAGCAGAGTCAGAGTGCGCTCTGGAGGTTCTGCTGGATGAAGGCATTTTTAGTAAATGCTGACCCAAGGTGAAATTTTTATGTGCTATGAAACCCTTATGCAGCTGCAAGATATTGCTGGGGACCTTAGAGGAAAGGAGAGACTTGAAGACCAAGGGTCTTCCCCACTCCTAACAACTCCCTCTCCATTGCTACCTACTGTCAGACTCAGGCTATTAATGCAAAGGTCCCTTAAGAGAAGAGTTCTAAAATAATCCCTGGAGCTAACTGGACTCCCATGAGCAAAAATTTTTGCACACTTTAATTTTAAACAGGAACTGCTGGAAGTCTCCGTTCTTCCAGAGATCAGAGGAGGGTATAAGTGGGTGAGATGAAAGGTTTTGAGGGAATAGCCTGCAAAAGACTCAAGAAGCTGACCTGGTTCTTGGGCTGATGCTGGAAACAGAGATGCAAATCTGCTCTTCTGTTACCACTGCACTAACATCACTTCCTGCTCATTATTCACTTCTACTGACTCACTAAAAGCTTCTACACTTCAGCATAACTGGTACAGAAAGTATCCATGCCTGAGTTTCTGCCACTCAGTTACAACCCTGATTATACCTCAAGCAGCATCACTACATAAATTCCAGGGGGTTTTTTTCGTCCCTTCTTTTGCGTCAAACTCAAACATGTTTTTATTCAATAATGATCTAAACAACAAGAATTTACAATGAAAATGGCCATCAGAAATGTAAGCAATCCTAATGAAAATAGGTACCAAGTCAGAATCTGTATTTCTAAAATACAGTGATTAGTAACAAAGGTGGAATTGGACAGACTTTAAACAACTTTTTATCAGTGCTGAAAGAGTGTACAAATACACTTAAAATAGTTGAAAAACTATTTTTTTACAACCTATCACAGCAACCATTCTAGACAATATACTAAGTATATCTAAGAATAGTAGCAGTCTTAGATGGAAACTGATAACATTTGGAGACTGAGGTTAGTCCTTTCTTGAAAAAAAAAGGAACAATGGAGAGTGAAATAGAAACTCAAGTCCCATTAAAGAAAACTATTTTAAGGGCAGAATGATGAGTTTTAGCATCAATCATGGGAAAACAGTTCAAAGTTTTTCGTAAAAGGTCTAAATTTGAAACCTTGGGAAAAAGGAACTGTTTGCAGTGACAGCAAAAAAAAATCTTAAGGAATAAGAACAAATACAGTGTAAAGATAATCCGTTTGTATTTTTTAAACACTACAAATCTGATTGTTCATTTTGAGCTTTCTGTGATTAAGGTCAGTAAAGACTCAATGTTCAGTGAAGTTTATCCTTATTTCTTTATGCAGTTCCAATGTACTTAATCTGCCTATAAATCATGGTACATGCTCTCAGCACTGAAGGTACACTGACATGGATTAAAAAAAAAAAATCAACTGCAGATTGCAAATAAAGCCAAATAGACCTGTATAAAAATGTTCAATTTATACTGGTTTTGGCTTGATTTTTTTTTCTAAGAAATTATATTCTACTCTGCATATTATAGAGGAAAACCTGGGAGAAAACCAAAAGAGGATCGTCTCTGTCTACCAGGAAAGCTGCAAGCAAGCCAGGCGAGCCCTGATGCTGCTCCCTGAACACGCAGCCACCCCTTGGCTGAAAGGAAGCTGAGCAGGTGCCTACATTAACCAGTGCACACTTTTTCAGTTTGCATTTGAGCAAGCCCCCAAGTGCTTTGCCAGCTCAAGGACTTAATTACATTTGAAATAAGCTAATTCAAGGAATAAAAGTCTGCCAAAGGTAATAAAATTGTTTGCTGATGTATCAAGTCAGTCCTCTTATATAAAAGAGCGTATTTATATGCAGCGTGGGTCTGGCCCTATTCAATCAGTGATTAAATACTTACTGTTTGCAGGAGTAGGGCCAAATCTGGAGTAATTTTAAGTATTTGGGGAGAAGTGCTAAATCCTAATGTATCTAATTTAACTATGCAAAGTAGGGAATATTATTGCCTTTGTTTTACTTATGAAATTCAGAGGCACAGGGAAATAAAATGCCAGATTCAGGGTGCCAGAGAAGCCACTTGTAGAAGCTCTCGTGCTTCCCAGGCAAGTGTCTTCTGCAACACATGCTGCTCCTCTCCCGCCGTGTTGGGCAGCACAAGGGACACTTGGGCAAAGGGCCGAGAGCCCCTGTCACAGCTCCACTGGCTGCACAGTGGTTTGACTCCCCCTCTGAGTGCCCAAGGAAATGTCTAAACAAATTAGCAGGAAGTCGGTGGCTGATTTTTTTTAATCAGAATTTTTTCTCATCCAGCCCTTGGCATATGGTTTCACCCAATTCCCTCCTCTTTGAACTTGATTTTCTTGGATGCTGCTGGCACCTGCTCCTGTAGAATGAAGGGGCACTAAAACAGGGCCTCACTGGAACTTGCAAAGATTCAGAGCATTTTAATATACTCTCTAAGCAGGTGAGTTTTCATTGTGGATATGTAAATCCCCCTTTGTCCTGTGCTTCTGTGCAGCATATCAAAAACCCTGCTCTGTGACCTTGCAAGACCTCTTTTAAAGTTTCATTTTTAAATGATAAATTCTCAACCAGTACAGATTGGCATTTTCCACATCATTAAACTGTATTATATAAAATTCCATGTTGCTTCAAATTATTTCTTCAGATTGTATACTCTGGGATTGATTTTTCTTGTGCTATATTTAACATTGGTAATTGTTATATTTTAAAATACTGACATATTTCAAAATATCTAACTGATTAAGTGTGATTAAGTGTGTAAGGATATGTCTGCTGCACTGTGCATAGCAAATAGACAGCCCTTCTTGACATGGTTTGGCATGGGTAGGTTTTTAATCAATGCACGGATTTGAAAAGAAATCACCATTGCAAGTTTGACACAAATTAGGAGTCCGGCTCACACCGAGGCGTACCTACACCTTGCACTGTGTAAACAAGTTAGTTTTCAAGTTCTCCTTGTGGACTTCCTTCTGAGCTTTGAATGCGTCCGATTTCTTTTCACTTGCTGAGCACTCTGGCTCTAACAGGCACCCCAAGTGCTTGGGCTGCACCCCGCGCACAGGCTGGCCCCGGCTGCAGCCCGGCCGGCGCAGCAGCGGCTCCGGGCGCGATGCCCCAGCGATGCCAGAGCGATGCCCGGCTCCGGGGGCGATGCCCGAGTGATGCCAGAGCTATGCCCGAGCGATGCCAGAGCGATGCCCGGCTCCGGGGGCGATGCCCGAGCTGCTCCCCGAGCGGGGCAGCAGCAGCTCCGCAAAACCAGAGAGCGGACAGGGAGAAACGCCGCGGGGCGCGAGGTAGATTTAAAGACGCCGCATTTTGCTCGGTCAGACGCAAACAGCGGCGGAAAACCCACCCCAGGCCACCTGAAAGGTCTGGCGCGCAGCTGGAGGGCTGCTTCGCAAGCTGGTGCTTCAACACTCAAACACCCTCTTCAAAGGGAGAGCTGCAGAAGAGCATCCCCGGAGAAAAAACCTCTGTCCCTGCTGCTCACCCCGCAGGACAGCCGGACAGCCCTGCCCGCCGCGCTCCCGCTGCCCTGCCCGCCGCAGGGCTCTATCCCCAGACCAGCAGAGGCTTAAACACGGGCTGAAGGCTTGGGGAGAAAAGGCAGCAGCGAGAAAATGGGTGATCCTGTCATTTATGTGGTTGAAATGCAACTTCAAAAATCCAGCGTTTAAAATAGTGCAAAATGGAAATCCCAGCTTCTTTTTTCCCTCTGCACATCTGTGGTTCAGCAGGTTGAATGCAATTTACCTAACCTGAGTGTGTATTATGGGCTGTAAGATCTAAGGTTCTAAGGAAAAAAATCATCTGGTGAAGTCATAAAACTTACATATGTGGGTTTTCAGAAAGGTCAGTAGTATTTCAAAATCAAAAGTTTCCTATGAATCTGGTAAAACTATACTGTTAAAGCTTACACATAGACAAAAACGTCAGGATGCCTTATACTGTGTGAAAGTGAGTATTTGATGTGTTTGGGGTTTATGTCTTTACAGTAAAAATTTCAATTAGATTCTTCACATAACTCAATTATTCAATAATTTACCTGAAACTTAAATTTTGAGCTGGAACATATCAAAGTCAGAAGTTTAATTCCATCTTTAGCCAGTGACTATCACACAGTATCTGCTTTTGAGCAAGGTGTTTGAAATAAACCTTTATTGTCATTTTCTCTGAATTCCACTTGCCTACTGCAGAATTAGTTGTTATTATTCTGTAGCATTGCAAACTCCAAACAGACACAAAAGAGAGAAGAAGGATTAGCGAATATAGCCCTAAGCAGTCTCCCAGCGTTATGAATTAAAAAATGTTTCCCACATGGAAGTTTTCTACACAGAGAAGTGGAGATGTGGCACAGTGCTGGTTTCCAGGGGCACTCTGCAGCCGAAAGCAGCTTCCCACAGAACTGTACCTGCCTGCGAGGCCCCGCTCAGCCCTGGGCTGTGCCCCTCTCCCAGTACAGCCCCCTGACAGAGACACCACTCCGTGAGCAACTTTGCCTGTTCTTTCTTGTTCATTCTCCTCCGCCTGGGCGCTTACGAAAAGTAGGTTTTTTTATTAATTCTGGGCACGACCTTCCATCTCCAAAGCTACCTGTGAGTGCCTGGCCCCCGGCTGTCGCCCCTGGCCCCTTCAAGGGAGCAACAGGCTGGCTGACGGCCGCGTCCGCACCGGGCACATCGCGGTGACACATCGCGGTGACCCGATGGCAGCCGCCAGCTGCGGCACCGCGCAGCGCCCTAGGAGAGGGTGATGCGCTCGGTGCTCCGACAGCCGCTGAAGTGGGAAAGGGACAGACTGCCAGCAACTTGTGAGGCTCTGGATCCGGCCCAGGGCCGGCTGAGGAGCGGGGACTCGGAATTTCCTCTGCTCCGGGCTGCGCCTGGCGGGAGCCGCGCCGCGGCGAAGCGGCGCTGGGACGGGGCGCGGGCGGCGGTCCCGGTGCCCGGGGCAGGTGAGGACGGTCCCGCACGGAAGGAAGGGGCGCTCCGCCGAGCCCCGCACCGGGGCTGCCCTGGGGCACGGCACACGAACGCGTGTGTCCCCGTCCAGGCGCCCGCTCTCCCCCCCGCTTTCCTCCCCGCGGGACACTTCGGGGCCGCCCGGGGACGAGCAGCGCCGAGCACGGCGGGCGCCACCACCTACCGTGGTACTCCTGGCCAGGCACGTAGGCGGCGGGGTTGCCCGCGATGTGGAGGGCGATCAGCACCTCGCCCTGCTCGCCGTCGCCCTCGAGCTCGCCGTGGTGGGTGCAGAGGAAGAAGAAGGGCGAGAAGCGGGCACGGGGAGCAGCCGCCCGGCCCGCCGCCAGCAGGGCACCCAGGGCGGCCAGCAGGCAGGGCCAGCCCCCGGGGACGCCCCGCCGCCGCTCCATGCTGCTGCCGCCGGCGCCGCTGGGGCATCCAGGGCACGGCGGGGCCGGGGCCGCTCCGCTCCGCGCTCGCGGGACGGGGCGGGACGGGCCGGACGGGGCGG